>NC_073258.2:119762500-120062500 GCF_029289425.2 Pan paniscus
GACTGAGTCCGCCGCAACCCCCTCTGTTTTACTGAGGAAACTGAAGCCACAGAAAAAGATGTTTGCTGATGGGTCAGAGATAACCGATGCATTCGTCGCAGAATCTGGCCTGGATTTCTTAGGTTAAGCCCCACTCATTTGTATAAGAAAGAATATTCCAAACTTAAGTGCTACACACAAAAGACACTTTTATTTGTGAGGCTATAGTTGGTTGAGCTTGTGTGCACCTTCTCCTATTTCTGTTCTATTAAATCTTGTGAACATTTCTCTACTCTTTAGCTGTTTCTGTCATAGAATGATAGAAGCACCTCACTGCCTTCTCTTTTAACTTACAGCTCCATAGAAATGTGCGCAGTCGCCCGGGCGCGGTGGCTCACGCCTGTAATCCCAGCATTTTGGGAGGCCGAGGCGGGCGAATCACTGGAGGTCAGGAGTTCGAGACCAGCCTGGCCAACATGGTGAAACCCCGTCTCTACCAAAACTACAAAAATTAGCCAGGCGTGGTGGCGGGCGCCTGTAATCCCAGCTACTCACGAGGCTGAGGCAGGAGAATTGCTTGAATCCGGGAGGTGGAGGTTGCAGTGAGCCCAGACTGCGCCACTGCACTCCAGCCTGGGCGACAACAGCGAGACTCCTTCTCGAAAAAGAAATGTACGCAGTCCTTGGAGACTGCATTTTCCTTAAGTGTGGATGGAAATAAGTCATCTGCTTTCTCTCCTACTAAGTTGATGCCTGGCCACCCTTCACAGAAAGGCCCACTTGAAGACCCTGGCTGTCAGGGCCAGGGCTGTGTCAAGCCTGAACTTTTTTAAGGAGCTCTTAGCTCTTCCTTTCTCTACATTTTTCGTGATGCTTAGGTGGAGAGTGGTCCGGTGTCTATGCTTAGAAGGAAAAATTATTGGGAGTCCCAGAGAGAGTCTATTCTTCTTCTTTTTTTTTTTTTTTAATTGATCATTCTTGGGTGTTTCTGGCAGAGGGGGATTTGGCAGGGTCATAGGACAATAGTGGAGGGAAGGTCAGCAGATAAACAAGTGAACAAAGGTCTCTGGCTTTCCTAGGCAGAGGACCCTGCGGCCTTCTGCAGTGTTTGTGTCCCTGGGTACTTGAGATTAGGGAGTGGTGATGACTCTTAACGAGCATGCTGCCTTCAAGCATCTGTTTAACAAAGCACATCTTGCACCGCCCTTAATCCATTTAACCCTGAGTGGACACAGCACATGTTTCAGAGAGCACAGGGTTGGGGGTAAGGTCATAGATCAACAACAGCATCCCAAGGCAGAAGAATTTTTCTTAGTACAGAACAAAATGAAGTCTCCCATGTCTACTTCTTTCCACACAGACACAGCAACAATCCGATCTCTCTATCTTTTCCCCACATTTCCCCCTTTTCTATTCCACAAAACCGCCATCGTCATCATGGCCCGTTCTCAATGAGCTGTTGGGTACACCTCCCAGACGGGGTGGTGGCCAGGCAGAGGGGCTCCTCACCTCCCAGAAGGGGCGGCCGGGCAGAGGCGCCCCCTACCTCCCGGAAAGGGCGGCTGGCCGGGCGGGGGCTGACCCCCCACCTCCCTCCCGGACGGGGCCGGGCAGCTGGCCGGGCGGGGGCTGCCCCCCACCTCCCTCCCGGACGGGGTGGCTACAGCGGGGCAGAGGCACTCCCCACATCTCAGATGATGGGCAGCCGGGCAGAGACGCTCCTCACTTCTTAGACGGGATGGCGGCTGGGAAGAGGCGCTCCTCACTTCCCAGACTGGGCAGCCGGGCAGAGTGGCTCCTCACATCCCAGATGATGGGCGGCCAGGCAGAGACGCTCCTCACTTCCCAGATGGGGTGGCGGCCGGGCAGAGGCTGCAATCTCGGCACTTTGGGAGGCCAAGGCAGGTGGCTGGGAGGTGGAGGTTGTAGCTAGCCGAGATCACGCCACTGCACTCCAGCCTGGGCAACATTGAGCACTGAGTGAGCGAGACTCCGTCTGCAATCCCGGCACCTCAGGAGGCCGAGGCTGGCGGATCACTCGCGGTTAGGAGCTGGAGACCAGCCCGGCCAACACAGCGAAACCCCGTCTCCACCAAAAAAACACAGTCAGGCGTGGCGGCGCGCGCCTGCAATCGCAGGCACTCGGCAGGCTGAGGCAGGAGAATCAGGCAGGGAGGTTGCAGTGAGCCGAGATGGCAGCAGTACAGTCCAGCTTTGGCTGGGCATCAGAGGGAGACCGTGGAAAGAGAGGGAGAGGGAGACCATGGGGAGAGGGAGAGGGGGAGGGGGAGGGAGAGCTATTCTTCCTTTTAAGAACAGTTATGTATTCAGGCAGTAGACAAATTGGTAGAAATAGAAATTCACTTAAAATTTTAACAGAATTTAATTACACAAATAATACACAAATGTAATCTTTAAAAAATTCATTCTACATAAAGGTAAATTTCCTTGATGCCAACCCAAACCCCCACTCTCTCTTGTGGAGGCACCTGCTATTGTCAGTGTGGTATATAAGTTTCCAGGTCTTTCCCTTTTACACATATAGATATCCTAGAAACGTAGCTTTTATCTTTTCATAATATACATTTTTTATTTTTTGCAACCAACACCTTGTTTGCCTTTTATCTTTTTTAAAACCATAAAATGTTACACAATTACATTGTTTGCAATTTTTTTAAACTAATAATAAAGTGTGGAGCATTTTCCATGTAACTGTGGTTCACTTCCTCGTTTACTGCTGTAGAACATTCCATAGCATGGGGTTTGTTCTGCCATAATGATAGACATATAAGCTGTCAGTTCAATTCCACAGGGAAAGATTTTGTTTCTCAGTAATAGACTCCACTTTTGGCCAACTATCCAGTAGAGTCTTTCCATCCATTTCTTTTTTTTTTTTTTTTTGCAACAGAGTCTGTGTCATCCAGGCTGGAGTGCAGTGGTGCAGTCTTGGCTCACTGCAACCTCCACCTCCCAGGCTCAAGCGATTCTCCTGGCTCAGCCTCCCAAGTAGCTGGGACTACAGGCACACACCACCATGCCTGGCTAATTTTTGTATTTTTAGTAGAGTCAGGGTTTCACCATGTTGGCCAGGCTGGTCTTGAACTCCTGACCTCAGGTGATCCGCCTGCCTCAGCCTCTCAAAGTGCTAGGATTACAGCGTGAGCCACCACACCCAGCCTTTCCATCCATTTCAGAGAGTATGCGTTTTAACATTTATTGGGCCACTCTGATATGCAAGCACTGGGCTAGGTGCTGCTAATCCAGAGATGGGTATGAGCTTGTCCTTACCCTCAAAGAAGTCATAATGTGTTGGGAAACAAATATGTTCATCGTTTCATGCGCTTATTAAAAATCTATTTGGGGGGCCGGGCACAGTGGCTCACGCTTGTAATCCTAGCACTTTGGGAGGCCGAGGCAGGCAGATTGTCTGAGCTTAGGAGTTCAAGACCAGCCTGGGCAACATGGTGAAACCCCGTCTCTACTAAAATACAAAAAAATTAGCCCAATGTGGTGGTGCATGCCTGTAATCCCAGCTACTCAGGAGGCTGAGGCAGGAGAATTGCTTGAACCCAGGAGGCAGAGGCTGCAGTGAGCCGAGATTGTACCACTGTACTCCGGGCTGGGCGACAGAGTGAGACCCTGTCTCAAAAAAAAAAAAAAAAAAAGAAGAAGAAAGCTCTCGAAGCTCCTAAGAGAGCTCCAACCATGAATACCCCTGGTGGGAGCATGGTTCTGCCACAGCTACAGTTCTCAGCCTGGGTATCTGTCCCCCTGGGTAGTGAAGCAGGTGCAAGTGCTCTGAGGAGTCAGCTGTTTTGTTCTGGGACCAGAGGGTAGAATAGTATTTCACAAGAACAAGCTGAAGAACAATGGGAAATTTTTAATGTAAAACACCTGATTTAGATTGACCTAGGCAGGTGAACTCATTGGTTCTTCTCCAGAATAACTTGTTAACATTTGAGGACTATATCCCTTCCCCAACACTGCAGAAACCCAAGGGAAGAAAGTTGCCGTCTTGCAGAACATGTGCCAAACTGACAGAGGTGTAAAATAGACACATTGGTGAGGGTATATATGCACATAAACCCTGCAAATTACATGATGGGCTGAGGGCAGTGTTGATCAGAGAGAATATCCTACACCAGAAGAATTTTTAAAAATTAGTTGTCGGCTGGGGGTGGCTCCCGCCTGTAATCCCTGCACTTTGGGAGGCTGAGGCAGGCGGATCATGAGGTCAGGAAATCAAGACCATCCTAACACGGTGAAACCCCATCTCCACTAAAAATACAAAAATTGGTGGTGGCATGTGCCTGTAGTCCCAGCTACTCAGGAGGCTGAGCCAGGAGAATCGCTTGAACCCAGGAGGTGGAGGTTGCAGTGAGCCGAGATCGCGCCACTGCACTCCAGTCTGGGCGACTGAGCCAGACTCCATCTCAAAAAAAAAAAAAAAAAAAAAATTGGCCCGGCGTGGTGGCACGCACCTGTAATCCTAGGTACTGGTGAGTCTGAGGCAGGAGAATTGCTTGAACCTGAGAGGTGGAGGTTGTAGTGCGCCAAGATCGTGCCACTGCACTCCAGCCTGGGTGACACAGTGAGACTCTGTCACAACAACAACAAAAAGTAAACATATGTTCACCCAGAGGCTGTTGGTAATCGCTTTATTTATAACAGCCCCGGGCTGAAAACTATCCAAATGCTCATCAACAATTGGATAGATAAATGAATCAGAGATTCATACAGTGGAATTCTATACAACAATAAGAATCAGTGGACTATTATTACATAGGACAACTTAGATGAATTCTACAAACATAATACTGAGTGAAAGAAGCCCAAGTACATACTGTATGATTTAACTTATATCAAGTTTAAAAGCTGGCAAAACTAAGCTACAGGGATAGAAGTCAGGATGCTGCTATCCTTTAGATACAGGGTCTTGCTCTGTTGCCTAAGCTGGAGGGTTTAGAAAAGGACATAAGGCAAGCTTCTGGGGGTGCTAGATATGTTCCCCCCACTCCTTTTTTTTGAGAGAGAGTCTCACTCTGTCACCCAGGCTTGTGTGCAGTGGCACAATCTCAGCTCACTGCAACCTCTGCCTCTGGGGTTCAAGCCATTCTCCAGCCTCAGCCTCCCAAGTAGCTGGGACTGTAGGCGTGCAACACCATGCCCAGCTAATTTTTGTATTTTTAGTAGGGACAGGGTTTCACCATGTTGCCCACGCTGGTCTCGAACTCCTGACCTCAGGTAATCTGCCTGCTTCGGCCTCCCAAAATACTGGGATTACATGCCTGAGTCACTGTGCCTGGCTGCTAGCCATGTTCTCATTGCTGATTACGATGGGAGTGTCCAGTTAGTTTGTGGAATTTCAGTGGGTTGTACTACTCTACAACTTTTTTGTATGTTGTTACTTCAATAAAACATTTAAAAATAATTTTGTCTGTCATACAAACAACTCTAGGGTTTGTTGTTGTTGTTGTTTTGAGACAGGGTGCTCACTCTCTTGCCCAGGCTGGAGTGCAGTGGTGTGATCACAGCTCACTGCAGCCTCCATCTCCTGGGCTTAAGCAATTCTCCCTCCTCAGCCTCTCAAGTAGCTGGAACTACAGGTGCACATCACCACACCTGGCTACTTATTTCTTTATTTATTTTTAGTAGAGACGAGGTCTGCCTATGTTGCCCAAGCTGGTCTTGAACTCCAGGCCTCAAGTAATCCTCCCACCTTGGCCCCCCAAAGTGCTGGATTATAGGCATAAGCCACCTTGCCTGGCCTCAAGAGACTCTAGGTTTGACTTTGCTGTAACCCCAGGCAGGAGAGAGCCCATTTTCAGCAGGAGATAAACCAAGATAAATTTTTTCCTACTTCTATAACAATATTTTTAGAATTACAAAAGAAATATGTGGCTAGGGCCGGGCACGGTGGCTCACAGTACTTTGGGAGGCCCAGGCGGGTGGGTCATTTGTGGTCAGGAGTTTGAGACCAGCCTGGACAACATGGTGAAACCCTGTCTCTAGTAAAAATACAAAAATTAACTGGGTGGTAGTGGTGTGTGCCTGTAATCCCAGATACTTGAGAGGCTGAGGCAGGAGAATCACTTGAACCTGGGAGGTGGAGGTTGGGGTGAGCCGAGATCGCGCCATTGCACTCCAGCCTGGGCGACAGAGTGAGACCCTGTCTCCCCGGCCCCCGCCTCCAAAAAAAAGAAAGAAATATGGTGGCTCACACTTGTAATCCTAGCACTTTGGAAGGCTGAGGTGTGTGGATTGCTTGAGCCTAGCAGTTTGTGACTAGCCTGGGCAACAGGGCGGAACACTGTCTCTACTAAAAGTACAACAACAACAAAATTAACTGGGCATGGTGGCATGAGCCTGTAGTCTCAGCTACTGGGGAGGCTGAGGTGGGAGTATCTCGTGAGCCTAGGAGGTGGAGACTGTGGTGAGCCGTGATTGTGCCACTGCACTCTAGCCGTGTCTCAAAAAACAAAACAAAACAAAAAAGAACGAAAGAAATATGTGGTTATTGAGGAAAACTGGAAGAACATTAAAACAACAACAGGCCGGGCGTGGTGGCTCATGCCTGTAATCCTAGCACTTTGGGAGGCAGAGGCGAGTGGATCACTTGAGGCCAGGAGTTTGAGACCAACCGGGGAAACATGTCAAAACCATGTCTCTATAAAAAATACAAAAACTAGCCGGGCATGATGGCGTGCGCCTGTAGTCTCAGCTACTTGGGTGGCTGAGGCACAAGAATCGCTTGAACCTGGGAGATGAGACAGAGGTTGCATTGCAGTGAGTCGAGATCGTGCCACTGCACTCCAGCCTGGGCAATGGAGGGAGACTCTATCTCAAAAAGAAAAGAAGGTAGTATCTACCTGGAGAGCCAGATGATAAAAACGGAAAATTAAAGTTTGCTGAGGCAACTACACAGGTGGCTGAGGCAGGAGAATCACTTGAACCTGGGAGGCGGACGTTGCAGTGAGCCGAGATCGCGCCACTGCACTCAAGCCTGACGACTGGCGACAGAGCGAGACTCCGTCTCAAAAATAAAATAAAATAAGATAAAAATAAATTAAAGTTTGCATTTGGGACAAGAAGTGTTCCTGTTTTGTTCCAGTGGATGTAACTGTTTTATATCATGGGCAGCAGTTTGCTAAAGGGAAAATAAAATACTGCAAGACAATTGTTGCATTCTTGATTCTGAGTTATGACCTCTCTAATTCGAAACTAAAGACTTGTATTTCTTCTTTATCTTTAGTCCATTCAGAACTCGAGTTCTCAGTATGCAGAACTAACTGTAAGTGAACAGTCATTTTCTGTGTAATTTGCTTGGTTATATTCCTCACTATCCTGAAATTCCTGGGTTCAGACCAGTGTAACTAAGAGACAAACCCTGGTGTATGTTCTGACAAGCATAATCTAGCTTTACACCCATCAAACTATCTAATTAGAGAGTAGGGGACTGAATTACTCATTTTGTTTCCAAAGAACTTTGAAGTTTTTGCCCAGAGAGAGCCACTTTAAGTTAAACTCTTTGAGACTCCATTTCTCATCAGGGATAATGATACCTCTTCTGCAGATGGTTGCTATGAAGATTCCATGAAAAGCGAAGGCACTTTATTAGATATAATTTACTACATGAAATTAGGGGCTTGTTACTGTCAGTTCTTTTTATGCCTGTCTCTAGGGTGGTGGTTGAGGACCATGTCTTGTTCATTTATATTCTGGGCATTTGGTACAATTCCTGGACTAGGAGTGCTCAATACATATTTGTCAAAAGAAGGAAAGGAAAGAAGGTAGTAAGTCTGAAGAGGTGCTGTGGGTCTCTCTGGCAGGCCAATCTCAGCCTTTGTAACCCTCATCAATAAGAGGATCCAATGGGCACAAGTAGAACCAGATTCAGCCCTCAGAGGAAGACGTGGAGCTTCTGCCATTGGACAACAGGGGGAGCACCCAAGCAACAAAGATGCACTCTATCTCTTGTTCACATCTCTGCTTTTACATTTCTTCTTTTTTGAAGCCTGTTGCCCACGCTGATCTTGAACTCCTGGCCTCAAGGGATCCTCCTGCCTCAGCCTCTTAAAGCGCTGGGATTACAAGCATGAGCCAGCTTGCCTGGCCACATTGCTTCTTTTAACATATATTCTTCATAGGCTTAACAACTGACATATTAACATACTATCTAAACATTCTGATGACTAGCATGGAATATGCTCAGTAGGTGAAAGTGGGTTCAACCCGCTCCCATTTGTGCTTCTGCCCAACAGTTGGTATCCTGAAACAGTTGCAATGAATTGGAGATATCCTGTGTGATGAAGAGGAAAGAAACTTGAGTTGGAAGTCAGGAAATCTGTGTGCATGGTGGTGGCTAGAGTTTCTTCCTATCATTTACCTCTTCAGACAAATGGACGCCACCTGCCCATCAACCAGATTGAGGAGAGGAGTGGATAAGAGGAGAGGCAACCACACCACATTCATTCCTTCAACCAAACATGGAACTTCTACCAGGCTCTGCTAGGCCTCGTTCACAGTCACGGTACAAGATGTAGCCCCCGCTCTCAGGGAACTCTGGCTGGTGGAAATACAGCATCAAATATTCTGAAATAAGTTGGGGGAGGGCCGGGTGCGGTGGCTCACGCCTGTAATTCCAGTACTTGGGAGGCCGAGGCGGGTGGATCACCCAAGGTCAGGAATTCGAGACCAGCCTGGCCAAAATGGCAAAACCCCATCTCTACTAAAAATACAAAAATTAGCCAGGCGTGGTGGCAGGCGCCTGTAATCCCAGCTACTCAGGAGGCTGAGGCATGAGAATCGCTTGAACTCGGGAGGCGGAGGTTGCAGTCAGCTGAGATTGTGCCACTGCGCTTCAGCCTGGGGGATAGAGAGAGACTCTGTCTCAAAAAAAAAAAGAAAAAAGAAAAAAAAGGAAGTTGGGGGAGTGCAAAAAATAAACTTCACAAATACCACAGGGTCACTTTTCCATATGTCCCTACCATCTCAAAATGATGCTATGTCACTTCTGTCTATAGGTTCTCATGGCACACAAACAGTAAACCTACAGTAGTTGTCCATGAGGATAGATCTTGCTTGGACTCAAAGATGGTTTAGCCAGAGTTGGGAGTGGAGAATGACCATGTAATATCTTGGACACCTGCCACTTCTCATTAAAACACTCAGCTCTCAAAGCTGCCACTTCCAGGTTTTTGCTCAGTTCTATGTCCCCTACCCTGCCACTATGGAAAGAGGGAGAAAGCCCAGGGCCTTGGGAATTCCTGCCCCACCAGTATTTCCGAGTTTCCTTTTTTTTTTTTGAGACAAGGTCTTGCTCTGTCGCCCATGCTGGAGTGCAGCGGCTCGATCACAGCTCACTGCAGCTTCCAACTCCGGGGCTCAATCGATCCTCCCACTTCAGCCTCCCAAGTAGCTGGGACCACAGGTGTCCACCACCATGCCAGGCTCATTTTTGTATTTTTTGTAGAGATGGGGTTTCACCATGTTGCCCAGGCTGGTCTCGAACACCTGGGCTCAAGTGATTCCCCCACCTCGGCCTCCCAAAGTGCTGGGATTACAGACAGGCATGAGCCATCGCGCTCATGCCCGTTTCCTTAAGAAACGTTTTGAGCGTCTGTTAGGTGTCATACGCTCTGACGGGGGAAACAAAAACGAATATAAAACATTGACTATGGTTCACAATCTGCGTGGTGGCAGACACAAACTTCTAATTTTATTTCTCCTCTCATACAGCCGAAAACCTGGTTTAACATACACTGTTTCATTTATGCCCCAAAACAGTCCTGTGAGGTCAAAACGTCATTCACTTACGCACGGCGGGTGACAGTTCACAAGGCACATGACATCCCTCATCTTGATCTCCCAGTATCCGCGCATTTTAGGAAGAAACATGCTCAAAGGGATGAAGGGTCCGCTCTCAAGCATTTTAGCTAGCGAAGTTGCAGTCACATCCGGCAAACTCGCACACTGCAGAACTAGGACTACCCCGCGCGGCCCCGCCCACTTTCCCAGCAGCGGGACGCTGTCACCCCGACTCCGGAGCTCCTGGGCCCGCGGGCTTCCGGAAGCTGCCGACCACGTGATTCGCTGCCTCAGCTCACGTGACAAAGCTCCCGGAGGTGGGAGCCCTCGGCCAAAATGGCGGCCTACCTGCAGTGGCGGCGCTTCGTTTTCTTCGACAAGGAGCTGGTGAAGGAGCCGCTGAGCAATGATGGGGCCGCTCCCGGGGCCACACCTGCTTCTGGATCCGCTGCTTCCAAGTTCCTTTGCCTCCCTCCTGGCATCACTGTCTGCGACTCAGGCCGAGGGAGCCTGGTCTTTGGAGATATCCTTCGTTTGGAGCTGTCTTTTCCCTCCCGGGATCCCGAAGAGATCGAGTTAGGATGAAATCTGTTTGTCGGAGGGGTCCGTGCCGCGCGCCTCTTTGGTTTAGCTGGTCATCCAGAGTTGTTCTGTGGTCTACGGGAAGAAAGAAGGAAGTCCATTTCCTAACTTGTTATCAACTGAGCAATCCTGGGCAAGTCATTTAACCTCTCTGGGTTTTAATTTCCTTATCTGTAAGAGATGTGTGCATGCCAATTTGACGAGGTTAATTTGAGATCAATAAGAAAAAGAATGCAAGTTGGCTTTAAAAGATGAATATGTAAAGTGACATGATTTCCCCTGCCCTAATATTATCGTTGGCGAGGAGGTAAATGAGCCTAGCGGTTTGTTGCTTTCATCTTCATGTTGCTGCTACTAAATTCTGGCCTTTTTCACTTTTTTTTTTTTTTTTTTGATACGGAGTCTTACTCTGTTGCCCAGGCTGGAGTGCAGTGGCGGGATCTGGGCTCACTGTAACCGTCTCTTGAGTTCAAGCGATTCTCCTGCCGCAGCCTCCCGAGTAGCTGGGACTACAGGCGCTTGCCACCACACCCGGCTAATTTTTTACATTTTCAGTAGAGACGGGGTTTCACCATATTGGCCAGGCTGGTCTCGAACTCCTGACCTCGTGATCCACCCGCCTCGGCCTCCCAAAGTGCTGGGATTACAGGAGTGAGCCACCGCGCCCGGCGCACTAAATTTTTTTCTTTTTTTTGAGACGGAGTTTCACTCTTGTCGCACAGGCTGGAGTGCAATGGCATGATCTGGGCACACTGCAACCTCCGCCTCCCGGGTTCAAGCAATTCTCCTGCCTCAACCTCCTGAGTAGCTGAGATTACAGGCACGCACCATTATACCTGGCTAATTTTTGTATTTTTAGTAGAGACAGGGTTTCACCATGTTGGCCAGGCTGGTCTCGAACCCCTGACCTCAGGTGATCCGCCCCCCCCCCCCCCCACCGGCCTCCCAAAGTGCTGGGATTACAGGTGTGAGTCACCGCGCCTGGCCTCACTCTTTTTAAGATAAGGAGTATGTGGGAAAATCCTTGAAAATTTTAGAGTTATATACATTTAATTGTTACCTGAGTTCTAGTCTGAATGTAAGTATCTCTCCTTGGAAAGGAGGCTCCTTGACTACCCTGCACATATGGAAGGCCAGATCTGGTTCTTGCCACGTTCCCTACAGCTTACAGGCTTCCAAGCCTACAAACTACGGGTGACACACCTGTACCAACTGAAGCAGCACAATATTCTGGCATCTGTTGGAGAAGATGAAGAGGGCATCAACCCCTTGGTGAGTCCCAGCAGGGAAATGGGAAAGATCCAGAAGCCTAGGAATGATTTTTTGTTGGAGGATAACTAGCATTTACACTTCTGAGGTCTGTCCACAGGTTAAGATCTGGAACCTGGAGAAGAGAGATGGTGGCAATCCACTCTGCACTCGAATCTTCCCTGCTATTCCAGGAACAGAGCCAACTGTTGTATCTTGTTTGACTGTCCATGAAAATCTCAACTTTATGGCCATTGGTAAACAGAAGGCAAAACTAACCCTCCTAGATTTGTTATAGATTTTCTTCAGAGTTGCTTCTGCCTCTCATCTTTACTGTTTTCAGGAGACCACTTTGTACTGAACTGAGGCCTTTGAGATATTAAATTTTGGAATGGGGGCCAGGCGCGGTGGCTCATGCCTGTAATCCCAGCACCTTGGGAGGCTGAGGCGGGCGGATCACCTGAGATTGGGAGTTTGAGATCAGCCTGACCAACATGGAGAAACCCCATCTCTACTAAAAATACAAAATTAGTTGGGCATAGTGGCACATGCCTGTAATCCCAGCTACTAGGGAGGCTGCGGCAGGAAAATCACTTGAACCTGGGAGGCGGAGTTTGCAGTAAGCCAAGATCGCGCCATTGCACTGTAGCCTGGGCAACAAGAGCGAAACTCTGTCTCAAAATAAATAAATAAATAAATAAATAAATAAATAAAGTTTGGAATGGGAAGGCGTTTAATTTTGTTCTTTGAAAATGTGTCAGTGAGTACCAATATTCAGGTTAACCATTAGAGAGGTTGGGTATATGGAGAAAGCTTGTCACTTCTGAGTGCCTCAAGTGGTCTTTTTTCCCCTCTCCACTTCCTGATCTTTTCAGCCTCACTGAAGTAATTTTCTTGTTTTCTTACAGGTTTCACAGATGGCAGTGTTACATTGAACAAAGGAGACATCACCCGGGACCGGCATAGCAAGACCCAGATTTTGCACAAGGGCAACTATCCTGTAACTGGATTGGCCTTTCGCCAAGCAGGAAAGACCACTCACTTGTTTGTTGTGACAACAGAGAACGTCCAGGTATGACCAAGGCCTCCACTCTTAGGAGCAGGCAGGGAGGGCTTCTCCATTGTTCAGGGGGATAGGGTAATGAAGTGACAGGAAAGGTGGGAGTGTTAAAGTTTTAATCATATAATTCGAATCATTTGCCTAGCTTTGTATTTTATTTTTTTTGCCTAGGAAGCTGGAAAGAGTTAGACTCTGGGCTTGTAGTAAAAAGATGTGAATTTTCTTTCTTTTTTTTTTTTGAGACGGAGTCTCACTGTGTTGCTCAGGCTGGAGTGCAGTGGCGAGATCTTGACTCACTGTAACCTCTGTCTCCCAGGTTCAAGCAATTCTCCTGCCTCAGCCTCCTGAGTAGCTGGGATTACAGGCACACACCAGCATGTCCAGCTAATTTTTGTATTTTTAGTAGAGACAGGGTTTCACCATGTTGGCCAGTCTGGTCTCGAACTCCTGACCTCAGGTGATCCACCCACCTTGGCCTTCCAAAGTGCTGAGATTACAGGCATGAGCCACCGCACCTGGCCTTGAATTTTATTTCTAACTAGCTTTTTTTTTTTTTTTCCTTTGAGACAGGATCTTGCTGTGTAACCCAGGCTAGAGTGCAATGGTGCGGTCTCAGCTCACTGCAACTTCTGCCTCCTGGGCTCAAGTGATCCTCCCACCTCAGCCTCCTGAGTACGTGGGATTACAGGCATGTGTCACCATGCCTGGCTAATTTTTGTTTTTTTTCTAGATATGGGGGTTTCACCATGTTGCCCAGGCTGATCTCGAACTCCTGGGCCCAAGCAATCCACCTGCCTCAGCCTCCCAAAGTGCTGGAATTACAGGCATGAGCCACTGCACTGGCCTATTTTCTAACTAACTTTTTAAATGACATTGGACAAGTATCTTTACCTTTCTTGTTCCTGGTGCCCCAGATTTACAACAGTCTACTCTCTCAGGAATACTCTTGATAAAATAGTAGATTATTACATTTCTCTTACTTGCAGAATTTCTGTACTAGATAGTGATAATATATACAGAGAAAGAAATTGTGATCTCTGGTTATATATTTAATAGATGGGTAATGGTTAATGAAGGCCAACAGCCAAGAGAAAGACTTTAGAATGCCAAGAGGGAAAAAAGAGCCAGTATGGAGATGGGAATACCTTTGTGAAGGCTTAGTGTTACCTCCTCAAAGGAGCCTGTTAACCCCTTTGTTACTTCTGGCAGTCCTATATAGTTTCTGGAAAAGACTACCCTCGCGTGGAGTTGGACACCCATGGTTGTGGCCTGCGCTGCTCAGCCCTAAGTGACCCTTCTCAGGACCTGCAGTTCATTGTGGCCGGGGATGAGTGTGTCTACTTGTACCAGCCTGATGAACGTGGGCCCTGCTTCGCCTTTGAGGGCCATAAGCTCATTGCCCACTGGTTTAGAGGCTACCTTATCATTGTCTCCCGTGACCGGAAGGTTTCTCCCAAGTAAGGACTCAGTGAGAAGGGACAGGGAGAGGGCTGGACTTGTTCCCCAGAATCCGCCTGATTTTAAAATCCTAATGCCTGGATCCTGCCAATCTCCTACTCCTACTCCAGTGTTATGTAGGTAACATTTCTGTTTTCTTTTTTTGAGATGGAGCCTCGCTCTGTCACCCAGGAGTGCAGTGGCGTGATCTTGGCTCACTGCAGCCTCGCCTCCTAGGTTCCAGTGATACTCCTGCCTCAGCCTCCTGAATAGCTGGGATTACAGGCATGTGCCACCACGCCCGGCTACTTTTTGTATTTTCAGTAGAGACGAGGTTTCACCATGTTGGCCAGGCTGGTGTCAGACTCCTGACCTCAAGTGATCTGCCCGCCTCGGCCTCCCAAAGTGCTGGGATTACAGGTGTGAGCCACTGCACCCAGCCGGTGACACTTATAGCTAGAGTTGGTTATAATGCTTTTTTTAACTGAAAAATGGATGTTTTTACTGCAGGTGTTTGCTACATAGCCCTAGCATACTAGAATGCTCCAGGGAATTTGGACCTGCTTTTTTTGTTCTGTTTTGTTTGAGATGGAGTCTCGCTCTGTTGCCCAGGCTGGAGTGCAGTGGCGCGATCTCGGCTCACTGCAAGCTCCGCCTCCCGGGTTCACGCCATTCTCCTGCCTCAGCCTCCCGAGCAACTGGGACTACAGGTGCCCGCCCCCATGCCCGGCTAATTTTTTGTATTTTTATTAGAGACGGGGTTTCACCGTGTTAGCCAGGATGGTCTCGATCTCCTGACCTCGTGATCCACCCGCCTCGTCCTCCCAAAGTGCTGGGATTACAGGCGTGAGCCACTGCGCCCGGCCTTGTTTTGTTTTTTAACTCTTTTGTCAAAATAAGTTGGGCAGAGGAACAAGGGATTCAGCAGTGGAGAAATTAGAAAGTGCTGGGAAACGTAGGATGCAAGTTTTCTGTTTTGTTTTGGTTTTGTTTTTTTAAGGGGTAAGTGGGGTCTTCTGCATGATGAAAGTACTCCCGATGTTAGATGCTGGTTTGTTTTGCTTTCATTCAGTTCCAGGCACAATGTTTTACATATACCATGTATTGGATTATTATTTTCTAAATGAATGGATATGTTAGTGTACTTAATTTTCTAATCTGTTACTTGGGTTAATTGTAGGATCCTAAAGGGTAAGATCAGGTTTATGTGTTCTCTATGTACAACTACCGGCACAGCGCTGCATGTTATGGGATGAGAGGGACCAGAGAGGTGATTTGTGCTGGGTGAAATGTGCACCAAAGTTATCATGGGAAAGGAAATAGGGGAGATAAGACAGAGATGTCCAAACATCTGGTGCTTTTTCTTTCCTATGCAGGTCAGAGTTTACCAGCAGGGATTCACAGAGCTCCGACAAGCAGATTCTAAACATCTATGACCTGTGCAACAAGTTCATAGCCTATAGCACCGTCTTTGAGGATGTAGTGGATGTGCTTGCTGAGTGGGGCTCCCTGTACGTGCTGACGCGGGATGGGCGGGTCCACGCACTGCAGGAGAAGGACACACAGACCAAACTGGAGGCAAGGCCACCAGGCTCGCAGAGCTGGCCACAGGCACCTAGAAGCAGCTGCAGGAGCAGGTTCCCCAAGTCATATTGGCCAGGGTGTTTCCCTCCTTGTGGGTCACAGCCTTACTCAGCTTCCTTAGGGTAGGATTATAAGGTAAATGGCCTGGGATGGGGCTTTAGAGGGAAGTAGTGGCTGGGACCCTGAGCCCACTCTAAGGGTTCACTTTGTTTCCAGAGAACCTTATGAAATAAGATGATACTGATCTTGGGGATATCTGGTAGCTCTTGGTTTGTCTAGGATCTAGGCAGATCAGAAATCCAGGACTTTCTGTTTTGTGTGTTGTGCGCACATTTTGGGAAAGTGTCTTCCCAAGACCACTTCTACCAATTTTCTAATCTCTCTTCCCTTCTAGATGCTGTTTAAGAAGAACCTATTTGAGATGGCGATTAACCTTGCCAAGAGCCAGCATCTGGACAGTGATGGGCTGGCCCAGATTTTCATGCAGTATGGAGACCATCTCTACAGCAAGGGCAACCACGATGGGGCTGTCCAGCAATATATCCGGTCAGTCTGGAGGCACTTTGGGATATAGCTGTGAATGCAGGGACAGGCAGCTAGATAGCTAAAGCCCATCCATGCTCCAGGTAGGGGCTAGAATTCTACCAGGAACTGTTTTTGTTTTTGGTTTTTTGTTTGTTTTTGTTAGTTTTTTTTTGAGATGGAGTTTCGCTCTTGTTGTCCAAGCTGGAGTGCAATGGCACGATCTCGACTTACTGCAACCTTCCCTCCTGGGTTCACATGATTCTCCTGCCTCAGTCTCCCGAGTAGCTGGGATTACAGGCGCGTGCCACCACACCTGGCTAATTTTTTGTATTTTTAGTAGAAATGGGGTTTCACCATGTTAGCCAGGCTGGTCATGAACTCCTGACCTCAGGTGATCTGCCCGCTTCAGCCTCCCAAAGTGCTGGGATTACAGGCATGAGCCACTGCGCCCGGTGTTTTTTTCTTTGCTTTTTTTGTTTGTTTGTTTGTTTTTGAGACGGATTCTCGCTCTTTCACCCAGGCTGGAGTGCAATGGTGTGATCTCGGCTCACTGCAACCTCTGCCTCGGGTTCAAGCAATTCTCCTGTCTCAGCCTCCCAAGTAGCTGGGATTACAGGATCATGCTGCCATGCCTGGCTAATTTTTTGTACTTTTAGTAGAGACGGGGTTTCACCACGTACTCTAGGCTGGTCTCGAATTCCTGAGCTCAGGCAATCTGCCTGCCTCGGCCTCCCAAAGTGTTAGGATTACAGGTGTGAGCCACAGTGCCTGGCCTTTTTAATTTTCTTTACAAGAACTATGATGCCTTAAATGAGAGGACAAGATTCCTTGTTGAAAAGGGAATTTTAGGGTCAAATATTATATGACCAGTATGCAGTTGAGCCGATGATTACCTCTCATTTTAACCTTTAGCTTGGCCTTTGTAAATATTCACTTTGACCTGGTTCTTTAAGGGGGAAAAGGTATTCATCTCTTGCTTCCATAATTCCTTCCATCAGTACTAATTCTTGGAATTTTCTGCCTTAAGAAGGGGTTTTAGAAATCTGTCTAAGGTGGCCGGGCGCGGTAGCTCACGCATGTAATCCCAGCACTTTGGGAGGCTGAGGCGGGTGGATCACGAGGTCAGGAGATCGAGACCATCCTGGCTAACACGGTGAAACCCCGTCTCTACTAAAAAATACAAAAAGTTAGCCGGGCGTGGTGGCGGGCGCCTGTAGTCCCAGCTACTTGGGAGGCTGAGGCAGGAGAATGGCCTGAACCCCAGAGGCGGAGCTTGCAGTGAGCCGAGATCGCACCACTGCACTCCAGCCTGGGTATCAGAGCAAGACTGTCTCAAAAAAAAAAAGTTTGTCTAAGGCTGGGGTGCAGTGGCATGTGCCTGTGATCCTATCCCTTTGGGAGACCGAGGTGGGAGGAATGCATGAGCCCAGTCTGAGCAACATAGCAAGACCCCATTTCTAACAATAAATAAATAAATAAAATTTAAAAATATGGCTGGGCGCCGTGGCTCATTCCTGTAATCCCAGCACTTTGGGAGGCCAAGGCGGGTGGATCACTTGAGGTTAGGAGTTTGAGACCAGCCTGGCCAACATGGTGAAACCCTGTCTCCACAAAAAAAAAAAAAAAAAAAAATACAAGGCCAGCCGTGGTGGCTCACGCCTGTAATCTCAGCACTTTGGGAGGCTGAGGCCGGTGGATCACCTGAGGTCAAGAGTTCAAGACCAGCCTGGCCAACATGGTGAAACCCCATCTCTACTAAAAATACAAAAATTAGCTGGGCATGGTGGCAGGCGCCTGTAATCCCATCTTAAAAAAAAAAATTAGCTGGGTGTGGTGGCATATGCCTGTAATCCCAGCCACTCGCAAAGCTGAGGCAGGAGATTCACTTGAACCTGGGAAGCAGAGGCTATAGTGAGCCAAGATCGTGCCACTGCACTCCAGACTGGGCAACAGAGCAAGACTGTATCTCAAAAAAATAATAGTAGATAATAATAATAATAATAATAAAAAATAAATAAATTGCCAGGGGCAGTGACTCACGCCTGTAATCCAAACACTTTGGGAGGCTGAGGTGGGCGGATCACGAGGTCAAGAGATTGAGACCATCCTGGCCAACATGGTGAAACCCCGTTTCTACTAAAAATACAAAAATTAGCTGGGTGTGGTGGCACGCACCTGTAGTCCCAGCTACTCGGGAGGCTGAGGCAGGAGAATAGCTTGAACCCAGGGGGCAGAGGTTGCAGTGAGCCAAGATCGTGCCCTGCACTCCAGCCTGGCGAAATAGCGAGACTTCGTCTCAAAAAAATAATAATAAAAAAAGGCCGGGTGTGGTGGCTCACACCTGTAATCCCAGCACTTTGGGAGGCTGAGGTGAGTGGATCACCTGAGGTCGGGAGTTCGAAACTAGCCTGACCAACATGGAGAAACCCTGCCTCTACTAAAAATACAAAACTAGCTGGGCATGGTGGCACATGCCTGTAATCCCAGCTACTCAGGAGGCTGAGGCAGAATCGCTTGATCCTGGGAGGCGGAGGTTGCGGTGGGCTGAGATCGTGCCACTGCACTCCAGCCTGGGCAACAAGAGCGAACCTCCATCTCAAAAAAAAAAAAATTAAATTTTAAAATAATGTAAAAGAAAACAAAAATACAACAATAAAACAACAACAAAATGGTAATAATATAAAAAGAAACCTGTTTAGCCTCTTCCCCGTTCTCTTTAGAATTCCTATTTTTAGCCAAATTTAAGAAGCAGTGCTCTGGAGCCTTGTTACCCAGTGTGGTCCACAGTCTAGTAGCACCGATATTACCTGGGACTTTGTTAGAAATGTAGAATCTCAGGCCCCACTCCAGATCCACTGAAATAGAATTTGCATTTTGAGAAGATCTGCAAGTGATTCCTGTGTACATGAGCTGGAGAAGTACACTGATTCAGATGCTATCTGGTGCACATGTCTCCCTAGAACCATTGGAAAGTTGGAGCCATCCTACGTGATCCGCAAGTTTCTGGATGCCCAGCGCATTCACAACCTGACTGCCTACCTGCAGACCCTGCACCGACAATCCCTGGCCAATGCCGACCATACCACCCTGCTCCTCAACTGCTATACCAAGCTCAAGGACAGCTCGAAGCTGGAGGAGTTCATCAAGGTGCAGGATGTTGTTGGTGGGGAAGTCTTGGAGGCCCCACTGAGCATGAGGTGGCTCCACCGGGACTTGTTCGTTTCAGCAAGACATAGGGAGAGGAAAGGGCTGACCTTATTTAGAGGAGTGGCTGTTCCTGTTAGTTCTGTGCCATCTCCCCTCTTGTTTTATGATTCTAGAAATTCCTGTGGTATCTAAGCCCAGGGTGGTGGCACTGGGGAAGTCCTGTCCCTAGCGGTGTCCCTCTAATGGTAGGGGCAGAGGAAAACTTTAGTCAGAAACTCCCACAGGCTGAGTAGCATAATATTTTCAAAGCGTGAACGTTATGATATCACCTTAGGAATCTGAAAGTCAGGTGCCTGTTTCCTCTCCCTTCTCTATCTCCCTCTGTGTAAATGATTTTGTCTCATGTCTCCCTGGCAGACAAAGAGTGAGAGTGAAGTCCACTTTGATGTGGAGACAGCCATCAAGGTCCTCCGGCAGGCTGGCTACTACTCTCATGCCCTGTATCTGGCGGAGAACCATGCACATCATGAGTGGTACCTGAAGATCCAGCTAGAAGACATTAAGGTAGGTGAGACTGTCTTTTTTCCCCAAGAGACAGGGTCTCACTATGTTGCCCAGGCTGGAGTTGAATTCCTGGGCTCAGGTGATCCTCCCACCCCATCCTCCTGAGTAGAGGTGAGACTCTCAACTTGGGCAGAGCCCTGCTGTTTTTGAAGACATCTCCAGAATGGCGAAAGTGCTTCCTGGTGGCTGAGGCAGGAGTATACACTATTCTGCCCTTTACTTTTCCACAGAATTATCAGGAAGCCCTTCGATACATCGGCAAGCTGCCTTTTGAGCAGGCAGAGAGCAACATGAAGCGCTACGGCAAGATCCTCATGCACCACATACCAGAGCAGACAACTCAGTTGCTGAAGGGACTTTGTACTGATTATCGGCCCAGCCTCGAAGGCCGCAGCGATAGGGAGGCCCCAGGCTGCAGGGTGAGGCTGCAGGGAAAAGAGCTTCAGACTGTGGGGATCACCTTAAGGGCTTCCTGTATATCACGCCCACTCATTCAGCCTCCTTTTTCCTCTCTTGCCATCCTAGGCCAACTCTGAGGAGTTCATCCCCATCTTTGCCAATAACCCGCGAGAGCTGAAAGCCTTCCTAGAGCACATGAGTGAAGTGCAGCCAGACTCACCCCAGGGGATCTACGACACACTCCTTGAGCTGCGACTGCAGAACTGGGCCCACGAGAAGGATCCACAGGTGAGGCCTGGCCAGGGCTTCAGGAGAAAAGACAGTTCGTGCCGTCTCCATTCTTCCGTCTTGGTGGCTGCCTTTCATGCATTCCTTAGACCAGTAACAACTTACCTCGGGGCTCAGTGGTCCTCTGTGAAGAGGGAATGGACTGAGGGAAAGAGTTGACTGGCTTTGTCCCAAGAGACCTTGTGATTTTCCCCTTTTGTCCAGCAGCTCTGCCCTCCTTCCTCTCCAGGTCAAAGAGAAGCTTCACGCAGAGGCCATTTCCCTGCTGAAGAGTGGTCGCTTCTGCGACGTCTTTGACAAGGCCCTGGTCCTGTGCCAGATGCACGACTTCCAGGATGGTGTCCTTTACCTTTATGAGCAGGGGAAGCTGTAAGAGTTTGGGGAATTTCAGGGAAAGGGGAAGAATCCAAGTCATTTTCCAGAGACAGCCACTGAGGTGTGCCCTTGCCCCGGCCGCAGGTTCCAGCAGATCATGCACTACCACATGCAGCACGAGCAGTACCGGCAGGTCATCAGCGTGTGTGAGCGCCATGGGGAGCAGGACCCCTCCTTGTGGGAGCAGGCCCTCAGCTACTTCGCTCGCAAGGAGGAGGACTGCAAGGAGTATGTGGCAGCTGTCCTCAAGCATATCGAGAACAAGAACCTCATGCCACCTCTTCTAGGTACTTGGGAAGACAGATGGGTGGGTGACAAGCTGCTGACAGCTGGGCTCTGTGGCAGGGGCCCTTCACCTTTATCCAGAGAGTGCCACACGTGGTTGATTGTCTTGTTTCCTCTTGGACCCCAATCTCAGTGGTGCAGACCCTGGCCCACAACTCCACAGCCACACTCTCCGTCATCAGGGACTACCTGGTCCAAAAACTACAGAAACAGAGCCAGCAGATTGCACAGGACGAGCTGCGGGTGCGGCGGTACCGAGAGGAGACCACCCGTATCCGCCAGGAGATCCAAGAGCTCAAGGCCAGGTACCCGGGGCATGGATATGTGGAGGAGTCCAGGGGATAACTTGCCCTTCACAGGGTATTCATTACTAAGTACTTTCCGTAGAGGATTCTATGGAGTGCTTTTGAGCATTTTGATTCTTCAAGTTGTGTTTTAATTGAGGAATTCCAAAAAATGGTTTATTACATAGATCATTATTTATTGGGCTTTGGATGATATTATTTTGTAGCAGGTACTTTTTGTTCTTTATATGCCTGTATTCTACCATTTCTAAACACATCCGTATTGTGGTTGGAAGCCGTTCTGGTGTTTTTCTTTTTTGAGACAGGATCTTGTCACTGAGGCTGGAGTGGAGGGGTGTGATCACGGCTCACTGCAGCTTTGATCTCCTGGGCTCAAGTGATTCTCCCGCCTCAGCCTCCCAAGTAGCTGGGATTACAGGCGTGTGCCACCAAGCCCAGCTAATTTTTGGATTTTTAGTAGAGATGGGGTTCATAATGTTGGCCAGGCTGGTCTCGAACTCCTGGCCTCAAGTGATCCTCCGGCCTTGACCTCCCAAAGTGCTGGGATGAGCCACCGTGCCCAGCCATAATCCCAACTCTGAAATCTTACCTGCCCTTAACATTCTGTAAAATATTTATTAGAGAACAACAGTTTCTTCATTCTACAAATATTGAGCCTCTGTGGTGTCCCAGACACTATTCTGAACAGCACAGGCAAAAAGCCTTCATGGAGCTTTATGTTGTAGAAGAGACAGACAGCAAACATGTTAAATAGGCAAACTTTTTTTTTTTTCTTTTGAGATAGAGTCTCACTCTGTCACCCAGGCTAGAGTGCAATGGCGCGATCTCAGCTCACAGCAACCTCTACCTCCTGGGTTCAAGCGATTCTCCTGCCTCAGCCTCCTGAGTAGATGGAATTACAGGTGCCTGCCACCATGCCTGGCTAATTTTTGTATTTTTGTAGAGACAGGGTTTCACTATGTTGGCCAGGCTGGTCTTGAACTCCTGACTTCAGGGGATCTGCCTGCCTTGGCCTCCCAAAGTGCTGGGATTACATGCGTGAGCCACCGCACCCGGCCAAATAGGCAAATTTTTTTTTTTCTTTTTTGAGACGAAGTCTCGCTCTTGTCCCCCACACTGGAGTGTGATGGCGCGATCTCGGCTCACTGCAACCTCTGCCTCCTGGGTTCAAGCAATTCTCCTGCCTCGGCCCCCCGAGTACCTGGGATTACAGGTGCCTGCCATCATGCCCGGCTAATCTTTATATTTTTAGTAGAGACTGGGTTTCACCATATTGGCCAGGCTGGTCTAGAACTCCTGACGTCAGGTGATCCACCTGCCTCGGCCTCCCAAAGTGCTGGGATTACAGGTGTGAGCCACTGTGCCCAGCCAAATAGACAAAGTTTTGTAGTATGTTAGGTGGTGATAAGTTCTGAGTGGCAAATGAATTGAGCAAGGGGAGTGGGAGAAGTGTGTTAACAAGTTTAGAGAAGGTGGCTCAGGAAAGGCCTCAGTGAAAGGGTCACATCTGAGTACAGACCTGAAAGTTAATTTAGTGGCAGTTGTGAAAATGGAGACAGAGGAAACAATCCCCAGGCTGAGTTGGCCTTGTTGGGAGCATGCTAAGACTCACTGCAGGTCCAGGGCTGTTGTAATCATTTGACTCCCTTAAGGCGATAAGAAGAGCAGGGCAGGGCCTTCAGGGGCCTTACCAGGGACCTTGCCCTGTGCACTTCAGCTGCCTTCTTTCTCATCCTTGACTCCTGGCCTTGCCCTCACTTTTGCCACTCACTTCTGGTCTTTCTTCCCTGTAGTCCTAAGATTTTCCAAAAGACCAAGTGCAGCATCTGTAACAGTGCCTTGGAGTTGCCCTCAGTCCACTTCCTGTGTGGCCACTCCTTCCACCAACACTGCTTTGAGAGTTACTCGGAAAGTGATGCTGACTGCCCCACCTGCCTCCCTGAAAACCGGAAGGTCATGGATATGATCCGGGCCCAGGAACAGAAACGAGATCTCCATGATCAATTCCAGCATCAGGTGGGGATGAGTGGGCTAGTTGGGCCAGGGGATTCCCACTAGTGTCACAGAGTCACTGGAGGGCTTGTTTCCTTATCACCTCCTCATTTAAGAAACAAGCACTTTGATTCTGATTCGTACTCCTTCCCTCCTCTTCTCCTGCAGCTCAAGTGCTCCAATGACAGCTTTTCTGTGATTGCTGACTACTTTGGCAGAGGTGTTTTCAACAAATTGACTCTGCTGACCGACCCTCCCACAGCCAGACTGACCTCCAGCCTGGAGGCTGGGCTGCAACGCGACCTACTCATGCACTCCAGGAGGGGCACTTAAGCAGCCTGGAGGAAGATGTGGGCAACAGTGGAGGACCGAGAGAACAGACACAATGGGACCTGGGCGGGCGTTACACAGAAGGCTGGCTGACATGCCCAGGGCTCCACTCTCATCTAATGTCACAGCCCTCAGAACTAAAGCGGACTTTCTTTCCCTGCCTTCTTATTTAGTCAGCTTGCCATCCCTCCTCTTCACTAGCAGTGTAGATCATTCCAGATCAGTGGGGGAGGGCACCTCAGCAACCTCTGAGTGTGGACAATAGCTGCTTTCTTCTCTATCCAAGAGCACCAGGCTGTGCTTGGGTCCTTGCTCTCAGAGTCTATAAATAAAAGAATATAATGATTTGGGAGCTTAAGGATTTTTTTCTGGGGACTTCCTGGTGATTCTTAACTGCATGATGGACTTCCTTCCCTCTGCTCTCCTGGCGTTCCACTTCCCTCCTATGGTTTTCTTGGAGACCATGTTGACTCAGTCTCGTTCTGGTAATGGGTGGGGCCTGTGGCATCGCATACAGTTCAATTTACTGAAGAACCTCTGCAAAAGACCTAATGACTGAGCTCCAGGAGCAGCCTGGACCAAGACCCCCAAAACAGCTCTTACTCTTTCCTCTTCCTGGTCTCTATGGCTGTAGTTTGGGCAAAATATTCAAGCAGGAGGCAGATTCTGGTAGGGAGCTTTGGGCTTAACCTACCTTAAATAATGGGTAGGTTGGTGTCTTGCTATACTTAATACCAGATGATAAACAGGATAAAAGGTCCTTTCTGGAAACACCTTTCCCTCTCTGAAATTGTCAGCTAAAGTTTATGTTGCTAGGTGTCCCCGTGTAATGTGGGTGGTGCTGCCTGTCTGAAAATTGCTCCTATGTTGTTGTTTTCCCCACAGCCTCACCTAATTTCATCTTCTACGTTGTTTAATTGGAGGAAGTAAGTTTGACACTGTGGTTTAGGTAGTATTTAGGATTGCCATGGGCTGGGCGCGGTGGTTCATGCCTGTAATCCCAACACTTTGCGGGGCTGAGGTGAGAGGATCGCTTGAGTCCAGGAGTTCAAGACCAGCCACCCAGGCAACATAGTGAGACCCCGTCTGTGCAAGAAATAAAAATAAACTAGCCCAGCCTGGTGGCGCTTGCCTGTGGTCCCAGCTACTCAGGAGGCTGAGGTGGGAGGATTGCTTGAGCCCAGGAAGTTGAGGCTGCAGTGAGCCTTGATCACACCACTGCACTCCAGCCTGGGTGACAGACACCCTGTCTCAAAAAGTAAAAAATTAAAAAACAGTGGCAGTATTGTAGCTGCTATGCTATGAGTAGACTTTGCATCTACTGAGCTGGGTTTGAATCCTAGTTGTGCTGTTTGACTTAAGGCACATCTTACCTTCTCAACCTGTTTTTTTTTTTTTTTTTTTTTTGAGATGTATTTTTTTTCAGTGGGTTTTTGGGGAACAGTTGGTATTTGGCTATGTGAATAAGTTCTTTAGTAGTGATTTCTGAGATTTGGTGCCCATCACCCAAGCAGTGTACACTGTACCCAATGTGTAGTCTCTTATCCCTCACCCTACTCCCACCCTTTCCCCCTCAACCTGTGTCTTCATCTGTACATTAGGGATTATAACACCTACGCTGTGTGGCTATTATGAAAGCCTAAGGGTCAAATAGGTGTTCAGTTCTTTGTACAGTGCTGAGCACATGGGTGATTTTTTTTTCTTCTTAAGACAGGGTCTCACCGGGCGCGGTGGCTCATGCCTGTATTCCCAGCACTCTGGGAGGCTGAGGTGGGCGGATCACCTGAGGTCAGGAGTTCAAGACCAGCCTGACCAACATGGTGAAACTCCGTCTCTACTAAAAATACAAAAACCAGCTGGGTGTGGTGGCAGGTGCCTGTAATCCTAGCTACTCAGGAGGGTGAGGCAGGAGAATTGCTTGAACCCGGGAGGTGGAGGTTGTGGTGAGCTGAGATTGCACCATTGCACTCCAGCCTGGGCAACAAGAGTGAAACTCCATCTCAAAAAAAAAAAAAAAAATGGGCGTCTCACTCTGTCATCCAGGCTAGAGTGCAGTGGCACCACCACAGCTCACAGCTACCTCGACCTCCTGGGCTCAAGCGATCCTCACACCTCAGCCTCCTGAATAGCTGGGACTACAGGTGTGTGCCGCCACACCTGGCTATTTTTGTATTTTTTGTAGAGATGAGGTTTTCACCATGTTGCCCAGGGTGGTCTCAAACTCCTGGGCTCAAGCAATCCTCCTGCCTTGGCTTCCTAAAGTGCTGGGAATATAGGTGTGAGCCACTGCACCCAGCTGGGTGATTATTAATAATCATGATTGTTAATTATGTTCATGATTACAGGCGCGGTGGCTCACGCCTGTACTCCCAGCACTTTGGGAGGCCGAGGTGAGCGAATCACCTGAGGTCAGGAGTTCAAGACCTGCCTGACTAACATGGAGAAACCTCATCTCTACCAAAAATACAAAATTAGCCGGGTGTGGTGGTGCGTGCCTGTAATCCCAGCTACTCGGGGGGCTGAGGCAGGAGAATTGCTTGAACCCGGGAGGCGGAGGTTGCAGTGAGCTGAGATCGTGCCATTGCATTCCAGCCTGGGCAACAAGAGCAAAACTCCGTCTCAAAAAAAAAAAAAAAAAAAATTATGTTCATGGGAAAGCACTTTTCCTAACAAGTCCTTTTCTCACTACAAGTATGTAGCGTTTGTGCTCCCACTTCAGTTACTTGTCTTTAGGCATGACCTTTAATCTCTCTGAACCAGTTTCCTCATTTTAAGAATTGAAATGCTGGCTGGGCCAGTGGCTCATGCCTGTAATCCCAGCACTTTGGGAGGCCAAGGCGAGATGACTGCTTGAGTCCAGGAGTTCGAGACTAGCCTGGGCAACATAGTGAGGCCACCTCCCCGCTGTCTCTATAAAAAATCTAGAAATTAGTCCCACGTGGTGATGTGCGCCTGTAGTCCCAGCTGCTTGGGAGGCTGAGGTGGGGGGATCGCTGAAGCCGGGAGGTCAAGGCTGCCGTGACCCGTGGTCATGCCGCTGCACTCTAGTCTGGGGACACAGTGAGACCCCGTATCAAAAAGAAAAATGCTGCCTATTTCAAGGTTGTAGCAAAGCTAAGTTTGAACAGAGCAAAGGAAGCGCCATAGAAGCTGCACTACTTGCTCATGTCACAGCTGGGGGAATGGGGAGGTCGAATGGGGAGGTCCACTGTCGCAATGTTCCAATTCCCGCCCAGAGGGAGGGACCTCCCCTTCGAGGGAGGGCGCCGGAAGTGACGCGAGGCTCTGCGGAGACCAGGAGTCAGACTGTAGGACGACCTCGGGTCCCACGTGTCCCCGGTACTCGCCGGCCGGAGCCCCCGGCTTCCCGGGGCCGGGGGACCTTAGCGGCACCCACACACAGCCTACTTTCCAAGCGGAGCCATGTCTGGTAACGGCAATGCGGCTGCAACGGCGGTGAGTGCTGAGCCGGTGACCAGCACACTTTGGGCTTCTGGACGAGCCGTGCAGCGATTGGCCCCAGGTTGCCATCCTCAGTCGTCTATTGGTCAGAACGGCTATCTATTTTTTTTTTTTTTTTTTTGGTCCGAGTAGCTTTTAAAGGGCCAGTAGCTCGGTTGCCCTCCGGAAGGAATGGGGAAATCAGAGAGCGGTGATGCTGGGTTAAGAGTGGAAGGATTGTTTGGAACGGAACTCCGGTCCCTGCGGGCATCTGGGTGGGATTCCCATCAGGCCTGGGATGCACGGCTCTAGATTTAGTGACCCAGACCAAGAACGTTCGTCTACACAGACGGGGTCCTTTCATTCGAGGCTGGGCTGAGGCGGATGCAGATACGGCCCCTTTGGGAAGACACGTTCCACTTTTGATTCATAGGAGAGAGTATCAGCCAAGCCTCCGAACTGCACACAAACGTCTTAGAAGTGCGCCTTCTTTTTGTGTTATAGTGGTCTCCCAGCCACAGCCAACGCTCCAAGTCCCCAGCTGTGACACACCTACTGAATTACTACCGTGGGTGGGAGGCCGCCGTGGGCCTTTCCATTACGAGCCTGCTTGCCGAGCCCTGGGCTTGTGCACAGACAAACTGCAGAGCTGGTGGAGGCCACTGCCAGGCCGAGATAAGAGAGAGATGGGGAGCTGCTAATCTCCCCCTGTCCAGCCTGTTGGTGAGGGCTGGGATCTTTGCTCTTGCAGTCATTCCAGAGCCCTGGACTAGGAGTAGGAAGATCTGAATTGTAGCCCCAACTCTCTTTCGGTTATTAGCTCTGTGACCCTAGGCAAGTCACCTCATCCCTTGATGCCACCCGTTGCTTCTGTAACATGGTCCCAAAGGTGCCTGTCTTGTCCACCTGATAGGATTTTTGAGACGACAACAATATGCAAAAGCAATAGCTTCAACATAGAAGTGCTCAGTGTTTTATTTTTTAATGAAACGGTTTGACTTGGATATGCTGTGCACATTCAATGAACTTAAGGAATTGTTTGAACCTAGTAGTTCTGGGACCTTAGAGTCCTTTCTGTGGGCTCCCTGTGGCCCAGAATTTTGGTGGCCACGTTTAATATCAAGCCTAGCCTAATTTGCAAAGGGTCTCCCAGGGTTAATTTATTGGAGTGATCACATGGAGTAGACCAGAGTCTGAGGGCAGAAAGCTGTCACCTGCTCCGGCAATAGAGGCCCCAGATGTCTGGGTGCAAAAGAACTCCATAGCACCCCGGCCAACATGGTGAAACCCCGTCTCTACTAAAAATATAAAAATTAGGCCGGGCACAATGGCTCATGCCTGTAATCCTAGCACTTTGGGAGGCCGAGGCAGGTGGATTGCCTGAGCTCAGGAGTTCGAGACCACCTAGGGAACACAGTGAAACCCCGTTTCTACTAAAAATACAAAAAATTAGCCGATGTGGTGGCATGCGCCTGTAGTCCCAGCTACTTGGGAGGCTAAGACAGGAGAATCGCTTGAACCTGGGAGGTGGAGGTTGCACTGAGCCGAGACCGCGCCATTGCACTCCAGCCTGGGTGACAGAGCGCGACTCCCCCTCAAAAAAAAAAAAAAATATATATATATATATATATAAAATTTAGCTGGGCATGGTGGTGTGCGTCTGTAGTAGTCCCAGCTACTTGGGAGGCTGAGTCAGGAGAATCGCTTGAACCTGGAAGGCAGTGGTTGTAGTTAGCTGAGAACATGCCACTGCACTCCAGCCTGGGCAACAGAGGGAGACTCTGTCTCAAAAAAATAAAAAAGGAACTACATAGGATGAACATCCCAGATCAGGGAATGTTGACTGTCGACAGTATCAGTATCTACAGTGGCTACTGTCTGATGTAGAAAGAAATGGGATCAGGCTAGGCGTGGTGGCTCACGCCTGTAATCCCAGCACTTTGGGAGGCTGGGGCAGGAGGATCACAAGTTCGAGACCAGCCTGGCCAACACAGTGAAACCCCGTCTCTATTAAAAATGTGAAAATTAGCTGGGCATGGTGGAACATGCCTGTAGTTCCAGCTTGAACCCAGGGGTGGAGGTTGTAGTGAGCCTAGATCACGCCACTGCACTCCAGCCTGAGCAAAACAGTGAGACTCTGTCTAAAAAAAAAAAAAAAAAAAAAAAAAAAGAGAGAAATGGGACCTCCGTCTTAGACTGAATAATTCAGTTCTACGTGCTTAGCAGTGAATACTTTTGTCCAAGGTACTCTGGCAGGAGGAAGAGGCGTGTCCTCTTGAGTTCTTGACTTGGGCTCTGGCCTGTTAATATTTCCCTGTTGGTGAAACCAGAGGCAGCACTCTAGGTGAACAAACTTTAGGCAGCGCAGCCTCCTAGTCTTATGGAACATCTGAGGCAGAAGAAACCTGAGTCCAACCTCTTCATTTTATAGATGAACAAACAGATCCTGATGGGACAGTATACCCAAGGTCACCCAGCCAAGAGGCTGAGCAGGACTGTACGTCAGATCTGTTTACCTCAGTCCTTAATGCATGCAGTCCAGCCAGATTAAGGGACCCTTAATACTGTCAGCTTTCCCCACTGTGGGATCTTCATCCTCTTGACTTCTTTTGTAGCCAGACATCTGGGCCTCTTGCTGGAGAAGGTGGCAGCTTGCTGCTCTTAGACTCTAGTCTACTCCATGTGGCATCTGGATGGCACTGAAATTTTCTCAAGTGCCTCGTCTGTTGTAGATAATGAATCTATCCTCCAGTGACTCAGCACAGGTTCCCCAGTGTGGTCCTGGCTGCCCTGCCCCTGCCAGCTGCAGGCCCCACCCTTCCTGTGGCCAGGCTGATGGGCCTTATCTCTTTACCCACCTGGCTGTGCACAGCACTCCCACTGACAACTGCCTTGGTCAAGGTGGGCTTCAGGGCTCAGTGTCCTGGTTCCTGCAGCGGCAGCAACAGCAGGTCCTACTACCGCCTCCCTCTAGTCTCTGCTTCTCTGGATCCCTGAGGAGGGCAGAAGGTACTGAGGAAGGTTAAAGGGACCAGCCTTGGAGTATTTCCCCGCTCTGAGACTCAGCTGGCCACAGGCCAGGTTCTGAAGTTCCTTTCTTCCAAGCCAGTGATTCTGGTTCTTGGACAAGGTGTTGAGGAACACTAGAAACAGAGGGGACTGTGACCTGGGGACTTTTTCTGCAGGAAGAAAACAGCCCAAAGATGAGAGTGATTCGCGTGGGTACCCGCAAGAGCCAGGTGGGTGCAGGAGCTGGGGTGGAGGAGGTTTGTCAGAACAGTTATGATGCTCACAGCATCACAAATTGGGGGACTCAGAGGGTTAGTTCCTAGTATGAAGGAGATGGGGTGGCTGGGCGTTAAGTTCCCCGGGGAATGGCAGATTACATTCTATGGCAAGATCATCCCTAGGCTGGGAAAATTGTTGGAGTGCAGAGGGCTCCCAAGCCCCTTCTCATTCTCAGATGGAAATTCCAGTTCCTTCAGGATCTGCCTAACCTGTGACAGTCTAAAGAGTCTGAGCCGTGGCTGGGAAGGGCAGGACTAATCCAAATCTCTACCCGCAGCTTGCTCGCATACAGACGGACAGTGTGGTGGCAACATTGAAAGCCTCATACCCTGGCCTGCAGTTTGAAATCAGTGAGTTTTCTGGAAAGGAGTGGAAGCTAATGGGAAGCCCAGTACCCCGAGAGGAGAGAACACAACATTTCTGGCTTTGCCTATAGCTAAAGCCCGTCCCGCTGCCCCGAGATTCCTTCTGGGCTGCTCCCAGTTCCGAAGGTGCTTTCCTCTGAATACCTCCAGCTCTGACTACCTGGATTAGCCTGGCATTTAACATCTTGAGCTTTGGGTCTTTTTATGAGTGTTTCTGGTCTTCCTGCTCGATTGTATATACTCAGAGGGCAGGAACCAGGGATTATGTGCCTCTGTCCCCATCATGAATCGTAGCACAGTGCTAGGCTCAGTAAATGCTGATCAATAATGAGCACCTGATTGATTGACTCTCTCCTCAGTTGCTATGTCCACCACAGGGGACAAGATTCTTGATACTGCACTCTCTAAGGTAACAACATCTTCCTCCCCAGTTCTTGTCCCCACTCTTCTTTCCTTCCCTGAAGGGATTCACTCAGGCTCTTTCTGCCCGGCAGATTGGAGAGAAAAGCCTGTTTACCAAGGAGCTTGAACATGCCCTGGAGAAGAATGAGTAAGTAAAGATAGGAGAGTGTGGTGCCCTCCCAGTCTCTTGCTGGGACCCTAGTATGCTAGGTCTCTTGCTGGGACCCCGGGTGTCAGATAGGCTGCTGGGCTTAAACCCTCAGAGAGGCTGAAGGCAGCTCATAGGTGGGTTTTTTCAGGCTTCAGAAAAGGAGAGTGTCTGGTTCTGAGCCATCTGGCTGCCTGGACTGCAAGAATGGCTGGGGGAGGGAGGGTAGGAGGGAGAGTAGGAGGGAGAGTGAGAGGAGAGCAGTTTTCATGCTCCTGAGATCTTGAGAAGGCCTGCTTCCTGAACTGCCCTAGGCTCCACCACTGAAGTAGAGGCAGGGGTGGGTGGAGAAGGGGTGAAGGCTGGCTGCTCATACCCTTTCTCTTTGCCCCCCTCTCCCATCTCTATAGAGTGGACCTGGTTGTTCACTCCTTGAAGGACCTGCCCACTGTGCTTCCTCCTGGCTTCACCATCGGAGCCATCTGCAAGTAAGAGTCTTGCAAGTAAGGGGCTTGGGCAGGGGTAGGCATCATGTGAACCTTTGCCTTTCCCTTTGGGACCTGACCCTCTGCTTCAGGGTTATCTCCTCTGCCCTGAGGAGTGTTGACTGGTGGCAGAAAACTCAAGAAATACCAGTGAGTTGGCAATCGAGAGAGAATAGAGGTGATCTGAACTTAAATCTCTTCCCTCATTCTGTGCCCTTCCCTCCTCCCCCAGGCGGGAAAACCCTCATGATGCTGTTGTCTTTCACCCAAAATTTGTTGGGAAGACCCTAGAAACCCTGCCAGAGAAGAGGTAAGTGGGGCCTGGATAGGCAGCTTGGTGGGATGTGCCCAGAAGATGCAGGGATGGGAGGAGGAGGAAAGGAACAGTGACAGCCTAGTGTTAAAATCTCATTGTAACTTCTCTCTGGGCAGTGTGGTGGGAACCAGCTCCCTGCGAAGAGCAGCCCAGCTGCAGAGAAAGTTCCCGCATCTGGAGTTCAGGAGTATTGTATCCTTTTAGAAGAGTGACGGATCCTTTTAGAAGAGTGACAGAGACAGCAGCCAAGGAAAAAGACAAGGTCTAGAGGGCTCTGGGAGTCCGGAGAGTGGAAGGGGCTTCCAGCAAGCAGCCCGTGGGGTCAGTGGCCTGTCTGTCTTTCCATGCACTCATCCGTCCGCTCATTTATAGTCTAATGTTTTCTTAGCCCCAGACAAGTGTTCGGAGTGCAAGACATTGGGGATAATGGTGAGCAAGATAAACATTCCCCTGCATATGTAGAGTTTACGTCTTACTTAGGGATAATGCAGTTATACTGAACTGAATAGTGACTACTTCTGGAGGGATAGGGAGTACTTCCTTTTTTTTTTTTTTTTTTGAGACGGAGTCTCGCTCTGTTGCCCAGGTTGGAGTGCAGTGGCGCAATCTAGGCTCACTGCAACTTCTGCCTCCTGAGTTCAAGCAATCTTCCTGCCTCAGCCTCCTAAGTAGTTGGGATTACAGGTGCCACCACACCTGGCTAATTTTTGTATTTTTAGTAGAGACTGGGTTTCACCATGTTAGTCAGGCTGGTCTCAAACTCCTGACCTCAGGTGATCCACCAGCCTCGGCCTCCCAAAGGGCTGGGATTACAGGCTTGAGCCCCGCACCCGGTCAGTACTTCCATTTTTATATGCTACTATATTGTCTTGACTTTTACAATGAATATGTAGTACATTTCATAAAACTAAATTTAAAAATAGTATGTGCTAAGTGCTCCAATAAGTGAAGTTGGGAATTTTCTGGAAACTTCTAGTTGGAACATCTAAACACAGAAGTCTGGGGTGTCAGGGAAGGTTTCTCAGAGGTCTTGTAACCTTGGCAAGTTTTTTAGCCTCCCTCTGTCATTTTCCTTATCTGTAAAGTGGGGATAATAATACTACCTTCCTCACAGGGTTGTTGTGAAGATGAAATGAGCTGACATATGGAAAGTACTTTTAGAGCAGTGTCTGGCATGTAGTAAGTATGATGTAACTGTTAGCTGTTACCATTAAGCTGAGAGCTGGAAGATGACTGAAAGTCAGCCAGCTAGAGAGGGAAAGACAGACTCGGGCAGAGGGAACCGCATGAGGCCCCAGATTGCCCGACACTGTGGTCCTTAGCAACTCTCCACAGCGGGGAAACCTCAACACCCGGCTTCGGAAGCTGGACGAGCAGCAGGAGTTCAGTGCCATCATCCTGGCAACAGCTGGCCTACAGCGCATGGGCTGGCACAACCGGGTGGGGCAGGTAGGGCCTGCCCCTATCCTCTCCCCAGCTCATCTGCATCTCCTTTCTGCCTTACAGTCATCCCCAATTTAGGATTTTTAGACTTTATGATTGTGTGAAAGCGATATACGTTCAGTAGAAACTGTACTTAGTACCCATACAGCCATTCTGTTTTTTACTTTCAGTACAGTATTCATTACATGAGATATTCACTTTATTGTAAAACAGGCTTGGTGTTAGATGATTTTGTCCAACTATAATAGGCTAATCTTAAGTGTTCTGAGCACATGTAAGGTAGGCTAGGTGTATTAAATGCATTTTCAGCTTGTTTTCAACTTAACAATGGGTTTATCAGGATGTAACCCTATTGTAAGTCAAGGACCATCTGTCTTCACTTCTTGACCACCCCACCTCTATCACCATAGGCTGGGAAGATTGTGAATCAGAGGCCAGACTCTAGGCTTTCATGGAGAAAATTTACAAAAAAAAAAAAAAAATGAGGCCAGACTCACACTTAGGCCTACCCAGGCTTTCTAGATGATAGGGAACCCCCATCTCACTGCCAGGTGTTTTTAGACACCCCCGTGTCCACCCTTTTGACTACCTGTTCCGCCTCCACAGATCCTGCACCCTGAGGAATGCATGTATGCTGTGGGCCAGGTACACTTGACCAGGGAAGCCACATGGTGACATATGCCTTCCCTTTGTTCTCAACCAAGAAGCTTGTCTCACAACCTTCTGCATCTGCTTCCCCAGAATAGCATTCTCAGGGAGGGGCAGGCCTTGGGATGCTACCGGTCCAAAAGGCGCTGGGGAGCAAGTAGACAGAGGTGGTCCCATGCTTTGCGCCATTGGTTGGGGAAAGATCAGGCCTGATGTCCTAGGATGTTTTTCCATCAGGGAGCCTTGGGCGTGGAAGTCCGAGCCAAGGACCAGGACATCTTGGATCTGGTGGGTGTGCTGCACGATCCCGAGACTCTGCTTCGCTGCATCGCTGAAAGGGCCTTCCTGAGGCACCTGGTAGGGCCTGTGCTCCACCTGTGGAGGGCTGGGGACTTGGAGAGCTGGGAAAGGCGGTAGGGAAGATTTCTCACATGAATGCTCTGTATACAGTGCTAACTCATTCTTGTTGAATGTTGTGTATGGATAGGACCAGGTCTGGGCCCACAGTTGCCTTTTCAGTGATGTCCTCAGGTCTGTGGTCACAGGGTGGTGTTAAGAGCCCTTGCAGCTCACAAGAACTTCTTGTTACAGGAAGGAGGCTGCAGTGTGCCAGTAGCCGTGCATACAGCTATGAAGGATGGGCAAGTAAGTGGGGGGAAATGGGCAGGAAGCCAGGGAAAGGAGGACTGTGGCATTTCTTCCTGTGCATCCCAGGTTTCTAAGTAGTCCCCTCTCAGACTGTGCTGAGGCAACTGTTTTCTTCCCCAGTTGTACCTGACTGGAGGAGTCTGGAGTCTAGACGGCTCAGATAGCATACAAGAGACCATGCAGGCTACCATCCATGTCCCTGCCCAGGTACCAAAGCTGGAGGGCGAGGGGGTAATAAACAAGAGTGCATATAATCTCTTTTGTTCTCACCAAATCCCACCTCCTTCCCTCATACAGCATGAAGATGGCCCTGAGGATGACCCACAGTTGGTAGGCATCACTGCTCGTAACATTCCACGAGGGCCCCAGTTGGCTGCCCAGAACTTGGGCATCAGCCTGGCCAACTTGTTGCTGAGCAAAGGAGCCAAAAACATCCTGGATGTTGCACGGCAGCTTAACGATGCCCATTAACTGGTTTGTGGGGCACAGATGCCTGGGTTGCTGCTGTCCAGTGCCTACATCCCGGGCCTCAGTGCCCCATTCTCACTGCTATCTGGGGAGTGATTACCCCAGGAGACTGAACTGCAGGGTTCAAGCCTTCCAGGGATTTGCCTCACCTTGGGGCCTTGATGACTGCCTTGCCTCCTCAGTATGTGGGGGCTTCATCTCTTTAGAGAAGTCCAAGCAACAGCCTTTGAATGTAACCAACCCTACTAATAAACCAGTTCTGAAGGTGTTGTGTGTGTGTGTGTGTGCGCGCGCGTGTGGAGTTGGCGGGAAGATAGGAACAAACACAAAGCCCTTTCATCCTTACCTCAGAGGCTGGGACTTTTGCCCAGAGTTCTCCTGGTACATCCTTTCTGCTTCTGCCTCAATAGTTTTCATTTCACACAGAATAAATTGTCTCCCAGAAACACCAAGAAACAGAGCCACAATCTGAAATTCCTATGGTTTGCCCCTTCAGTTAACAGTAGAGCCTGTTTATATTGCACGGCCCCTCCCACCCCTATTATCAGGAAAGTATAGAAAGTCACTAATCCTACAACTCTCTTGCAAAATGAAAACAAATGCTCCATTTTAAAAAAAACAATCCTTTAATAAAATTAGTCCATCTAAAACTCCCCAATGCCTAAGGTTCTAGTCGTGGAAGGGTTAGCTGCAAAATTCCAGTTCGGAAGCCCACGGAGGCTCAGTCCAGACAGGGATTAACCGACTTGTGCTGGTATCTAGGTGCTTGGATTGCCGAGTTGAGTTTGCTGGAAGGGAAATGGGGCGGCGTCGGGGGGCCCGACGGGCCTGGCTGCCAGTCGGCTTCCGCGAAAACGACTCTTGCTGTCCACACAGCCAGCCGGGAAGCCAAACTGCGGGCCTCTGCCCTCCCCTCAATGTCCTCCTAGGAGGCAGTCACTCGGGAGGAAGATGTGCCTGTGACCAAGTGCTTCGTCCCGGCCCCAGCGCAGACCTATGAATGAAGATGGAGGGAGAGCCGATGTGAAAGGCCTGGGTCCCGGCCGCAGAAGGGGCGCCAGACCGAAATCAGCGATCGCGTCTCTCCCACCAAAGCCTCCAGGCCAGCGGCCGCGTCTGCAAGTCCCGGGCTGAGCACCAGGCCGGGGGAGTACCAGACACCCCGGCTGCAGCTGCCGAGGGCCTCACTCACCTGCAGGGCCGCCGGCCTCTCGGCCTGCACTGCCCACCTCGGCCCTGCGTCAGAGCGGAAGGCCAAGTCTTCCAGAAGGTGCTGCGGCCTCCCCGCAGCCCCTCGGCGACTCGGGATGGGGCGGCTGAGTCACGAACGCCGAGGCGGGCAGGTGCGGCGCCGCCGGCCTCCCCCCGGCAGGCTCGGGTCTTCCGCGCCACGGAGGTCCCCGAAGAGCGCCCAAGCCGCATCCGGAAGGCCCGAACCCTACCGGAGGGCGGACGGCGGACAGGGCAGGGCCCGAGGCCGACGCGGCAGGCGGTGCGGGACAGGAGCGGGGGCGGGCGGGGACTCGAGGCCGGGCGGCGAAGGCGGGCGAGGGGAGGGGAAGGGAGCCGGGAGCCGCGGCCCGCTTGCCCCGCAGTCTGAAGTGGCTCAGCTCTTTCCATGAGGGCGGTGGTGGCCCTTAAAAGGGCCTTTGTGGTGGCATGGGGAGGCCTGGCGGCCGGCCGCGGCGCGGGCCCTCTTAGTACTCCTGGGAGGCCTGGGTGGCCTTCTTGCCGCCCGAGGGCGCCTTCGGCCCCACGGTGGCGCTGGTCTTCTTGGGCAGCAGCACGGCCTGGATGTTGGGCAGGACGCCTCCCTGGGCGATCGTCACGCCGCCCAGCAGCTTGTTGAGCTCCTCGTCGTTGCGGATGGCCAGCTGCAGGTGGCGGGGGATGATTCGCGTCTTCTTGTTGTCGCGGGCCGCATTGCCCGCCAGCTCCAGGATCTCAGCGGTGAGGTACTCCAGCACTGCCGCCAGGTACACTGGCGCGCCGGCGCCAACGCGCTCGGCGTAGTGGCCCTTCCGCAGCAGCCGGTGTACGCGGCCCACTGGGAACTGGAGGCCGGCGCGCGACGAGCGCGACTTGGCCTTGGCGCGGGCCTTGCCGCCAGTCTTGCCGCGGCCCGACATGCTAGCGAGGTAGACCGGTGAAGCACGACAGCTCAAACAGTAGAACAGACGCCCGCCGCAGTGTAACTGCTGTCGCGCGCGCGCCGCGAGGCCGCCTTTATAAGCCCCCAGGACACACCTCTGCGCCCTCCTGATTGGCTCTTTTCTCCAATCCCCGCCTCCGGTTGGTTGCGGTTAACCCTTGGGTGTCGCGGCTCGGCTGAAGGAGCGCGCCCGCTGATTGGTCGAATTTGAAAACCTTTTGCCCGGGGAGAAAAGGCGAGGAGGAGGGGTAGCACGCAGACTGCCAACTATCCCCTGATGTAGCCAATCCTTGTAAAGCGCGCGAGATTTAAACACTACAATCGGAAACCAGAACCGGAAGACCAAAGGGGTGGAGTCTGAGGCCACCTAGAGAGCGTCTGGGAAATCTGTGCTGGCGTAGGATTTTTAAAGGAAAGGGGTCAATATTATAGCTACTGCAGCCCTCCTTTCCAGGTCCAGTCACTCCCTACTCCCTTCTCCTACCTGACAAAGGGAGAATGGAAAAGGGAAGAAATTAGACCCCTTAAAAGTTTTCTTTTTTTTTTTTCTTTCTTTTTTTAATAGACCGGGTGTCACTGGCTCTGTCACCCAGGCTGGAGTGCAGTAGTGTGATCTCAGCTCACTGCAGCCTCGAACTCCTGGGCTCAAGGAATCCTCCCTGCTAAACCTCCCTCGTAGCTGGTACTACAAGTGCTCCACCACACTTGGCTAATTATTTTATTTTTGTAGAGACGGAGTCTCATTTTGTTGCCCAGGCTGTCTTGAATTCCTGGGCTCAGGCAATCCTCCTGCCTCAGCCTCCTAAAGTGCTGGGATTACAGGCATGAGCCACTGCACCCGGTGACTCTTTGAAAGTTTGATCCCATGCCAGGAAACAGGATAACTTCAATTTTGTGGCCCTCCATGCCACCTGAAGTATCAGGATTTAAATATTTATTCAATATGTTCTGTTTGGTCTCAGTTCTGTTCACTTCTTGTTAGACGGGGTCTGATGGGGCAGAGAGATAGGCATCCTGTTGGAAGAAGTACCCCCACCACCCCTCCCAATCTACCCAAAAATGCCCATATAGGAAATATACCTACATAAACAATAAGAAAAAGACAACACTTTATTGTCTCCATTGAGAGCATGTGGCCCCCTGCTTAGTTCTTACTAATCAGAACACTTAATTTACAATCAAATGACATGTCACCGTGGAGCCTGTGTTCCTAGCCCTGGCCCAAGTTCTATCCCAAAAACCAGTGGTTCCTTGAGAGTCAGGACTCTGAAATGTGAGTGTGGATAACTGCAAAAAAAGCTGCTGTATCCCACCCTATGAGGCTGCAAAGATGGGATGGAGAGGGAGAGAGTAGCAAGTCGCAGAAAGCCATAGGTAAAATCCAATCAGTAGTCAGTAGAGGGCAAGAAACGCCCAGGATGCCAATGATCACAGAGAAAGGAAAATGCTGAGAACAAAATCTGGAGGAGTATGAAGAGTGAGAGAGGCCTGGGCAAGGAGGCAGTCTGGGACCAGAGAGAGAGGTCAGCCTGAGTCAGGAATCCTAGAGACTGTGAGGTAAAGGACAATGATCAAGGGACTCAGACATCATAGAAGAGTCGAACGAGCTGATATCGAATGGAGAAGGTGATGGCACTGCCCAGGATCTGCAAGGAGAAATGGACTGGAGTAAGAATCACGCAGAAAGGGAGACACGGAGGTATAAACTCGATTCCCATCCTCACCTGCAGCAGCAGCAGGAGCAATGTGAGGTTTCTCTCATGTATGGGCCCAAGGATTTTAAGTAGCAAGTTGATGAGGGTCATGTTGTTACATTCAGTGAATTCACCATCTTCAGTCTCACTCTGGTGTACTGTCACCAGCTGGAGGCTCTCTGCCACCTGGAGGGACCAGAGGTGAAGAGAACCTCAGCTAATACCTATGCTTTAGGAATGTGGATCTATTTAATGCTTTCAAGTTCCCCTTGGATCTGATGTAGGACTAGGTTCCCCATTCCTCAAGGTCAGGATGGCAGCCTAGGGCCTTACCTCCTTGTTACCCTGTTACCTTTAAAATAAAGGTGCCCAAGAAAGAGAGGCTCTTGGTCTTGAACTTGGAATAGCTCATCTCCAGTTTGCCTGTCTTGATATTGAGTCTGCGGGGGGAAGATAGCTTCATGTGACTGGGCCACTATTTGAACCCTCCTCCCTGTGGCTAATAGGAAGAGCATTGAATGTGGAGTCAACCTGAGATCTATTTCTGGCTCTGCTGCTTACTGTTATCAGAACCACTGTAGCAGATTATGCAAATAAATGTGCTTTGTAAGTTATAAAGGGCTACTCACATGGAAATAGCCCTTCTTTGGGCCCACTCCCTTTGCACAGCAAATGTATAGGCTGGCATTAGATATCCCAAGTGAAAAGGCTATGATGTCCATTTCAAGCCCCAAAGCGGCTACCTGGGTATGCGGTGGCGAGGGCAGGGGATGATATGCAGGAGCTGAGGCAGTGAGTAGAGGAAGTTGAACACCTGGGGCATGAAGAATAGTAGCATGGTCTTGCTGAAGTGTCCCAAGATGCCCACCACGGCAAAGGTCATGCCAGCAAAGTAACAGAAGGTATCTCCCACAAACACCCGTGATGGGTACCTGTGTGGGGGAAGAGGATCCGAGCCAGTGGCAAGAGGCATTACCAATCCCTTCTCTCACATCACACCCTATGGGCACTGGACTAGCCCTGACCCTAGTTCTGACTCAGAGGAGACTCCAGTTGTGCAGCAACTCTGCAGGATCCAAGGCCCTGAATTCATCTATTCCTGGGGCCTCCACGCACTCATCCCTAACTACTACTGGGTAGAGAGAAATTTCAGAATACGACCAACTGAAGACGCAGAAAACTCCATAGAGGTATGCGCAGGTTTAGCTTCACCACCACAAGGTGGGTTATGATAAGGGCCATCTTTGCCATGTGTTCAGGTAGTTGTCCCCTTATCCACAGGCCTACTTACCAGTTGTGGTAGAGCAATCCCAAAGTGGTGAAAAAAAAGGGTATCATGAAGTAGAGGGAAAAGACATGATCATCCCGACAATCACCTTTGGAAGCAAGGAAGAAAGAAGGAAAAGTTAATACCCACTTCCTCTGCAAACCTTGGTCCTATTTTTGTCTAAGTTCTGTTTACAGCTGTTATCATCCACCTCACCCAAGTCACTTTTAAGAACTCAATACTCCTTTTATGTCACCCAAGGCAATTCCCAATATTCCACCTCTTTCGTGCAGCCTTCCAAACTAGTTACTATCTTAAATTTGGTTTAGCCCATTCTGATGTAAGTTTGGATACCAACTTTACTTCTTAGCTTTGTGACCTTCATCTTGATCATGACACATTTAACTTCTCTAAGCCTGTTTTCTCATCTGTAAAACAGGGCTGATTATAACATCTGCCACATAAAACCATTACAAGATTTAAATAAGATAGTGTTTAAAAAGTACTTAGCTTTAATAAACACTTGTTGATGTTCATCAGCCAAGACCATCAGAAACACATCTATAGCTCAAAGCTAGGTTTAATGACTTGTTGTAAAAAGGGAGACTTCAGAAACCACACACCATTGGGAACCACGGAATGTCTCAGTAAGAGGGTGTTAGGAGGGGCTTGTAGTAGCGTTTGTTTTGGGTATTTTGGGAGAGGGTGAAAGAAAGTAGTTTTGCTCTGGACTGGGTGCTGTTAGAAAGCAGGAGTAATTCATGGCCGGGTGCGGTGACTCACGCCTGTAATCCCAGCACTTTGGGAGGCTGAAGCAGGCAGATCACCTGAGGTCGGGAGTCCCAAACCAGCCTGACCAACATGGAGAAACCCCGTCTCTACTAGAAATACAAAATTAGCTGGGCGTGGTGGCACATGCCTGTAATCCCAGCTACTAGGGAGGCTGAGGCAGGAGAATCGCTTGAACCTGGGAGGCGGAGGTTGCGGTGAGCCGAGATCGCACCATTGTACTCCGGCCTGGGCAAGAACAAAACTCCGTCTCAAAAAAAAAAAAAAAAGAAAAGAAAAGAAAGCAAGAGTAATTCTATGATCAAGCATTTTAATGTTTATTTAAGAAATGGTAGGAACTGGCTGGGCACAGTGGCTCAAGAGTGAATCCCAGCACTTTGGGAGGCCTGGCAGATCACTTGAGTCCAGGAGTTCAAGACCAGCCTAGGGAACATGGTGAAACCCTGTCTCTACAAAAAATACAAAAATTTGCCAGGTGTGGTGGCACATGCCTGTAGCCCCAGCTACTTGGGAGGCTGGGGCAGGAGGATCGTTTGAGTCAGAGGATGCAGTGAGCTAAGATCACGCCACTGCTCTCCAGCCTGCATGACAGAGGGAGACCCTGTCTCAAAAAAAAAAAAAAAAAAAAAAAAAGAAGTGGTAGGAACTGAGTTGTTATTGGAGAGCAGCAGCAGTCGCTCATGTTAGCCGAGAGAGGGGATCTTGGCCATTTTGTGGGTTGCTCAGTGTTCTTGTGGTTTTGCCTGTGCTCAAACATGATTACAGAGGGAGGGGTCTAGTTTTAGTCTTGCTCCATCATGGTCACAGAATGACCCTGTGTAACGTTGGGGTTCTGTGAAACTGTTTATATTCAATGGGAGAAGATCATGGCCTAGGTATTAGTGCCAATCCAGCTATAAATGACAGGGCTGCTATTTTTCTTTCTCACTTTTAATAAATCTGCATTGTTATTTGCAAAGTAAGTAGCTTCCCTTATCTTCTATAATTACTACACATATTGCTTTTTTTCCCTGAATTTCCCAAAGTCATATATCAGGCCACACCTTTAATGCTCAGACTTCTCTCTCCCCACCCCCAATCCCACCTACCTTCCAACTCTACCAGGTTGAAGACAATGATGGAAGCAGAAATGACTAGTGACTGGCCAGCCTCTAGGCCGTTAATTCCTGCTAGGATATTGATGGCATTGGTACAGAACACTGCCAGCAGCCCCATGTAGACATAGTACAGGATTCCTGCGGGGAGAAATGGTAGGAAAAGAAGTAGTGCCACCTAGGGGAGGAGGATTTAAGAATTTTTAGAAAAGTGGTGAGGACGGACGATAGGATGAAGGGCTACCAGAAAGGATCTGGGAAGACACAGAGACAGAAAAGGAACACTTGGAGGAGAATGTGGAGCACCAGGAAGGGTTCCCTGAAGTAGGTGCCATAGGGGCAGCAGTGGTAGGACTACCTACCCAAGTCCAGATGCAGGCCAAGTATCGGGCGGAAGGGCTTGGGCACCACAATGGTCGTGTTGCCAAAGTTGGTGAAATAGACCATGAGGAGAGGTAGTGAGGCAGCTGTAGGTAGCAGCAGTTTATGGCGCCAGCGCAGATTCAGTACATCATCCGCAAAGCCCAGGAAGATCATGCAGCAGATGGCAAGGAGGGCACCTATCAGGGCCACAAACTGGGGGAGGCTCGGGCAGGTCCATGACTCAAGCCTGCTCCCATTCCACCTTTTAAGAATTCCTGTCTTTTCTGATAATTTCTTAGCCCCTCCCCACAAGCCCAAATAACCCCAATTCTCTCAGGTACCTCCCAGGTCCCAGCCACAGGCAATCACCCCCACGAACCCACTTACTTCATGGTGGGGGAATGCCTTACACTGCTCCTTCACAAAGCAGTTCAGGAAGGGGAAAGGGATGAAGCAGAAGAGGATGATAAGGAAAACAGCACCGCTGATCACTCCCTGGGATTCTGGGCTGTGGCCCAGCAGCAAGGGGGCGAGGGGGAAGAGCAAAGGGGGCGTGGTCACTCACTAGTGCAGGTGTTACAATAACCCAAAGTGGTCTTCTCATTCCCGGTTTTTTATTCTGGTAAGTGGTGAGGGGGGCGGAGGGAGGAAAGCACCACTGCCAGAGTCCCAGATATACCCAAGGGTCCCTACCCATCCTTTCCCCAATGCGAGTAAGTTCTGCTCATCACCTCTCCGAGTTCCAGGCTGCCTGGGTTAGTTCTGAGTCTTCACGTGTGGTCAAGCACCCCGGTCCCCGCCCCTGCCCTAGCCACTCCTTCCTTAGCCCTTGCCCCCTGCCCAGACCCGTGTGCCGCTGCTCACATCTGCTGTCGGCTGGTTTTGTTGAGGTCCTGACCACAGAGGCGCGCAGCAATGAAGTGGCCCCGGAAGGCCGGGATGAGGGTGACTGTGGCCACAAATCCCAGCAGCGAGACGATCAAATTGATCAGCAGCGGCATGGGCAATTCCGAGAAGGCCCACATGGTGACCGGTCAGGGGCCCGGCTCCGCCGCCTCTTCAGGTAACGGGCAAGCTGAGCAGCAGTCCTGAGGCCTCAGCAGTATGGAGTGGCCGCTCCCCACAGGCAGGCTCTTCCCACACCAATCTGAGCAAAACCCAACAACTCTAACTTGAGCCGCCCTCGAGACACCGGAGAACCTCTCTAAGGCAACCTATGTTCTGCCCCGCTGCACCCGCCTATCTACTGTTTCCGCCCGGATCTTGTTCGCTGAACAACCATTACTGCGGAAGGCGGCGGCCGCCATTTTTAATATGGGCATTAGAGGGTGGGGATGGAAGTGCAAGAGAAGTGTGATTCCAAATTTCATCCTATGTTCAAGAGTAGAATCACCGAGAGAGTACTGGAAACGCAATTAAAGAAAGGCAGCCAAGAACGGATACTTCCCTAACATTATGTTAAAGATGTACTACCCAGAGCGGAAATGCCAATTGCCCGGTTCCAAGATGAATGCCTCCTTGTACCACGTGTCTGACACCGCTCACATTCCGGTTCCACGTCAGTTTTAGCTCCGTCCGCCTCCATAGGTCAAGCTTAAAGGGCCCGTACCTCTCCCTTAATCTGGGATGCCTCCGGCTCCAGGAAGATGGCTATTGAAAGGCAGGGGGTGGGGAGGAGGGACGAGGGTGTGGAGACGCGCCTGTTTCTTGCAGGAAACCTGTTGCCAACATAGTCGGAAGCCAAGGTAAACACAACTCAGTTCCCGGAAACGCAGCTACGGTTTGGAAGGATGGTGTAAATTCTAAAGCGTAGATCCTTGAAAAGCCCCTCCCACTCTGTTTTTCGTGTCCTCGATTCTGGTATTTTTTTCTCAGCATCCCACCCACCTTCTGCCCCAGCTGTAGCAGTTAGTTGCCCGGCAACCCAGCGCAGCACTTCACTGAGGGATTGGGAGTACCCTCAGGTCTTGGATTTAACTCGAGACTTCAGCTTGGCCGTGGATCACTGCATTGTACCTAGCTCCCACAAGGAGGAGATGGAGATTTCCAGGCTGAGGCTCTGGAAAGAGCTGAGGAGGGAGAGGAATCAGACCCACAACTGACTTCCTGTGAGTCTGAGGAACTCCCAGTCAGGTTTCTTCCTGTAGGTCACTGTGCATTTTGCTTGGCCTCCTCCAGGTCGCTGTGCATTTTGCTTGGCCTGTTCCCCTGCAAACAACAATTCACCAGCTTTTTTTTTTTTTTTGAAACAGAGTTTCGCTCTTGTTGCCCAGGCTGGAGTGCAATGGCGCGATCTCGGCTCACCGCAACCTCCACCTCCCAGGTTCAAGCGATTCTCCTGCCTCAGCCTCCCGAGTAGCTGGGATTACAGGCAGTAGCTGGAATTACAGGCATGCGCCACCACGCCCGGCTAATTTTGTATTTTTAGTAGAGACGGGATTTCCCTATGTTGGTCAGGCTGGTTTGGGACTCCCGACCTCAGGTGATCTGCCCGCCTTGGCCTCCCAAAATGCTGGGAGTACAGGCGTGAGCCACCACGCCCAGCCAGTTCACCAGCATCTTTATTACCTTTCATTCCCCGACGGCTCTTAGGCGGCAAATGATTTCCATTTGTCAGAGAGGAAGTCACCACCAGTGAGTTAGGGAAAGGACTCCAATAGCCTAGCGCTTTGTCCACTCTTCCCTCTATGGCATGTTCCAGGAGTCAGGGTCGTGTTGACTGTTTTTAAGCCGAAGATAGTTTCTTCTTTCCCTCAAAATCAGATGTAGGCCGGGCGCAGTGGCTAACGTCTGTAATCCCAGCACTTTGGTAGGCGAAGGTGGGTGGCTCACTTGAGGTCAGGAGTTCGAGACCAGCCTGGCCCAACACGGTGAAACCCCGTCTCTACTGAAAATACAAAAATTAGCCGGGTGTGGTGGCACATGCCTGTCATCTCAGCTACTCAGGAGGCTGAGGCAGGAGGATCGCTTGAACCTGGGATGAGGAGGTTGCAGTGAGCCGCGATCATGCCACTGCACCCCAGCCTGGGCAACAGAGGGGAAACTCTGTCTCAAAACAAACAAACAAACAAACTAAATCAGATGTGAAATGGCTTTTCTACTTGAAAATGGCTCTAATTAACAACAACAAAAACCCAGATATGTATAAAATACATAAATTTTCGTAATTTACTTGCTAGTATTCCACCAGATTTTCAGTACTTATCCCACTGCTATTATTTTTCTGTGTGTGTTGTGTGTATGCACGTGTGCCCCTTTTAAACTAGAAACTCCCGGGAGGCAAGTGTTTTCTCTTCCACAGGGTGTCCCCATGGGGCTAGGAACACAGACATCTGTGTACAAGGAAGGCATCATCACACATAATGAGGCTGAGGCTGAAAGGAGGACTGAGGGCAATAGGTGCATATGGAGGGAGCAATTAGTTGTGACCAGAGTAAGTGGTCTTGAGGAAGAGAAGTATCATTTCAGTAGATTATAAGAGTAGAAGGACCTTTCACAGGCAGCGACAGTGAGACGCCAGAAGCAGGTGGAAGGGAGGAGCTTGTGGGATCCCAGAGGAGGCAGCATTCAGTTATCTTGTTGATGACGAGTATACTGAGACTCCCGGGAGGTCTGAGAGCCAGTCTGTATCTATTTCCTTTTTTATTAGGAGGCCAATCCTAATAAATCTTCCTTCCCAGCCTGTATTGGGAAGCTTTGTCTCTTTCTTCTCCAGAGATCATTAGCCCTCCCTACCACCACCCTCCTGGGGAGGGTGGGAGGACATAATCAAAGACAAGAGAGACTAAGGATTCATCATCCACATATACATGTTACTATCAGAAAATGGTTACTAAGATACTTGTCAGATAATCTGAGTATTTTTGTTCCCATGATGATAAAGTCCCAGTTGATGATCAGACTAATCAGAAGGAGAAACAAACACATGACTTTTGGCTTCACTTGAAATTGTGTGCCTTCCCTGGTAAAAGTTCAAAGCGTTTTCCTGAATGCTGAAGCCGGCCCTAGGATTCACAGACCAGTTGACTTGTCAGTGGCCCTGGACTGAGCAGACAGTGTTTGAGATGCACATCTCTTCTAAGTAGCCGTGAGTGGCTCCCAATGAGCAAGGACAATCCACTGAATCTGATTGTTAGACAAAGCCTGTCCCAAAAATGTTTCATAGTGCCACAAAGCCAATGAGACCCCTCTGGATAGTCTGGGGCTGTGATACTTGCAGGACTCTATCTGTGGCTCTGTCCAGGCAGCTGAATCACTCTTTTTCCTTTTCCTCCCACCTCTCCCCTCTTAGTCTAGAAAAAAGTTGTTAATTAAAAGCAAGCCCCAGGATTTCCCATTCCACTGGTATGGCATGAATGATATTTCAAAAGACAGAAATGGCATAGAAATTCTCAAAGCATACTTGAGTATTTTCTGTTAGACTTCTTAAAATTACAAAGTTTGTTAATCCCTACTATGTGCATAGGAAGCTCTTCAGTACTGTGGAGGATACAAACTAATATAATTGCAGTTGCTTGCCCCCAGGGAGTCTACTTCAGCATATTTAGAGCATCTTGGTTGAATTTGAGGGAAGAGAGATGACTAAGACATGGTTCCCACCCCTAGGCAGCTTCCTGATGCATGGAAAAAGCAGACATATAAACAATCAGCTAGACTCTAAGGCAGAATGTAAGTGCTAGAGGTCTAAGTAATGGAAGAAAGAGGGAGGACTAGGCTGGGCACAGTGGCTCTCACCTGTAATCCCAGCACTTTGGGAGGCCGAGGCGGGAGGATGACCTGAGGTCAGGAGTTCGAGATCAGCCTGGCCAACATGGTGAAACCCTGTCTCTACTAAAAATAACAAAAATTAGCCAGGCATGATGGCGCATGCCTATAGTCCCAACTACTTGGTAGGCTGAGGCAGGAGAATCACTCAAACCTGGGAGGTGGAGGTTGCAGTGAGCCAAGATCTCGCTACTGCACTCCAGCCTGGGCAACAGTGACTTTCTGTCTCAAGAAAAGAGAAAAAAAAAAAAAAAAAAAAGAGGGAGGACTAACTAGGGAGACTCATGTAACTAGGGAGACTCACAATTCAGATGCTGAATTGTGAAGCAGTATCTGGCAGCATAGGACCAAGCACTCAGTGGAGAAGTTGAGGGAATAAATCAAAGAAGTCAGAGAATGGAGATCACTAGGGGGTCTGAGGGTTCCTGAAGGATTCTTGGGGGAAGAGGGTCTTCATAGGGAAAGCTTCTACCTGGACAACTTCCTGCATAACCTGCTCCCCTAAACCCTAGCTGCTCTTCCCACTGACAGCTTCCTCCTGCATCCCTGGTTCTGGCCCTGAGTTCTCTCCTCCCTTGATTTCATGTCTTCTCCTCCCTTTGAGATTAGAAACCCAGACTCTAGGAATCTCCACTGATTTGGCAGTCCAGTGACAATGCATGGGCAGGGCCACAGGAGGTTACCTCATTCACCCCCACCTCTCCCCATCATTCCTTACAGGGAAATCTAGGGAGGCCCAGGCTACCCCACCACCTCCTCTGGCTCAGACAAACCTGTTGCTGACTGTCAGTTTCTGTCTAGCCCTGCAACCCCACACTTCAGAAGGCATTGTTTATTCTCTTATTCTCATGTGCTCATTCCTCAGACAACTACTTGGGTTTGGGAGAAAGATACTTAACACCTTTCCGTCCTATCTCTTTAAGAAAGGGACTGTGTGCCAAAGACCTTCCCACATGTATGAAGAAGGGGCTCTTGGGAGAATGTGAATTCCCCCAGGATTCCTTTGAATCCTTTTGCAGGTATTTCCTTCCCCTGTCCTCAGCAAGCATTGATGAGCCCCAGTCCTGTAGAGGTTGAATCAACTCCTTGAGTCTAGGAAAAGATGGCTTCTGAGGCCAGAGGTTGGGCAGTGTACCTACAGCACCATTTCTTGGGAGCTTGTTGGGATATCACATACTTAGAGTGGCAAGGTCTTGTGGCTGAATCTATTGATAGTCCAGTGCTACATTGCCAGCTCCCTTGTCATTACCACCCCCTCTACACGTGCTCCATAGGCAGGAGCTGTTACTATGGAAATACATTATTTTTAAAAACAGACACACAGCCTGGGCTTGGGAATCTCCAGAACAAACCTACACGAGCAAGGAGGTTAATGGGGCTGTTTCTGGGTCCAAGCTCCAAGAGGAAGGAGGGTGATGATGGTGGGGGGAATTCAAATTCGGTGTTCTACTCTCAACCTCTCCCAGCTTCAGGTTCTGCTTTCTCTCTGTTGACATCAGCTGGACCTCTGCCAGACACTTCTATCTGGGAGGGACGCTCTGCGTCTCCTTACCCTGGGCCTAGCTTCCCCCAGGAAATGGGAAGCTAGAAGTCGCTGAGTCTGGGGGTGTTGGGTGAAGGGGGCGGTGATTTCCACAGGGGTCACCTCCTTCTTAACCTCACAGGCGTCCGACCTGTGGAAATCTAACAAGCATAGGGGAAAGCAAAGGCAGCATCTTAGGTAAGTGAAGTTACTCTTGCCTTGAGCTGAGTGTGGGAGCACCGCGATTGCAAGATGGGGCGAGGTGATCAAAGATCCCGCCTATTTTCAACCCCGGAACCTCCTCCGCTCGCTGCTAGCCCTCCCGCCCTCCTCCAGCGACGGAGCGCCAGGCTGTCCTGGCCCCGCCCGGCGCGGGTGCGGCTCCTTTAAGGGCGGGTGGGGGCGGGGCGCCGGCGGTGTTGTCAGTGTCAGCTCTGCGCACGCAGCCCTCCCGGAGCCGGTGCCGGCCCGCGAGCCCCAGCGTCTCTGCAGACCAGTCCCCTCCAAGGTCCGGCGGGGCCCGCGCGGTGGGAGGAGTCGGGCACTGGCCGGCGACTAACTGGGGTCCGACTGCTGACCAAGCTAGGAGAGACCCGGGCCACGGAGACAGAGACCCCGGCATCGCGACCCCCGAGGACCTCCTCTCCTCGCCCTGTGGCACCCACTAGTCCTGGGCACTCAGCCGCGGAGAGCCCCCGACCCCGCGCGCCCAGCCCCGGGGGAGCCCACCTCCGCCCCGCGGCCCGCCCGGGCCATGCTCCCCCGGGGCAGCGGCTGAGCCCCAGCCGGGACCGGGACCGGCGCCCGCGCGGAGCATGGATCCGGGCTGGGGGCAGCGGGACGTGGGCTGGGCGGCCTTGCTGATCCTCTTCGCCGCCTCGCTGCTCACGGTGTTCGCCTGGCTGCTGCAATATGCCCGGGGCTTGTGGCTGGCGCGGGCCCGCGGGGACCGGGGCCCGGGACCCGCCTTAGCCGGGGAACCCGCGGGTTCCCTGCGGGAGCTGGGCGTGTGGCGCTCGCTGCTGCGGCTGCGGGCGACTCGGGCTGGCGCCGCCGAGGAGCCAGGAGTCCGGGGCCTCCTGGCGTCACTCTTCGCCTTCAAGTCTTTCCGGGAGAACTGGCAGCGGGCTTGGGTGCGAGCGCTGAACGAGCAGGCCTGCAGAGACGGGGTGAGTTGGACCAAGCGCTTGGGTGGTCCCTTCAGCCTTTCCTTCCAGGGGAGGGACTGACTGCTCGTGCTAGGAGGCCAGACGAGGGTGGGCATAAACTGGGGAACCCTATGGCTTCTCTTCCCCTCTCGGATCAGAGAAAAGGGTGCCGCTAAGGCTGGGGGTTGTAGAAATCCAACTGGGTCCCCAGACTTCCATTTCTGTGGGCAAGGTACTCTGGCTCCAAACCCAAGCACAAGTTGCTGTTCTCATAGCAACGCTAATCCCTGTGCCTGAGGGCACTTCCGCCTTGCCTGGGTGCTGATTGTGTTGGGGCATGGGAGACAGGTGCACCTGCAGAAGGAATTTGCCTGCTTCTCATGCCACCACACCCATTTAACATTTCATGCCCCAAATCCCTGGTGTGGTCAGGCAGATCCCCAAGGAGCCTGAATCACCCCCCTACCCGACAGTAATTTCACTGCTACAGTCAAACACATCCTTCTCCTCCATGCTGGCCTGTGGTTCACTGGGGGTTGGGGAGTGTTCAGGTGGAGAGCAGATTGACAGTGCCCCTACCAGTAGATGAGCTTGGAACTGCCCCTTGAGGGTCAGTCACAAACCAGTCCAGCCTACTTCCTCCCATTGCACCATGGGCATCTGGCCTCCCAGGAAGTGGGGCAGGAAGCGTGGTCATGAGATGGAGATAAGGTGGGAGGTAGAAGTCTCTCTTTTCTGGAGCTCCCTCCCATCCTGACCCAGCAATCTCTCCTTGCTCTCACAGTCCATCAGCTCCTTGCTCAGAGGGTTCTCTATTTCCAGCCACTATGAGTTTGGAGGCTTTACCTTACTAGTTCCCCAGATGCCGGAAACAGAAACGTCCACAAGAAATTGCTCTATTTACTCTGTCCAGCTGGCTGGCTAAAAGCCAGATGGCATCTGTCAGTTTACACCTTGAACCCACCTCTTCATCCAACTCTCCCTGTACCTTGTCCCTCGGTCAGAAGCAACTCCCCAGGATAGCTGACTCAACTGGACATTGGCCTCCCTTGCAGAGGGTGGGGAGATTGAGGTTTCAAGCATCCATCTCCCCATCTTCCTTGGCCTAGCCTTTGAATGAGACAGCTACCAGAGCAAAGGAGTTGGCTTCCCCTGGTTTGCCAAGCAAATGAACCCTATGGATTTGTTTCCTCCATCTCAAGACCCAAGGAAGAGTTGCCAGCCAATTCTGTGCCCCTTCCTCAATTCTGTGTCCGCACTGCTCTCCAGGCGGGGCTGCGGTAGGTTGCTTCCATTACTGTGGACGAATTAGGGAGCAGCTCTTTTGAGATCTAAGCAGCTTTCTGCTCTCTAATACCGTCCTGCTATCTGCCTTGAGGAATTAGCCAGGCCCCTGGACTCTTGGGTCCTCTGAGCTTGTATCTCTTCCCAGTCCCCCTGGTACAGATCCCCAAGGCCATGCTCATCTTCATCTCCAAGAATATGAAGCATCATACTCTTGAAGCCTCCACATCTTATTTATTTGGAAGAAGGCTTAGCTTCATTTCTGCAGCTCTTATCTTGAACAAGGTGGCTCTACCACCTTTACCGGGGCTTAGCCCTTTCCCTCTGCCCAGCTATTATATATAGGTGGCAACCAGCACCTTAACTTTTTTCTATGTAGGATTTTTTGTTTGTTTGTTATTTGTTTTTTTAGGAGGTAGGGTAGGGGATAAAAGGGATTGCAGGGAGAAGAAGAAGGAAGCTCTTGGTATTCCAGGAGGATGCCAGGGTCTTCAGCTTAAGGTGATCTAGTCTCTGAGGTGGACTAACTCCCCATTGCTCAGTGGCTCCTAGCAGCTACAGGCCCCTGGAGAGGCAGACCTTGAGGGGACTACCTCCTGTCTTAAAGCCCTGAGCCAAGGAGGGGCCAGAAGCCAGCCTGCAGCTGAGGCCTCCGCAGTGGCAGAGTCCAGCCAGCAACTGAGCAGGCCAACCCTGTGGGGGGCAGCTCCAGAGACCTGATCCAATGCCCACATTACTCCCTCAGAGCTCCATCCAAATCGCCTTTGAGGAGGTGCCCCAACTCCCACCCAGAGCCAGCATCAGTCATGTGACCTGCGTAGACCAATCTGAGCATACCATGGTAAGGGTCTGATGGGCACTGCCCTCTTTGGGGTCCAAGAAGGACTGACCCCTTGGGCTCCCTTTAGTCCAGAGGTTCTTAACCTGGAGTCTGTGAATGCCTTATGGATCTAAGGATTGGCTTCAGGAAGTCTGAGAATCCCATTGAAGTTATGTGCAAAATGTTGGATGTGTGTTTATATGCATTTTTCTGGGGAGAGGAGTCTTTGGCATTTATCTGATTCTTTTAGGGATTTATGATCCTGAAAACATGAAGTCCTTAGGAAAACGGAAGTGGGGAGGGGTCTGCTGAACTATTACAGGGCAGTTCAAAGCAGGGTGAGCACCCTTCCCCCACATCTGACCCACCTCGCCGGTCTCAGGTGCTGCGTTGCCAGCTCTCTGCTGAGGAGGTGCGGTTCCCAGTCTCTGTGACCCAGCAGTCCCCCGCTGCCGTCTCCATGGAGACCTACCACGTCACTCTGACACTGCCACCAACACAGGTAGAAGGGGATGTGGGAAACTGAGTTGGGCAGGGGCGGTTCCATTGGCTCAGCTTCTTCCATTTGTTTCCTCTCTGGGATGGAATTCAGGAAGGGAGGGTCCTCGAATTAGGAGTCCTTGGGTAAATGGGGCAAGTCAGCCCAGTCACTTTCTTCCTGTCTGTAGTTGGAAGTCAACCTGGAGGAAATCCCTGGTGAGGGACTGCTCATATCCTGGGCCTTCACTGATCGCCCAGATCTCAGCCTAACGGTGCTTCCCAAGCTTCAGGCCAGGGAGGTAAGGAGGCAGAGCTGGCAGAGAAGAGGCAGAACGGGGAGGGAGGCAGAGGTGGGGGATCCACCTCCTTGTTGTTCCCTTCTTCTCTCTGCAGAGAGGAGAAGAACAAGTGGAGCTCTCCACAATTGAGGAACTGATCAAGGATGCCATAGTCAGCACCCAGCCAGCCATGATGGTCAACCTCAGGGCTTGCTCTGCCCCAGGAGGCCTGGTGAGTTGGCACCCAAAGCAAAAGATTTGCATGCACCTTGTTCCTAGGGTGCTATGTCAGGATTCTTGCTCTTTGGACTTTCTTCTGCTCTTAGGTACCCAGTGAGAAGCCACCCATGATGCCTCAGGCTCAGCCAGCCATCCCCAGACCTAACCGGTTATTCCTACGGCAGCTTCGGGCATCTCACTTGGGAAATGAGCTGGAAGGTGAGAGCTGGAAGTGGCTGCGGGACTGCCAAGGCTGTGGTTGGTTGCAGATGCTCTCTGCCCCTCTGCCAAGGGTACAGCCTCTTTATTCTGCAGTGACTTCCCATCTCTGATCTGAGCATCTTCTAACTTCTGGTTCATCACAGGCACCGAGGAACTGTGCTGTGTAGCTGAACTCGACAACCCCATGCAGCAGAAGTGGACCAAGCCCGCGAGGGCTGGATCCGAGGTGGAGTGGAGAGAAGACCTGGCACTGTAAGGAGTAACCCTGCCCCGACCCCATGCTCCAGAGCAGAGAGGATCAAACCCTTCCAGCACAGTCCTTGCAGGAATCAGCTCTGTTTTCAGTAGCCTTTGGCGTGAGCCCCTATTGTATGCCAGGCCCTGGCGTGGGTCTTAGGGATACAGACTTGACCAAGATACAGCCCCCACCCCTGGGTCAATGACAAGCTTGAGGCAGAGACAGGTGTACATAAAGAAGATGGTAAAACCGCTCCAGTTGAGGTTTATGTAATGTGCCGTCAGAGTGCCTAGGTGGGGGGGAGATTAATTCCCATGAGGGAATAAGGATCAGAGTAGGCTTCATGGAGGAGATGACATTTAAACCACACTTTAGAGCAAGAGTAGGATTTCATCAGAGTGTGAAAGTATTCTCGGCAGAGGGAAGAGCTGGAGCAAATGAAAGAGGGTGGCTTGCAACTGAGAGACTGGCAAGACAGGAAGAGCAGGACCAGGGAGGATTTGAATGCATAGCTGAGAAGCATGGTTTCCACTCAGGCCCTGTCCCTTTCTCTTGGGACGAGAGAGAATTTGGAGGCCAGGAGAATCTGATTGGAGCATTTGTGCCGTTTTATTTATGTACACAGCTCTCTGCCTCTGGCCTGTGATCCACTCAAGTGTGGGTTCAGCTTGCTAATTTTCTCCTTCCTGCCCCATCTCCTCTTGTCCCACAGGGATCTGGGCCCCCAGAGCCGGGAGCTGACCCTCAAAGTGCTGAGGAGCAGCAGCTGTGGAGACAGTAAGTGAGGGGTGGGAGGGGCACCCCTGGGTGGGTACAGAGTGGGGTCTGGCCATGGGCCCAGCTCACAGTGCCATCCCTTTCCCCAGCCGAACTCCTAGGCCAGGCCACACTGCCTGTGGGCTCCCCCTCCAGACCACTGTCTCGAAGACAGTTGTGCCCACTCACCCCAGGGCCAGGGAAAGCCCTGGGACCAGCAGCCACCATGGCAGTGGAGGTGAGAAGCTGACCCCTGGGGTAGGTGGGAGGACACAGGGGATGGGCAGTCTCCGAGGCTCTGTCTCTTCTCTCTCCCACCCCTGGGCAGCTTCACTATGAGGAGGGCTCTCCCCGGAACCTGGGTACTCCCACCTCCTCCACTCCACGCCCCAGCATCACACCTACCAAGAAGATTGAGCTTGACCGGACCATCATGCCCGATGGCACCATTGTCACCACAGTCACCACTGTCCAGTCCCGGCCCCGTATAGACGGCAAATTAGGTAAAGAGAAGGAGCCTGGGAGCCCAGCTCTAGCCAGGGGCCCGGGACTGCAGACCCAAGGCAGGACAGTGAAAGAGGAGAGAAAGCCTTAATTCCAACTCCCCGTTTTCAGACATTCCATTCCAGTCCTACCACATCTTCCTCCCAATCTTTGTCTCTTCCAAACTTTCCCTTACCTCCTGCCGTTTCCCCAGCAATTCCTCTCACTCTGCCACCCTTCTGGATCCTCCTGCCCCTCCTCACACAGGACTGTTGCACTCCTACCTTCCAGCTTCCCCTCTGGCTTTTCACAGGTGTCCTTAGCCCCAGCTGACTATAATTGTCCATCCTGCTACCCTCAGCCCTCCAGCACCCCCTGGGGTCCTCCAACAAACCCAGAGGCCTCTGTGGCATTTCTACCCCACTCAGTGGGCCCCCATGGCACTTCTGCCATTATAGGGGCCCCATTGAATTGCCCCAACTTCAGGGAGCCCCAGTACCCGCTCTGTCCCCGCTCCATATTTTCATAGCATCTCCCCACACCTTCGGCAGGCCCCATGGCACTTTCCTACACTCCCATTAGCTCCTGGGGTGTCTTTTAGTCCCCACGGCATCTTCTTAATCGCCCTTGTGATTAATCACCCTTTAATCATTCTTGCCCTCTGAGTCACCCAAAGTCTGCATCTCAACAAAGACAGTAGGGGTGGGGGCCACTCTGAAGCACCTCCCAGCTCACTGACCCTCCCCCACCCACCAGACTCCCCCTCCCGCTCCCCGTCCAAGGTGGAGGTGACCGAGAAGACGACAACTGTGCTGAGTGAGAGCAGTGGCCCCAGCAATACCTCCCATAGCAGCAGCCGTGAGTGGGGAATGGGGTGCATGAGTGTGGGTTGGCCCTGGTGCCCCAGCATCAAAAAGTACTCTGGGTGGGATAGGAGGAGTTCCAATCCAAGAAAGAGCCAGGGAGAAGTCAGGTTATTCATTCTCTGCACCCCTAGCAGGGGACAGCCACCTTTCCAACGGCTTGGACCCTGTAGCAGAGACAGCGATTCGCCAGCTGACAGAGCCCAGTGGGCGGGTGGCCAAGAAGACACCCACCAAGCGCAGCACTCTCATCATCTCTGGTGTTTCCAAGGTAACAGGGCTCTGGGGAGAGGAGCTGGGATGGGGAGAAAGCCCTAATGGGTCGGTCACTCCTGCCCATTAAAACCCGTCCCTCCTGCCAGGTGCCCATTGCTCAGGACGAGTTGGCGCTATCCCTGGGCTATGCGGCATCCCTGGAAGCCTCAGTGCAGGATGATGCAGGGACCAGCGGAGGCCCCTCTTCACCTCCCTCAGACCCACCAGCCATGTCTCCAGGACCGCTAGATGCCCTCTCTAGTCCCACAAGTGTCCAGGAAGCAGACGAGACAACCCGTTCGGATATTTCTGAGAGGCCATCTGTGGATGATATTGAGTCGGAAACGGGGTCCACTGGTGCCCTGGAGACCCGCAGCCTCAAGGATCACAAAGGTAGGGGGACGTTGGCAGGGTGCCCCTCATCTCTTCTTTTATGCACATATCATGACCTGGGGGACCTCAAGCCAGCGTGCCTTCTCCTTCTTCCCCTAAGAGATAGCCGGATTCCCAGCCTAGTTCAGCCAAGCTAGCCTAGAGGGGGATCTTGGTGCCTTGGTTCCTGGCCTAGATCTGACATGCTTGTGATAGGAAGGGATGCCAAATTATTTCCCTTTACCTCCATTGTTCTTTCTTCCTGAGTCTAAGTGCCAGTTTTCCTGCCCTTTAAAAAAAAATTATAAAAATTTATTCCTAGGCAGGGTGTGGTGGCTCACACCGGCACTTTGGGAGGCCAAGGCAGGTGGATTACCTGAGTCCAGGAGTTCAAGACTAGCCTGGGCAACATGGCGAGACCCCATCTCTACTAAAAATACAATAAATTGGCCGGGCATAGTGGCACACACCTGTAATCTCAGCTACTCAGGGGGCTGAGGAGGGAGGATTCCTTGAGCCTGGGAGTTTGAGGTTCAAGGAGGTTGAAGCAGTGAGCCGTGATTGTGCCACTGCACTCCAGCCTGGGTGACAGAGTGAGACCCTGTCTCAAAAAAAAATTTTTTTTTCCATGGCCGGGCACGGTGGTTAATGCCTGTAATCCTAGCACTTTGGGAGGCCAAAGCGGGTGGATCACAAGGTCAGGAGTTCAAGACCAGCCTGGCCAACATGGGTAAACCCCATCTCTACTAAAAATACATACATTAGCCAGACGTGGTGGCAGGCGCCTGTAATCCCAGCTACTTGGGAGGCTGAGGCAGGAGAATCGCTTGGAACTGGGCGGTTGGAGGTTGCAGTGAGCCCAGATCATGACACTGCACTCCAGCCTGGGTGACAGAGTGAGACTCTGTCTCAAAAAAAAAAAAAAAAAAAATTCTTCCCTTTCAATCTGCACCCTCTCCCCCATGAGTATAAGAAATCCTACCCTTGGATTATCCATCTGGCAGCAAGACAGGCAGTGACCAGTGGTGGTAGTTCTTCTAACTTTAAAAGATGAGAGGCTCACCCTAAAACATCTTCATTCCTCTACCAGTGAGACTATCAACCATGGATCTATCTATCTATTTTTTAAGCCTGCGTCACTTCTTGAGATAATGAGGTTTCTACCTCCAAAGCCTGCTGGGTGAGCACCTTGCTCATTATACTGGTTCTGAATTTACCTCTTTGAAGTTTCTAGATGCACCACTTCCTGCTCACAGCCTGGAATTCGGTTAACAAGTCAGTGTCAACCTACCTTTCCCTTCATGATTTATAGACTTTTGGGAGTACCTTCTGGTAGCTTTTGTCTTCCCATAGGAAAGAGGCCCAATCCCAGTTTGTCCTCACAAAGCAGCCAGCTCCGTGATATCTCTTTTGCGGGCAGAGTTAAGATTGTACACAGATCCCCACAAGTACCACGATTTTTGCCTCAGGAAGGATAAAGCACATGTTTGTTTCTGCTTTCGTTTTCTTTTTTCTTTTTTTCACGAAGCCTTATGGAGAAGTATGTTTCTGCTTTCTTTCCTGAGGAAGCCTGGCTTCTGGGCCACGGGACTGATCCTGTCCACATCCTCTTTCCCTCCATTCTCCATCGTGTCTCTGCCCCCGTCTCACCCCACCCCGTGCCCCCCTCTGCCTCAGCTTCCCCTCTTCCCCTGCAGTGAGTTTCCTGCGCAGCGGCACTAAGCTCATCTTCCGCCGGAGGCCTAGGCAGAAGGAAGCTGGCCTGAGCCAATCACACGATGACCTCTCCAACGCAACGGCCACGCCCAGTGTCCGAAAGAAGGCCGGCAGCTTTTCTCGCCGCCTTATCAAGCGCTTTTCCTTCAAATCCAAACCCAAGGCCAATGGTAACCCCAGCCCCCAGCTCTGAGGACCCAGCTCTGAAAGGGCACGAGTTCTCTCAGCCCATTCCCCACCTCCCCTTCCATACCCCTTCCTGGATCTCCAGTGCCTGGGCCAGGAAAGCCCTCTGGGTTCCGGGAAGCCCTGTCCACCCTGGGCCATGGGGCCGGTTGGAAGGATACTTGGAACGGGAAGCACATGAGAGGTGGGCACCCGTTGCCGAGGACATGGACGAGGGACTGGTGGCTGGGAGGGAGAAGAGGGCCCTGTCCGGCATGTGTGGGTATTCCCCAGAAGCATTTGCCTCCTGCTGAGCCTGGTCCCTGAGCGGAGTCCCAGGGTGCTCAGCTCTTCAGCTGACCCTTCTTCCCTTATTTATTCTCTTTTCTATTTATATGTGTGGCTTAGGACCCTCCGTGAACAGATGATAGAGGGCATCTCTCCCAGGTGACCCTTCTTTTCTGTCCCAGGAGGGTGGGTAATTCCCTTTGGGATGGGGCTCCCACACCTCCCTCAGGTCCCCACTCAGACCAGCACCAGTGTCTGCCTCTGAGAATGTTGGCAGCTCACAGAGAGCAGGGCCGGCCCGGGATGGGGGGCAGGTACTCCCCACCTTCCTGCCTCCCCTCCTGCTCCTCATCCCTCCCTCCCCCTTTATTACCGTTTTTTGTACTTGATGCCTTCTCTGTGAGCAGTGGCTCTGTGGGAAGGAGGGAGCCGGGAGCCTGGTGGGAAGCCTTCCCCAGAGAGATGGCTTTAGGGGCTTTATTTAAAGACTGTGATGATGGAGCCACGCAAGGCTGCACCTCTGTGTGTTGGGAGACGATGATGATGTCCATTGCTGTGTGATGGCTTGGAATTTAATTTATTAAAGTCAAATTGGAGTTTATAAACTGGACAACTGGTTATCCTTTGAAAGGCAGTAGGCAGCCAGGCTGTGACATGGATGGTGTGGGAGGATGAGACAGGGGCCCGGATAATGAGGTCGGGTAGATGACACACATTGTGGATCTGCTAAGAAGTTCCTGCAGGGAAGAAGGGGTGTGCAGAGAAAGGATGGAAGAGACAGGAGGCTCTGGAGTATGAAATTGTAGCAAAAAACTCAATCAACTAGTACAGGTTAGTCTTCATTCCCCTTTCTGGAACAGGCTGCTCCTTCTAGGATGTAATGGAGATCAAAGCTTGGACCCTGTAACTAAACTGCCTGCCTGGGTTTGAGTCCCAGCTCTTCTAATTACTTGTGTGACCTTAGGCAAGTTATGTAACCTCTAAGTGCCTCAGTTTTCTCATCTGTAAAATGGGAACTTCAATCATCATGGCTATCATTTGGTTGTGGATGAGAAGTAAATGAAGTGCTGAGTGTTAACTGTTGCCTCAGAAGAAACTGGGAGGGGGAAGTCTTAGAAGTGTTTCAACATAATAAAAGCTCTCTCATTCTGAAATGTGGGCAAATTTCAGGGATTGATAGATCCTAGCAAACTGTGTCCCTGGTTCCCGTGCTTGAGATCTTATACAGGACTTGAACCAGGTAAGCTGCTACAGGATATTGGGCAGAATGCAGGACCAGGAAGCAAGAAAACTGAGTCTGCCACAGACAAACCAAGTGATCTTGAGCAGGCAACTTCTTTGGGGACCTCAATTTCCTCATATCTAAAATAAGGGTGACCTGGATAAACATTCAGGTCACTTCCAGCCTTGACATTCTATGACTACCTATATCTCAGGGTGTTTAGGGCACATGCCTTTGGGTAGATAGCATGTGGAAATTGTTACTATTCCCCATGCTCCTGTCCACACTACTCACCAAATATGAGATATCTGGGAAGAATGGAGGGTATAGATTTTTTTTTTCAATTAGATAGTTTTATATATTTGGGGGGACAAGTGCAGGTTTCTTACATGCATATATTGCATGCATAGAGGTGAAGTCTGGGCTTTTTTTAGTGTACGCATCGCCCAAATAGTGAACATCATACCCAATAGGTAGTTTTTCAACCCTCACCCTCCTCCCACCTTCTCACCTTTCATAGTCTCTGATGTCTTTTATTCCACTCTATATGTCCATGTATACCCATTATTTAGCTCCCACTTATAAATGAGAATATGCCATATTTGACTTTCTGTTTCTGAGTTATTTCACCAAGGATAATGGCCTCCAGTTCCACCCATGTTGCTGGAAAACACATGATTTCATTCTTTTTTATGGCTGAGTAGTATTCCACTGTGTGTGTGTGTGTGTTGGGCGATGATAATGATGTCCATTGCTGTGTGACAGCTTGGAATTTAATTTATTAAAGTCAAGTTGGAGTTTATAAACTGCATTTTCTTTATCACTCACTACATTCACTACGTTTTCTTTATCCAATCCTCCATTGATGGACACATCGATTTGGTTGATTTTTATGTAGTGAAATGTTCAATTCTAGGTCATGAAAATTCAAAGAGATTTTTCAAGCTGTTTCCCCAGTCTAAGAAATGTAACTCTTAGTGGTTCACAGAGGAACAGTTTTTCTACCAGTATGACACGACAACCAAACACAGTGAACTTGTGATTGCACAAGAAACTTTTGTTGATGGGAGAACAGGTATTCAGAGTTCTACAGGACCTGGGGAATGAGTAGATGGTAACTGGAATCTGTATTGAGCTTCCAGTACTGAGCTGCCCAGAGTTCCATGGAATCACATATTTTAGTGAAGAAGAGCCTGATCACGTTTCAAAAATAGGGAATTTTTAAATGAATGAAAAAAATACGAAACATATTTTCATCAACTTAATCCATTTCACACTTTCAGAAGAGATCCACAGCTTTTAATGAGTATGAATTATGCTTTCAGTTTTTGTGGCAGCTTTTAAAGAACAAATCTCAGGATATGTCTGAATTACCCAGCCAAAATTGTGGCTTGTTTTCAAGAGAAGCAGATTGAGATAGAAGTAAACTATGCTAGACAGAATGACACTGCTTTAAATTTTGGAAACATATATATGGATCCCAGAGCAATCCTGAAATTTTTGCTCTGTAACCTATGTTTGAGTTTACACAGCTCTGTGAATGAACTTTTTCTTCATAAAATTGCTAAATAAAGCTAAAAGCTATTTTCAGTGGTGTAAATCTGAATTAAAATGAGGATGGCATTTCATGAAGTACTACTATATGCATTTTTGAATGAATAAAGTTGGTAAGATATATTTTGTTACTTTTGAATTACATTTTTTAAAACGCTTTTTTTTTTTTTTTTTTTTGAGACAGAGTCTCTCTCTGTTGCCCAGGCTGGAGTGCAGTGGAGTGATCTTGGCTCACTGCAACCTCTGCCTCTCAGGTTCAAGCGATTTTCCTGCCTCAGCCTCCTGAGTAGCTGGCACTACAGGCGCCCACCACCACACCTGGCTAATCTTTGTATTTTTTGTAGAGATGGGGTTTCACCATGTTGGCCAGGCTGGTTTCGAATTCCGGACCTCATGATCCACCTGCCTCGGCCTCCCAAAGTGCTGGGATTACAGGCATGAGCCACCGCGCCCGGCAAAACCCTATTTTAAAATAGGGACCAAGTTATAACTCACTGTTGTTAAAACCAAAATTTATGCACAAGTATGACTTTACTATCTTAATGGCATTTTAAATTTTATTTTATATATATTGAACATTTAATGTGTTTTCTGATTGTACAAATTATATAGGTTTATTTTTAGATTAGAAGATACAGAAAACTACAATGCAATAAAATATCAGTCTTAACCAACTTTATTAAGGTATATTATTTAACAAGTATGTCTTGAACCCTTACTGAGTTTCAGCCACTGGGCTGAGTGATGGGTTTTTTGTTTTGTTTTGTTTTTTGTTTTGTTTTGAGACAGAGTCTTGCTCTGTTGCCCAGGCTGGTGTGCAGTGGTGCCATCTCAGCTCACTGCAACCTGTGCCTCCTGGGTTCAAGCGATTCTCCTGCCTCAGCCTCCCGAGTAGCTGAGATTATAGGCGCCCGCCACGATGCCCAGCTAGTTTTTGTATTTTTAGTAGAGACGGGGTTTCCCCATGTTGGCCAGGCTGGTCTTGAGCTCCTGACCTCGTGTGATCCACTCACCTCGGCCTCCCAAAGTGCTGGGATCACAGGCGTGAGCCACGACACCCGGCCCACTGATGGAGTTATAAAGGTGAAGAACTAGTCTAGTGAAGAATGCAGACTGACAGTAAACAGACAAATACAATGCGACTGAGCTGTATTGTTAAATACAAGAAAGGACTATCAGGAAGACTTTTTGGAAAAAGAAGCATCTACACTGAGACCATAAAAATTAGTAGGAATCAGTCAAATAAATGTGGGAGGAGGAGAAAGGGATTATTCCAGGTAAAGAAAACAAGTTCAAGGCTTGAGAGGTAAAAGGTGGCTTGGTGTGGTGGAAAAGGTGAAAGAAATTTGCGACTGGAGAGCAAGAAATACGGTAGAGAAGGACTAAAAAAAAAGTAGACAGGGAGAGCCCAGATGCTGAAGGGTCTAGAAAACCTCAGTATGGTTTTGGAGCTTTGCCCTGAAAGCAATAGAATGCCTTTGAATTGTCTGAAGCAGATGGTAACTTGATCAGGTCTGCTTTTTGCAAAGTGGAGAATGCTTTGGAAGGAAGCAAGTGTGCACGCAGCGGGACCCATTAGACTAATGTATAAATCCTGCCTGGAGGTCATCACTGGACAGGGGAGGTGGGGGAGGCGGTGAAGATAAACAAAAGGGGATAAATTTGAAATATCCTGTTTTAAAAGGAGGTAGAATCTACAGAACTTGGCAATGGATTGGATGTGAGAAGTGAGAGGAATCAGTGATGACTGCCAGCTTTCTGACCTGAACGAGTGGATGGATGAAGGGAAGCCGAGTTTTGGGGGGAAAGAGAAACATATAATACCAACATTTAAAACATAATAAGACTAAGAGGCTGAAGGAAAGGGTAGAACCTTCAATCTGAGCCGAGCGGGGCCGACAGCGCTGGGCAGCCTCCCACGTCTTTTTCTCCGCGAGGCCCACGCAACCAGCCAACTAAAGCGAAGAACCACGTGAGGGAGACCCCACTGGGCACCAGGCGCGAGCCCTGCGCATGCCCGTTGGGTCCCGGAGGCCGAGCCTGCGCAGTGAGGGGAACTCAGGCCCATAGGCTCCCCGCCTTTGCGTCGCCCTGAGCATCGAGGCGCGGTCACGTGCTACCTTTTGCACGTATCCTGTCGCCCCTCTGTCCGCCCGGGACGCCTAGCCCCACCCACCGTTCCCGCCCCTTCCGTGTTTTGGTACGCACGGGTTCCGCCAGACACAGCTACCATTGGCTGTCAGTCGGATCCGAGAACGACGATTGGCTTTCCTTCACCGTCCCTCAAGCGCCTCTCCGGAGATGGTCTGAGGTGGGAGAAGAGCTGAAGAGACCTGGAGCCGACAGTCGGTAAGCTGGGGTATGTGCTCTGCAGGGGCTGCAGGAGGCCAAGCTCTTCCCGAGCCACCTCGGCGAGTATTCTTGCCGCTTGGCCACGCTGGTCTGCCCTGGTCCGGTCCCCTCACCCCGACTGGAACCTCCCTGCTTTCTAGTCTAGGGGCTTCGCTGCGGCTGAGACTCGGTCGCCGCCACGCCTTAGCGTGAAGGATTCCGGGAAGCCTGCGGGACTGCGAGTGGAGAGGTTTTGCCCAACGGGACGGTCTCCTTCCTTCTGTCCAAATTCTACCTGTCCTTCGAGGCGTGGTGCGGGCCCCACTGCTTAGGGGAGACTTCCTTTTCGCCTGACCGCGGAGGTGTCTCTCTGTCCTGGTCTCCCTCATCGGGTACTTTGTTTCGGTCGTTGTCTTCACGTATCAGTCTTATCTTTTTGGCCAAATTATGAGTTCTTAGGCGTTTAGGACCCTTTTTTTCTTGAATACCACAGTTCATTCATTGTCTTGCGTTACAGTATATGCCCTCTTAAGTGTTAAGAGGGTAGAGTGAAGATCATGCCCCTATCTCCTCAGAGTAGAAGCAAGCGACACAGAAAGAGAAATTAAAGAAGACAGGAGGACAGTCAGAGAGCGTCAGGGAGTTTTGCCTAGGTTTCAGATCATTCTGTATCGCCAGCTAGCTTGCCTCCTTGGACTTACCCACCAGTCTAACAGCAGGTGTATGTTTAGAATATTTGTGCTCGGCACAGTGTAGGGACACAGGCAGGTGTGATATGGTTTCTGCTCAGAAGCTTCTTATAGTCCAATTGGGTAAACGAGACTAGAACACATAAAACGACCATGGCAACATGAAAATAGGGTTGAGGTTTTATGGTGTCAGCTGTGCCAGCCATAGAACTAAGGAGCAAGAGTAGATTCAGGGATGGGGTAGTTTAGGAAGGCTTCCCGGAATGTGATTATCTCCTGATATTTATTGAGTACCTGGGGTGTGCAAAGCTCTGTGCTGAATCTGAGAATGAGAAGTGAATAAGTGATGGCCACTGTCCTGAGAAACTCCTAGTCTAGGGGAAACAAGTTTCATTGCATTGATAGCAAAGATGTGTGTGGATGCCGTGGGCAAGAGATGGGATATGCCCCCTGTACCCGGATGAATTGGGAAGGGGGTCATCGAAGAGAAGACTTTGGGGTTTGAAGGGCGAATAGAAGTTGCATAGGCAGGCCTGTCGCGGTGGCTCACACCTGTAATCCCAGCACTTTGTGAGGCTGAGGCGGGCGGATCACTTGAGGTCAGGAGTTTGAGACCAGCCTGACCAACATGGCAAGACCTCATCTCTACTAATACTACAAAAATTAGCTGGGCGTGGTGGTGCGTGCTTATAGTCCCAGCTATAATACTTCGGAGGCTAAGTCACGAGAATCGCTTGAACCTGGGAGGCAGAGGTTGCAGTGAGCCCAGATCACAGCACTGCACTCCAGCCTGGGCGACAGAGCAAGACTCCATCTCCAAAAAAAAAAAAAAAAGAACTTGCGTAGGCAGAGAGTTTTAGGAGAATGTAGAGTATTCAGAGACAAAGATGATTGAATCAGAGGAAGAGGGAATGAAGTATGGGTGAGGAAGCCAGAGAACAGCATCATGTGGGAGAAAGAGCATGATCTTTGGATTGGAATGAGGGTGCTCTTACATCAGATGAAGTGTAGAGAGGACTCACCACAGGGCTGACACACTGTAGCTTCTCAATAGATGTTCGTTTCCCTACCTAGACCTGGAGAAGTAAAATTGAGACCACTTTGAGAAGAGCCTTGCATTTCATACTGTAATAGTCAGAGGAGGTGTGGGATTTTATGACTTTTGAAGCTTTTTTCTACTTTTCTTACCACAACATTATAAAAGCAGTCAATATTCAATATTTCTTTCTTCCTTTTTTTTTTTTTTTTTTTTGACAGGGTCTGGGTCTGCCGCCCAGGATGGAGTACAATGGTGTGATCTTGGCTCTTTGCAACCTCTGCCTCCTGGGCTCAAGCCATCCTCCCACCTGAACCTCCCAAGTAGCGGGACTACAGGTGCATGCTACCACATCGGCTGATTTTTTTTTTTTTTTTTTTTTTGAGATTGAATCTTGCTCTGTCACTAGGCTGGAGTGCAATGGTGCGATCTCGGCTCACTGCAACCTCTGTCTCCCGGGTTCAAGTGATTCCCCTGCCTCAGCCTCCATAGTAGCTGGGACTACAGGCGTGTGCCACCACACCTAGCTAATTTTTTGTATTTGGCCAGGATGGTCTCAATCTCCTGACCTTGTGATCCACCCGCCTCAGCCTCCCAAAGTGCTGGGATTACAGGCATAAGCCACTGCACCCGGCTGATTTTTGTATTTTTAGTAGAGACAGAATTTTGCCATGTTGCCCAGGCTGGTCACAAACTCCTGAGCTCAAGCCATTTGCTCACCTCAGCCTCCCAAAGTGCTAAGATCGTGAGCCACTGCACTCGGCCCAGCAGTCAATATTTGTAATAGGGATTCACTAGTAGTCTGTGAGCAGCTCAGCAACCCTATATGCACCCCAGAGTGTTAAGGATGACTGGATTCTTCTCTGAGGAGGAGAAAAGGCTATGTAGGTACAGTAGGTATAGTGGGTTCAGAAAAGCCTGTATTGGAGGCATGAAGGATCTTCTGTTTTTTCGTATTTTCTGTTTTTTTTCCTTTTAGTATTCAGTAAAGGCCTTTTTTCAGAGTTCCCACCTGTCTCAGGTAGGCCAGAGAGAGCAACATGGTGGGGTCAGCAAGAATCCGTGAGAATTCCTGAGGAGAAGGTGACACTCAGGAGACAGAGCCAAGGCCGGCTAGTGTCCTCTCTGTAGCAGAAATTTTGCTTGCAACGTCACCCTCTGTTCTGTGTTTCGTTTATTCTTTAATTGTTACTCAAAGTATGCTTCTGGAACTGTTTGCATCACAACTGGGGTGCTGAGTTAAAAGGGCAGATTTCTAGGCTTAACCCCTGCCTTCCTGAATCCGAACTTCTCAGGCAGGCGCTGGATAACTACATTCGTGTGCAGATCTAAAATTGAGAGCTACCCGGGCATGGTGGCTCACATCTATAATCCCAGCACTCTGGGAGGCTGAGGCGGGTGGATCACCTGAGGACAGGAGTTCGAGACCAGCCTGGCCATCATGGTGAAACTCTGTCTCTAGCAAAAATACAAAAATTAGCCAGGTGTGGTGACACACCTGTAATCCCAGCTACTCAGGAGGCTGAGGCAGGAGAATCTCTTGAACCCGGCAGGTGGAGGTTGCAGTGAGCTGAGATTGCGCCACTGCATTCCAGCCTGGGCAACAGCGAGACTCTGTCTCAAAAAATAAAAATAAAATAAAATAAATTGAGAACCTTTAGTTTTTTGTTTGTGTGTGTGTGTGTGTGTGTTTTTTTTTTTTTTTTTTTTTTTTTGAGACAGAGTCTTACTCTGTTGCCCAGGCTGGAGTACAGTGGCACGATCTCGGCTCATTGCAGCTTCTGCCTTCCAAGTTCAAGCGATTCTCCTGCCTCAGCCTCCCGAGTAGCTGGGATTACAGGCTTGTTCCACCACGCCTGGCTAATTTTTGTATTTTTAGTAGAGACAGGGTTTCACCATGTTGGCCAGGCTGGTCTCGAACTCCTGACTTCAGATGATCCACCTGTCTTGGCCTCCCAGAGTGCTGGGATTAGAGGTGTGCACCACTGCGCCCAGCCGAGAACCTTCAGTTTCATGTTTATCTTTCTTCAATAAATATTTATTACAGACTGGGTGCAGTGGCTCATGCCTGTAACTCCAACACTTTGGGAGTCTGAGGCAGATGGATTGCTTGAGTCCAAGAATTCGAGACCAGCCTGGGCAACATGGCAAAACCCTGTCACTACAAAAACAAAACAAAGCAAAAATTAGACAGATGTGGTGGCGCATGCCTGTGGTCCCAGTTACTTGGGAGGCTGAGGTAGGAGGATCTCCTGAGCCTGGGGAGGTCGAAGCTTCAGTGAGCTGTGATTGTGCCACTGTACTCCAGCCTGGGTGACAGGGTGAGACTCTGTCTCAAGAAAAAAAATATTTATTACATGCCTAAGCATGCCTAGCAGTGTATAGACACCCAAGGTGCAGTATAAACTACACAGATACGGCTTTTTATGTTCAAATGGAATCTACATTTTAACAGAAGGTATTAGCAGAGTGGTGGAGTAAACCATTGGATAGGTTAGGTAAAGGCAGATTGTATGGCACTGTGAAAGTCTGGCAGGGGACTTATGATTCAATAAGAAATAAGGAGCTTCTAGGCTCATCTGTAGGCTCTATGGAGTAGAACCGTATATGGACTAGAGTCAGCCCAACATGACCCTACCATTACCACTAGTGTGTGGCCGTGAGCAAGTCAGTTGACCTCTGGAACTTCAGGTGTTTATCTATAAATGAGGTTAAAAATAGCACCTACCGGCTGGGCGTGGTGGCTCACACCTATGATCCCAGCACTTTGGGAAGCCAAGGTGGGTGGATCACCTGAGGTCAGGAGTTTGAGACCAGCCTGACCAACATGGGGAAGAAACCCTGTCTCTACTAAAAATATAAAAATTAGCCAGGCGTGGTGGCGGGCGCCTGTAATCCCAGCTACTCAAGAGGCTGAGGCAGGAGAATCGCTTGAACCCAGGAGGCGGAGGTTGCAGTGAGCCAAAATCGAGCCATTGCACTCCAGCCTGGGAGATGAGCGAAACTCAATCTCAAAAAAAAAAAAAAAAAAAAAGCACCTACAGCAAAGGGTGGTGTTGGTAATTAAATGACATAATGCAAATAAAATGCTTACTGTGGTGCTTGACATATAGTAAGTGTGAAATTAAAAACAAAAAGATTTATTATCTTCATTTTGCAGATGAGAGTATTCAGAAGTTAAGTTCTTGACAAAGGTCATACAGCTAGTAGGTGGTAGACAGTGGAGCCAGGATTTGAACCCTGATCCTTCTCAAAAGCCATCTGTTTGAACCTGAGCATTGTTCTGCCTCACAGAGGAATAATTCCTTCTTGGTGGGTTGCTCTGAAGCTTCATGAGAAAATGTCTGTTAAAGCGTTTAGCTCAGTGCCTGGCACACACTCAATAGTGTTAGTTTTTGTTTTCCCTTTCCACAAACACCAGACATCTTCCAGGGATTTAAGGAATTACTCCATCCTTACTGTAAAAGGGCAGGGTTTCTCATGGGTCGCTGGAACAACACGTGCTGATTCTAGGCAGGCTGCCTGCCCAGCTTTTTGCCCTCAGCAGCACCTGGGTGGAATTCTTGCAGCTGTGGATTTCTTCCTCTTCCTCTAGGGTGAAGGCCATGCCGCCTCCTGGGAAAGTTCCCCGAAAGGAGAATCTGTGGCTACAGTGTGAGTGGGGGTCCTGCTCCTTTGTGTGCTCAACCATGGAAAAGTTCTTTGAGCATGTCACTCAGCACCTGCAGCAGCACCTGAATGGCTCTGGGGAGGAGGAGGAAGAGGAAGAGGAGGATGACCCACTTGGTAAGAGAGCAGGACACAGGAAGGGGAGGAGCTCAAGGAAAGGTGGAAAATCTGGCTTTCTCTTCCTTAGAGGGAGAAGGCGGCCTAAGAGAATGGTGGTTTATTTTCCTAATTGTGTTTTTGTTGTATATAAAAACATTGTAAACTCATTTATAGAAAACACAGTCAACAAGGATATAAGGAATAAATCTGCCATCCTGCCATCAAGAAGTAATTGCTGACAGTACTTTAGTGAACATTGTTTTTGACATCTCTCTGCATGTGTTTACATATATTTAAATACAGATGAATGTGCTTTTTTTTTTTAATCATTCTGTACAAGTTGTTGGCAACCTGTGTTTTGTTGTTGTGTTTTTTTTTTTTTTTTTAACTCTTCTAGTATTCCCAATTTTTTTTTTCTTTTACTGCAACCAGTCAGAAATACATCTTACTTTTTAGAGACAGGGCTTCATCTTGTCACCCAGGTTGGAGTTCAGTGTCATGATCATAGCTCACTGCAGCCTTCAACACTCAAGGGATCCTCCTGCCTCAACCTCCCAAGTAGTTAGGACTGCAGGCATGTACCACCACCACACGCCAATTTAAAAAAAAATTTTTTTTAGAGACGGGATCTTGCTTATGTTGCCCACTGATCTCAAACTCCTGGCCTCGAGCAATCCTCCTACCTTAGCCTCCTGAGTAGCTGGGACTATTGGCTTGTGCCACCAAGTCCAACCCCACTCCCACCTTCCAATTTTTTTTTTTTTTTTTTTTGAGACGGAGTCTTGCTCTGTTGCCAGGTTGGAGTGCAATGGTTCGATCTCGGCTCACTGCAGCCTTTGCCTCCCAGGTTCAAGCAATTCTCCTGCCTCAGCCTCCTGAGTAGCTGGGACTACAGGCGCGCGCCACCACGCCCAACTAATTTTTGTACTTTTAGTAGAGATGGGGTTTCACCATGTTGGCCAGGATGGTCTCGATCTCTTGATCTCATGATCCGCCCACCTCGGCCTCCCAAAGTGCTGGGATTACAGGCGTGAGCCACCGCACCTGGCCCCATCTCTCACTTTTTAACCTTTGTCTGACTTATGTTTTAGGTATGCCTTTTACCAATAGCAAATAACTGGGATTTTAATAAAATCCAATCTGAAAACAATAACAATAGTGAACTGTATTCTATAGTACCTACTGTGTGTTAAGTATTGCTGGGTACTTTATTTTTTTTTTTTGAGATGGAGTCTCGTTCTTGTTGCCCAGGCTGTAGCGCAGTGGTGCAATCTCAGCTCACTGCAACCTCTACCTCCTCGGTTCAAGCGATTCTTCTGCCTCAGCCTCCCGAGTAGCTGGGATTACAGGTGCGTGCCACTATGCCCGTCTAATTTTTTTTTTGTATTTTTGGTAGAGACAGGCTTTCACCATGTTAGCCAGGATGCCCCTGTTGGCCAGCCTGGTCTTGAACTCCTGACCTCAGGTGATCCGCCCGCCTCAGCCTCCCAAAGTGCTGGGATTATAGACGTGAGCCACCATGCCCGGCCAGTACTTTTTTAAACCTACATTAAAGCACTATTTCCCAAAGAGCCTATGAGATAGGCACTATTATTATTATTATTTATTATTATTATTTTTAGATGGAGTCTTGCTCTGTCGCCAGGCTGGAGTGTGGTGGTGCGATCTCAGCTCACTGCAACCTCCACCTCCCAGGTTCAAGCAATTCTACTGCCTCACCCTCCCGAGTAGCTGGGATTACAGGCACATGCCACTATGCCCAGCTAATTTTTTTTTTTGTATTTTTAGTAGAGACGGGGTTTCACTGTGTTAGCCAGGATGGGATAGGCACTATTATTATACCCATTTTACAAATAAGGAAACGGAGGCACAGAGGAATAAAATAACTTGCCCAAAGTCACGGTACTAATAAGTGTGGCAGGATTTAAAAGAAAAAGGAAAAAAAAAACTTTTTTTCAGAGTAAGATGGAGTCTTACTCAGTTGCTCAGGCTAGAGTGCAATGGCGTGATCTCGGCTAATTGCAACCTCCGCCTCCCGGGTTCAAGTGATTCTCGTGCTTCAGCCTCCCGAGTAGCTGAGATTACAGGTGCCCGCCACCACGCCCGGGTAATTTTTGTATTTTTAGTAGAGACAGGATTTCACCATATTGGCCAGGCTGGTCCCAAACTCCTGACCTTGTGATCTGCCTGCCTCGGCCTCCCAAAGTGTTGGGATTACAGGCGTGAGCCACCGCGCCCGACCAAAGCAAGTTTTTTTTTAGAGACAGAGTCTTGCTATGTTACCAGGTTGATCTTAAACTCTTGGCCTCAAGTGATCCTCCTGCCTCAGCATGCTGAGCAGCTGGGACTATAAGCATAAGCCACTGCATCTGGCAGGAATACATTTTTCTTTTCTTTTTTTTTTTTTTTTTTTTTGTGGGAGTGCAGTGGCTCGATCTCCGCTCACTGCAAGGTCCGCCTCCCGGGTTCATGCCACTCTCCTGCCTCAGCCTCCCAAATAGCTGGGACTACAGGCGCCCACCACCAAGCCCAGCTAATTTTTTTTTGTATTTTTTAGTAGAGACGGGGTTTGACTGTGTTAGCCAGGATGGTCTCGATCTCCTGACCTCGTGATCTGTCTGCCTCGGCCTCCCAAAGTGCTGGAATTACAGGCGTGAGTCACCGTGCCTGGCCTTTTCTTTTTTAATTATATTTTTATTTTGCCTGTGACTCAGCCCTCAGGAGGTTCTGAGAACAAGTGTTGAAGGAATACATTTTGTATCACAACCTTGTACACCAAAGTTAAAGAAAAAAACTTGAAATAATACTTTTTTTTTTAAACTGAATGCTTTCTGCAATGTTCTATCCTATTCTCTTTTATTTAAAAAGAAAATGTGGCTTTTTTTTTTTTTTTTTGAGACCGAGTTTCCCTCTTTTTGCCCAGGCTGGAGTGCAATGGCGTGATCTCAGCTCACTGCAGTCTCCAGTCACTGCAATCTCTGCCTCCCGGGTTCAAGCGATTCTCCTCCCTCAGCCTCCTGAGTAACTGGGATTACAGGCATGCGCCACCACACCCACATAATTTTGTATTTTTAGTAGAGACAGTGTTTCTCCATGTTGGTCAGGCTGATCTCGAACTCCCGACCTCAGGTGATCTACCCACCTTAGCCTCCCAAAGTGCTGGGATTACAGGCGTGAGCCACCGCACCCGGCCCAAAATGTGGTTGATAGTTCACTGAACTGATTTCCTCACCCACTAGTGGGTCACAACACAGTCTGAAAAACTCTATTCTGCAGGAAATATGGAGGCAGCTCTCCTTCTCCCACCCCAAATTCTGTTTTAAGTCTGATGACTATGAACCATAATTGATAGTTTCAAAATTCAAGTCATATTTATACAAAGGCAAAATTGGGGAATGATTATATTTTCTAAAGTATCTGTGTTTCAAAACAAGTTAACTTATATAAAGCGCTGAAAATACAGTGCTTAGGGATGCTAGAGAGATAGGAAATGGATTGGAAGAGTTGATGGGGCCTTCTTGGAGAAGGCAGATCTTGAGCAAAACATGAGGGGAAGGAGGACTGGTGGTTTTACAAGGAGAAGTGGGAGGTGTCAGATCGAGAGGCAGCATCTTCATCAGGAATTGCAGAAACTCAAGTCAGAGGACTTGGGTGCCGGCCATTTCTGCTGTCTGTTTCTGGCATAGGTCTTGCACACACTCTCACCTCTGCCTAGACCACACTTCTTCACCTATTTACAGATATTCATCCATCGTACTTCAGAGTTCAACATGGGGACGCTTCTCAGAACACCATGTCAAATGACCTCTGTTTAATGCTTTTATAGCACCATGTATATCCCCGCTTTGTAACACTCATCACTGGTTGCAGTTTTATATTTATAGATCTGATTATTTGATGAATATGCTTTCTCCCTGACTGAAAGCTATGTGAGGGCAAGGAGTGGGACACTTTTTACTTGTTATAGTCCCTCTAACTGGCACACAATTTATGGTCATTAAATACTGGTATTTGCTAAATGAACCCTGGTAATTTGGTTAGAGTCCAGCCTCCTCACGAGTCCAGCCTCCTCACTCTCTGTTTAGTGCTGCAGGTGGAAGGTGACCTGAGCCTTGGAAAGTGTCAGACTCTTCCTTTTAAACCCCTTTCTACAGAGGAAGAATTCTCCTGCTTGTGGCAGGAATGTGGCTTTTGTTCTCTGGACAGTTCTGCTGACCTCATCCGCCATGTCTACTTCCACTGCTACCACACCAAGCTGAAACAGTGGGGGCTGCAGGCCTTGCAAAGCCAGGCTGACCTTGGCCCCTGCATCCTGGACTTCCAGAGCCGGAACGTCATCCCTGATATCCCTGACCACTTCCTGTGTCTGTGGGAGCACTGTGAGGTCAGCAGGCAGTGCCAGTAATTGGGGTGGAAGGAAGCTGGGGGTCTTAACTCTGATGCCTTGTCCCTTTCAGGGATGCCTTATATTTCCAAGATTCCTGCTAGTATCTCTCTTCCATTTCTTTTGCTCTTTTAAAATTTGTTTATTTTTTACACACAGGCTCTTGATCTGAAGCCCAGGCTAGAGTGCAGTGGTACAATCATAGCTCACTGTAACCTTGAACTCCTGGGCTCAAGCAATCCTCCCACCTCAGCCTCCCAAGTAGCTAGGACTACAGGCATGTACCACCATGCCCTGCTAACTTCTAAATTTTTTGTAGAGACAAGGTCTGGGTATGTTGCCCAGGCTGGTCTCGAACTCTTGGCCTCAAGTGATTCTCCTGCCTCAGCCTCTCAAAGTGCTGGGATTACAGGGTTTAGCAACCGCACCCGGCCACTCCTCCATTTCTGTGCAGTGCCTTTCCTCAAAATTTCCCATCCCCATCAAGTTAATTTGGGAGAGAGCCAAGAATTCTTTGGGCACATAGGGGTGAGTCCCTCTACCCACCCTCAGTCCTCACCCCAAGTTGCCCCTGGCACAGAATTCCTTCGACAATCCTGAGTGGTTTTATCGGCATGTGGAAGCACACAGTCTGTGCTGTGAATACGAAGCAGTCGGCAAGGACAACCCGGTGGTGCTGTGTGGCTGGAAAGGTAGGGCTGCTTCTTAACTTGTGGCTTCTGGAGGAAACGCTGGGGTTGCTGAAGAGCTGGGACAGAAAGGGATAGGGGTCCTACAGGGGCAAGGTTGACTGCCGGCTGGAGAGACTCAGGGGTACCAGATCCTAGGCAAAACTGGGGTTTTGTGGCAGGAGACTGATAGGGCTTCCTTCCCAGGCTGTACCTGCACCTTCAAGGACCGCAGTAAACTTCGAGAGCACCTCCGCAGCCATACCCAGGAGAAAGTGGTAGCCTGCCCCACCTGTGGGGGCATGTTTGCCAACAATACCAAGTTCTTAGATCACATCCGTCGCCAGACCTCATTGGATCGTAAGTAGTCAGAGGAAGTGGGGTGGATGCAGGCTGTCCTGCTTGGAATGGGTTAGGGGCATGTTTCTAGTGGGGGTGGCCACTGAAGAGACCTGCCTTTTGGCTGCCTCTTCTTTTTGGGCTCAGGCACCTCCCATAGTCTCTTTGCTGATTCAGATTCGTAGACATTGTTATTCAGTACTTACTGTACCTCGTATCAGTTACTTAGGGAATCCTCACAACAGCCCCATGAGGTAGGCTTCTTATCCCCCTTTTTGCAGATGAGGAAACTGAGGCTCAGAGAGGTTAAATCACTTACCTGAGATCACACAGCTAGTAAGTGGTGAAGCTGGAATTCTAACTCAGGTTCTCTAAGTCCCATGCTCTTTCCATGATACTGTGTCCATTCATAGCTCCCTAAGCTCTCCTTTTCTCCTTGGGTGGTTCCCTTCTGCCTGGGATGGTTCCCCTCTCCTTTCTGTGCCTCTCCACTACCCCTACAGCCGTCCTTTCTTCTGCCTGCCCCACCCCAGAGCAGCACTTCCAGTGTTCTCACTGTTCCAAGAGATTTGCCACAGAGCGGCTATTGCGGGACCACATGCGCAACCATGGTGAGTGGCCTGCGGCCCACAGCCTCCCTGCTGCCCTCCAAGGTTCCACAAGTTCTCACATCACAGCCTCCTCTCTGCTTCTCTCAGTGAATCACTATAAGTGCCCTCTGTGTGACATGACCTGCCCGCTGCCTTCCTCCCTCCGCAACCACATGCGCTTTCGTCACAGTGAGGACCGGCCCTTTAAATGTGACTGTTGTGACTACAGGTAAGGGGGACCAGGGACCAGAAAACAGCTCATGTTCCAGTGTTCCCCATGTCCTCCAATCCCTCCTGATTTCTCATGGCAGCTGCAAGAATCTTATTGACCTCCAGAAGCACCTGGATACCCACAGCGAGGAGCCAGCCTACAGGTGTGATTTTGAAAACTGCACCTTCAGTGCCCGATCCCTCTGCTCTATCAAGTCCCATTACCGCAAAGTACATGAAGTGAGTGGGGCTGGTGTTGGGAAGGACTAGTGGAAGTATGGGGGACCCTGGGGTGAAGAGCTGGTCTCATTTCTCCCTTCCTTCCCCATCAGGGAGACTCTGAGCCAAGGTACAAATGTCATGTGTGTGACAAATGCTTCACACGGGGCAACAACCTCACCGTGCACCTTCGCAAGAAGCACCAGTTCAAGTGGCCCTCAGGGCATCCCCGTTTTCGGTATGTCTCTCAACCCTCCTTCCCAGATTAACACACTTGTTTTTATACCTTTTCAACCAGTTTTAAAAACCTTAATTTGGGTTGGGTGCGGTGGCTCACGCCTGTAATCCCAGCACTTTGGGAGGCCAAGGTGGGCGGATCATGAGGTCAGGAGTTCGAGACCAGCCTGGCCAACATGGTGAAACCCCGTCTCTACTAAAAATACAAAAAGTAGCTGAGCATGGTGGCACATGCCTGTAGTCCCAACTACTTGGGAGGCTGAGGTGGGAGAATCACTTGAACCCAGAAGGCGGAGGTTGTAGTGAGCTGAGATCACGCCACTGCACTCCAACCTGGGTGACAGAGCGAGACTCCATCTCAAAAAAATAAATAAATAAATAAATAAAACCTTAATTTGATGGTGGTTTTATGTCTGCCATTTCCATTTAGATTCAAAGAATCCTAAGAATAATGGTGGAGCAAAGCTTATTTTTCTGTTTTTTGAATCTTGTAAGGCATGGTGCCAAACCCAATAAATGGTGCCAAAAAGTCCTGCAGCTGGAACTAGAGCTAGAGTCTAAGGGTTCTGATCCTTAGCTCCAAGGCCTTCTCATAAATCCTTTGACACTTTCGCCCTCCAACACAGTTAGTCAGTCTCTGTTTTTCTGGTTGGTTTTCTATATAAAACTTTCCATTTTGAGTAATGATCTTTCCCTCTTGCCTTTTCTTCTACATATTCCAATAAAGACCTTTTTTGTCTTCAACTCCTGTCACTTGGAATCCAGGACTTCTTCCATCCCTCATGTTTGTTCCTTACTTTGCCAGCCTCGGCCATTTCTGTATCCCCCTGCCTGGGTTTGCTGCCCTTTATGCTCCTACCTCACCAGGTACAAGGAACATGAAGATGGCTATATGCGGCTGCAGCTGGTTCGCTACGAGAGTGTAGAGCTGACACAGCAACTGCTGCGGCAACCACAAGAGGGATCGGGCCTGGGAACGTCGCTGAACGAGAGCAGCCTGCAGGGCATTATTCTAGAAACAGTGCCAGGGGAGCCAGGACGTAAGGAAGAGGAAGAGGAGGGCAAGGGTAGCGAAGGGACAGCCCTCTCGGCCTCTCAGGACAACCCCAGTTCTGTCATCCACGTGGTGAATCAGACCAATGCCCAAGGCCAGCAAGAGATTGTCTACTATGTGCTGTCTGAAGCCCCAGGGGAGCCTCCCCCAGCCCCTGAGCCACCTTCAGGGGGCATCATGGAAAAGCTTCAAGGAATAGCTGAGGAGCCAGAGATCCAGATGGTTTGAAGGCCGCAGAGCCAGACCATTTCTTCCCCAGGTCCTGGAGTTTGAGCCAGGCAAGTGGCAGTGCCCCTAGTGGGCAGCCGTTGCCAATGGATGCCTTCAGGAGTGGTGCCGAGAGCAGTGTGGTCCACTCTGGCCTGGGTTTGCATCATTCTGCAGACTCTAAAGACTTCCCTTTTCTGCCAGACTACATTTTGTGGGGAGCCTGAGGACTTTGGATTCTTTGAGGGGATCCTGGATGTGTGTGTTCTTGTTAAAGAGGCTGTTATCAGGCTTAACCGTAACCCTCAAGATCTGCTTGACAGTGATTAAATCCTTAGCTCACATCCATTCCCATCTTTCGGGCTCCTTAGGCCCAAGGATGGCATGTGACTGGTCCCTACAAGGGTCCTTTCTTTGTCACCAGCCAAGGCATTGATAACCAAGTAGCCATTTTCCTCTTAAGGTTTCCTCTACAACCCCAAGGACTTTCATGATTATCCTCAGGGACAGGATTGGAGGCATTGAGCGTGTTTATTAACAAATTGTTTTTGGTAATAAAATAAATGCTTGGACTCTTATTTGTTTCTTCTTACATTTGGTGGCAGTTTACTAGGTAATGAGGAGATATAGCCACCCAGAAGAGGAGCTAAATAGTTAGGCTTGTTCCCTTTCTGGTGACTCAGGTGGTTTGTTTTTTGTTTGCTTAACTGTCCTGTTGTCTTCTCCTCCTCCCCTTGGTGAAACTTCGCTATTCTCAGAGCGTATGCCATTTCCATGGAGGTCCCAGATGTTTGGCTGTGAGTGGGCAGTAGTGGTGCTATAGAATGAACAAGAATGGGCTCACTGGGAGGATAGGGCAGCTGACCATGGCCTCACTCTGAATACTGATTAGAACCCAGTGCCTCTAGGGTAGGGGTTCTTTACCTGGGAGTGGGAAGGAAGCTGGGGGGTGGAGAGTGGATTGGGAAGCCTCCCAGGGAAGGGAGGCAATCAAGTGGTCCAGGAACCAAACTAGAAAATTGTGTGTCTGAATGTGCATTTTCCTGGGGAAAGGATCTGTTTTTTGCTAGATTATCAAAGAGATTGAAACCTCCCAAAATAAGAATCATCATTTAGTCTGGTTCAGCTGCTTCTCAGCACCCTGTGTCCATTTTTATGGTCTACTGCTATGCTGGAGAGGTCAAGGAAATAGTCTTGGGGACAGGAAGCTGCCCAAAAAGGATCTCTGGGCCTTTTTTTGTAAGACCTAATTCTATTACTAGAAAAACTAAGGCTGGATGCAGTGGTTCACGCCTGTAATCCCAACACTTTGGGAGGCTGAGGCGGGCGGATCACAAGGTCAAGAGATGGAGACCATCCTGGCCAACATGGTGAAACCCCGTCTCTACTAAAAATATAAAAATCAGCTGGGCGTGGTGGCACACATCTGTAGTCCCAGCTACTCGGGAGGCTGAGGCAGGAGAATTGCTTGAACCCGGGAGGCTGAGGTTGCAGTGAGCCGAGATCATGCCACTGCACTCCAGCCTGGCGACACAGCGAGACTCCGTCTCAAATAAATAAATAAATAAATAAATAAATAAATAAATAAATAAAAGAAACTGTGTGTGTCTATTTGTGGAAAGAAAAAGATCTCTTCATTAATCCCATCAGCCATTTATTGAGTTCCTACTATAGTCCAGGCACAGGTGCTAAGGATACAAAGATGAATAAAACCCAGGACCTTCCCTGGAGGGACTTGCAATGCAGAAGCAAGGAAAGACTGGGTAAGCTGAGTGATAGAAGTTAATCAGGGTACATTTAGAAGGCTCCAAATAGGAGTAATGGTACTACCTGGGCAAGGGATCAGGAAAGGTTTCATCCAGGAAGAGACCTTCCACCTAACCAAGACTAGATGAAGACTTTAAAGGTTCTAAACTCTGAAAAGATTGTGGTGTCCCATTTTTCGTATGTAATCAGAATGAAAATATTAAGCCATGAAACATTTAAAGTTCAACATGATTATACTTAAAACATATACTGTATATAGATTAACTATCAAATTCTGTTTCTAATTTTTTCTTTTATTTTTCAGTTCCCCTGTTTTGCTGGTGTCTAAGCACTGGCGTGGGGTGTCCCTTGAGTAATGCAGCACTAATGACTCTATCCATTCTTCCATGAGCAGTGTCTTCGGGAGCAGGCCAGCATTCTATGAAAAGGACCTTCCCTACTAGTCTTCTCAGTCATGCCCACACCAAATCGCATTGCTCTATCTGGACCATGGAGACAGCAGAAGAGATTCTGGTCTGTTACCATGTGATTCCATTCCCTAGGAGGAGGGGTGACTTGGGATCCTGGACTCAGTATGCATGGCTTAGAAAGTACTGGACCAGGAGTGAGGGGTCATTGTTGAGTAGTCTAGGCAGCCAGAGGCCTCTGGAAGGATACTAAAGGCTGTGGTGGGTGACAGTGGGCTCCTGGAGGGAGGAGGGTGATGATACTAATTTGGTTACCTTAGAATTTCACCTAGAGTCAACCCTGGTCCCAGCATCATGGTGTCTGAAGATTAAGGAGACACCCTGTCTTAGTCTTCCTTAAAGGGGTTAGGGATAGGAGAGAAGGCAGGTGGCCCAGGAGTTGGAAGCAGATAACTTCTTTTCTCTTATTTGTGGCAAGTCCACAACCACAGAGGACTTAGAAGAACTGGGTGGATATAAAAAAGTGTCAACTATGGCCGGGTATGGTGGCTCACGCCTGTAATCCTAGCACTTTGGGAGGCCGAGGTGGGCGGATCACTTGAGGTCAGGAGTTCGAGACCAGTCTGGCCAACATGGGGAAACCCTGTCTCTACTAAAAATACAAAAGTTGGTTGGGCATGGTGGCACATGCTTGTAGTCCAGCTCCTCAGGAGGCTGAGGCACGAGAATTGCTTGAATCTGGGAGGCAGAGGTTGGAGTGAGCTGAGATCACGTCACTGTACTCCAGCCCGGGCGACAGACCAAGACTGTCTCAAAAAAAAAAAAAAAGTGTCAACTAAAAAGGAAAATTGAAAAAGAGGCCAGGTGCAGTGGCTCATGCCTATAATCCCAGCACTTTGGGAGGTCGAGGTGGGTGGATGGCTTGAGCCCAGGAATTCGCGACTAGCCTGAGCAACATGACGAAACCCCAATTCTACAAAAAATACAAAAATTTAGCCCAGGCGTGGTGATGCATGCCTGTAGTCCCAGCTACTTGGGAGGCTGAGGTGAGAGAATTGCCTGAGCCTGGGGAAGTTGAGGCTGCAGTGAGCTGTGATTGTGCCACTGCACTCCAGCCTGGATGACAGAACAGTGTCTCAAAAAAAAAAAAAAAAAAAAAAAAAAAAAAGAGAAAAATGATTTCTCCAAGATGAGAAGAGAGAGGAATGATGAATGGTCATGGGGAATAAATAATTACTGTCAGATTATGACCTAGTGAATTTGGACACTCAATGCATGTTAAATGAATAAATGAATTTTGCTCAAGATCAGGAATCAAATGAGGAACATATCCATTTCATGTACAGTAGCAGAGAGACTTAAGGCTGAGAGGGAAGGGTGGAGGAGATGGTGAAAGCTTCTTCATACCATGCTAAATAGCTTGGATTTCTTGGCTGGGGAGGGAATGTGGAGGACAAGAAAGTAGATGAAACTTGGAAAGGAATGGGGATGTCCCCACCCTCGTGGAACTTAAGGCTAATTTCCTGAGGGGAAGAGACTAGAGGCCAAGGGGAAGAAGCCAGTGAGAGAAGATTTCAAAAATACAAGAGAAGCCTGGTGCGGTGGCTCGTGCCTGTAATCCCAGCACTTTGGGAGGCAGAGGCAGAGGCAGGGGCAGAGGTGAGAGGATTGCTTGAGCCCGCGAGTTCGAGACCAGCCAGGGCAGCGTGGCAGAATCCAAACTACAAAAAACTACAAAAAGCAGGGCATGGTGGTACGTGCCTATAATCCCAGCTACTCGGGAAGCTGAGATGGGAGGATGGCTTGAACCTGGGAGGTCCAGGCTACAGTGAATTGTGATCGTGCCACTGCATTTTAGCCTGGGCAACAGAGGCAGACTCTGTCTAAAAAAACAAACAGCAACAACAACAACAACAACAACAACAAAAAAGAAAAATACAGGAGAGAGGATATTTGATAGGGTAAAGCCCCTAGATTTGGGGTGGGAAGAATATAGAGAACAAGTAGATAAATAAAACTTGGAAAGGAATGAAGTAGAGAGAAGAAGGTAGGAATGGGAGTGGATATGGATTTTGTTCATAGGCATAAGGGGGATTTCATGCTTGGTGGTCTCTATTTCATTGATAAAGTAGGAATTAAAGTTATTGAAGATAATCTGTTGGATTAAGGATTTATACAAATTGACACATTTTAGAAATGCCATTAACAGATGTAAGAATGAGATAGAAGACCTGACGACCCAGCTGAAATGGAAGACCAAGATCAGGCAGGGGCAACTTCAATACAACCATAGAATTTTTTTTTTTTTTTCAGCAGACAGGAGCACCCCTGGAACACAAACAGAAAACAGACCACTGGGTGTATCACAGCAATGGCGTGGTGGCCAGGACATGGGTTGCACAGGGCCAAGGAGCAAGGCAATTAGAGCAGCTAGAGATGGATCATGAAGTCCAGACTGGACGGTGAGGGCCTAGGAAGCTGGAGGTAGTACAGCAGTTACAGTCACACCACTGGAGGTTCCGGTGAGGCTTCTGAAGATTAGTGGGCAGAAAGGAAAGTTTGTGGTCAAGAAGGGAACTTTTGTTTAATTGATACATAATAAGTATACATATTTATGGGTAATATGTGATATTTTGATACATGCATACAATGTGTAATCAACGTAATTAGGATATCCATCACCTCAAACATTTATCATTTCTTCGTGTTGGGAACATTTCAAATCCTTTTCTAGCTGTTTTGAAATATACAATAAGTGGCCAGGCAGAGTGACTCACTCCTGTAATCCCAGCACCTTGGGAGATCGAGGTGGGCGATCACGAGGTCAGGGGCTCGAGACTAGCCTGGCCAACATGGTGAAATCCCATCTCTACTAAAGGTACAAAAAATTAGCTGGGCATGGTGGCGCTCGCCTGTAATCCCAGCTACTCAGGAGGCTGAGGCAGGAGAATCGCTTGAACCCAGGAGGCGGAGGTTGCAGTGAGCTGAGATTGCACCATTGCACTACAGCCTGGATGACAGGGCGAGACTCCATTTCAAAAAAAAGAAAAAGAAAAAGAAATATACAATAAGCTGCTGTTAACTAGAATCACCCTACTGTGCTGTAGAATGCTAGAACTTATTCCTTCCATCTAACTATATTTTTGTAGTCATTAACCAATCTCTTCATCCCCCACCCTTCACTTCACTACCCTTCCTAGCCTCTGGTAACCATCATTCTACTCTCCACCTTCATGAGATCAACTTTTTTAGCTCCCACATATGAGTAAGAACATGAGATACTTGTCTTTCTGTGCCTGGCTTATTTCACTTAACACAATGTCCTCCAGTTTCATCTATGTTGCTGCAAATGACAGACTTTCATTCTTTTTATTTTTATTTATTTATTTTTATTTTTTTGACAGAGTCTCGCTCTGTAGCCCAGGCTGGAGTGCAGTGGTGTGATCTTGGCTCACTGCAACTCCATCTCCCAGGTTCAAGCAATTCTCCTGCCTCAGCCTCCCAAGTAGCTGGGATTACAGGCACCTGCTACCATGCCCAGCTAATTTTTTGTATTTTTAATAGAGACGGGGTTTTGCCATGTTGGCTAGGCTGGTCTCGAACTCCTGACCTCAGGTGATCCACCCGCCTTGGCCTCCCAAAGTGCTGGGATTACAGGCATGAGCCACCGCGCCCTACCTATTTTTATTTTTATTTTTATTTTTGAGACAAGAGTCTGGCTCTGTTGCCCAGGACAGGGTGCAGTGGCACGATCTCGGCTCACTGCAACCTCCACCTCCCAGGTTCAAGCAATTCTCCTGCCTCAGCCTCCCAGGGAGCTGGGACTATAAGCACGCACCACCACGCCCAGCTAATTTTTGTATTTTTAGTAGAGATGGGGTTTCACCATGTTGGCCAGGCTGGTCTCGAACTCCTGACCTCAGGTGATCCACCCGCCTCGGCCTCCCACAGTGCTGGGGTTACAGGCGTGAGCTGCCGTGCCTGGACAAATTTCATTCTTTTTTATAGCTGAATAATATTCCACTGTGTGTATGTACTATATTTTCTTTATCCATTCATCCACTGATGGATACTGAAGTTGATTCCATTTCTTGGCTATTGTGAATAGTACTGCAATGAACATGGGAGTGCAGATATCTCCCCGATATACTGATTTCCTTTCTTTTGGATATATACCCAGCAGTGGGATTGCCGGATCATATGGTAGGTCTATTTTTAGTTTTTTGAGAAACTTTCATACTGATTTTTTTTTTTTTTGAGACGGATTCTCACTCTGTCGCCCAGGCCGGGTGCAGTGGCACAATCTTGGCTCGCTGCAAGCTCCATCTCCTGGGCTCAAGCAATTCTCTTGCCTCAGCCTCCCAAGTAGCTTGGATTACAGGCACGTGCCACCATGCCCGGCTAATTTTTTGTATTTTTAGTAGAGACGGAGTTTCACCATGTTGGCCAGGCTGGTCTTGAACTCCTCACCTCAAGTGATCTGCCTGCCTCGGCATCCCAAAGTGCTGGGACCACAAGCGTGAGCCACCGTGCCCGTCCCATACTGTTTTTTACAGTGGTTGTACTAATTTACATTTCTACCAACAGTGTACTAGCGTTCCCAGAAAGGGGACATTTTTAAATGGAGCTATTCAGAGTCTAGAGTACGTCCACAGGGAAGTAGGCTGCTAAAGGGAGACAGGTCATTGGAGTAGAATAGACCAAGAGAAATAAGGCATTTTGAATGCCTACTAGGAGTGACCTTTCTGACCCACCCATCAGTGAGGTGGATCTTTATGATACTGTGAAACATATCAGTTGGCCCTCCATATCCGTGGGTTTCACATCCATGGATTCAACCAACTTCGGATTGAAAATATTCAGAAAAAAAAATGGCAGGTGCATCTGTATTGAACGTGTACAGACTTTTTTTTCTTGTCATTATTCCCTAAAAATATACAGAATAGTATAACAACTATTCACATAGCATTTACATAGTATTAGGTATTATAACTAATCTAGAGACGATTCAAAGTATATGGGAAGGGCCGGGCGCAGTGGCTCATGCCTGTAATCCTAGCACTTTGGGAGGCTGAAGTGGGCAGATCACTTGAGGAGTTCAAGACCAGCGTGGCCATTATGGCAAAACCCCGTCTCTACTAAAGATTCAAAACTTAGCTGGGCACGGCAGCACGTGCCTGTGATCCCAGCTACTCAGGAGGCTGAGGCAGGAGGATTGCTTGAGCCCAGGAGGTAGAGATCACAGTGAGCTGAGATCGCAGTGAGCCGAGATCACACCATTGCATTCCAGCCTGGGTGACACAATAAGACTGTCTCAAAAAAAATATATATATATTATATATAAGTATATATAATATATAAGTATATATTTAAGTATATATAAATATGTAAGTATATACTTACGTATGTATAAGTATATATAATATATAAGTATATATAAAATATATAAGTATATGTTTTTATATAAGTATATATAATATATAAATATTATACGTAATATTTATGTATGTGTGCAGGGAATTCAAAGCCAGCTTTCAAAGATCAGATCAAAACTACTATAAAGTCTGCTTTAATACATGAAATTAAAAAAATATAAAGTATATGGGAGGCTGTGCACGGGTTATGTGGAAATACTATACCATTTTATATTGGGACTTGAACATCTGTGGACTTTGATATCCAAGGGGAGTCCTGGAACCAATCTCCCACAGATACTGAGGGACGACTGTACAAATGTACAATATTTGGTCTTTTCCTCATTTCCTGGCATACAACTTCTAAAATCCTTGGACTCTTCACAGTGTAAGTGTCTTTTTGTGACCCAATGAGTTGATTGAGGGCTGGCAGCACCTAGGTAGCTTCAGGATGGGCGCTGATCATTGGAAAGACCAAGGCAGAATTAGAAGGGTGAGACTTTCAGCCCCACCCCACAACCACCAGGAAGGGGAGAGGGGCTGAAGGTTGAGTTGATCACCAATGACCAATGATTTAATCAACCATGCCTATGTAATGAGCCTCCATAAAAACTCAAAGGAGGTTCAGAGAGCTTCTGGATAGCTGAACATGTGGAGGTTCCTGGAGTTCCTGGAGGGTTCTTGGAGAGTGCATAGAAGTTCTCCACCCTCTTACCGGGCGCGGTGGCTCACGCCTGTAATCCTAGCACTTTGGGAGGCTGAGGTGGGCGGATTGCCTGAGCTCAGGAGTTCGAGACCAGCCTGAGCAACACAGTGAAACCCCGTCTCTACTAAAATACAAAAATTAGCCGGGCGTGGCGGCATGCACCTGTAATCCCAGCTACTCATGAGGCTGAGACAGGAGAATCATTTGAACACGGGAGGCGGAGGTTGCAGTGAGCTGAGATCACACCACTGCACTCTAGCCTGGGCGACAGAGCAAGACTTCGTCTCAAAAAAAAAAAAAAAAAAAGAAGCCCGGGCGCGGTGGCTCACACCTGTAATCCCAGCACTTTGGGAGGCCGAGGCGGGCGGATCAAAAGGTCAAGAGATCAAGACCATCCTGGCTAACATGGTGAAACCCCGTCTCTACTAAAAATACAAAAAAATTAGCTGGGCATGGTGGCAGGCGCCTGTAGTCCCAGCTGCTCGGGAGGCTGAGGGAGGAGAATGGCGTGAACTTGGGAGGCGGAGCTCGCAGTGAGCCAAGATCGCGCCACTGCACTCCACCCTGGGCGACAGAACTAGACTCCGTCTAAAAAAAAAAAAAAAAAAAAAGGAAGTTCTCCACTTCTCTCCTCTTCCCACATGCCTCACCCATTGCCTCTCTTTGTCTGTATTCTGTGTAATATCATTTATAATAAGCTGATAAGTGTAAGTAAAGTGTTTCCCCAAGTTCTATTAGCCACTCTAGCAAATTAATCAAACCCAGTGAGGGAGTTGAGGGAACCCTGATTTATAGCCAGTTGGTCAGAAGCATGAACAGAAACAACCTGCGGCTTGTGATTAGCATTGGAAGTGGGGGGTAGTCTGTGGGACTGAGCCCTCAACCTGTGGCATCTGACACTATCTCCAGGCAGGTAGTGTTGGAATTGAATTGAATTAGACAACCAGCTGGCGTCCACTGCAGAATTGATTGCTTGCTTAAAGTGTGGGGCAAAACACCCACACATCTGGCATCAGAAGTGTGTTGTGAGAGTATAGTAAGAGAAACTGAGTTTGTTTCTGTGTATTCTCAACCCAGTATTAGGGGTAGGAGAACAGGGCCCAGAGAAAAGCTGGGGAGACACCTGATCTGTAAGGCTGGTTCCACCCAAAAGATACAGCCAAGAGGTGTGGTGTGAGTTCAAGTTTTAAGAGAAGGAAGAAAAAGAGATAAGAGACTTCGGCAGAGACCCTTGGCATTCTGCAGCTTTGGAGAACCCCAGTTTCTTCTTATCAAAGGAAATGGTGGTACATAATTATCAAAGGAAATGGTGGTACATAGCAGGAGAGAGAGGGAGAGACAAACACTGCACTTTTATTTTATTTTATTTTTATTTCATTTTTTTTTTTTTTGAGACAGAGTCTCGCTCTGTGGCCCAAGCTGGAGTGCAGTGGCACGATCTTGGCTCACTGCAAGCTCCGCCTCCTGGGTTCATGCCATTCTCCTGCCTCAGCCTCCTGAGTAGCTGGGACTACAGGCGCCCACCAACACGCCCGGCTAATTTTTTGTATTTTTAGTAGAGAAGGGGTTTCACCATGTTAGCCAGGATGGTCTCGACCTCCTGACCTTGTGATCCGCCCGTCTTGGCCTCCCGAAGTGCTGGGATTAGAGGCGTGAGCCACAGCGCCCGGCAACACTGCACTTTTAAAATTCACTTCAAAATTGCTTGATTTTGTTTCGTTGTTATTATAATTTTTTTTTTTTGAGATGGAGTTTCACTCTTGTCATCCAGGCTGGAGTGCAGTGGCGCGATCTCTGCTCACTGCAACCTCTGCCTCCCAGGTTCAAGTGATTCTCCTACCTCAGCCTCCCAAGTAGCTGGAATTACAGGCATGTGCCACCACACCTGGCTAATTTTTGTATTTTTAGTAGAGACAGTGTTTCACCATGTTGACCAGGCTGGTCTTGAACTCCTGATTTCAGGTGATCCATCCGCCTCAGCCTCCCAGAGTGCTGGGATTATAGGCGTGAGCCACTGCGCCCAGCCTATAATTTTTTAAAAAAGCAACAGCAACAGCAGAGACTCTGTCTAGTCTCTGAGGGGTCGGGAGAGGCAATCAATAGTTACCCCTCCACGGCCTCCACTCCAGCGCCTATGCACATTTTTCCTTTCTGCCTTGGGGAGCCACAGGAGGACTGGAGAGCTTTGCTGCTGCATACCGGCAGGAACCCTGAAGCCAGCTGAGTGGGTGGGGCAGGGTGGGGGTTTGCAGTCAGTCTCCTCTTTATCCACCCCTCCTTCCTGGTCCTGGGCTGCATCTCTCCAAGTGACCAGCAGAGGGGCCTTCATTAACAAATACACTTTAAAACCATTCTGTCCAGAGGTGACAGACCGTCATGGTGGGCAAGGGAGGCACAGTGGAAGAGAGACCTGGAATGGTGGAAGCAGAACTGGTCAGTTCCAATAACCCCCTAGTCGAATTCCTTTCCAGCTCCCATAGGACGCTGTTAACCCTCCTTTTTTTCCATAGGCCCACAAAGCTGCTTAACAACTGCTTCTCCCACAAATCCCTGCCCACAGCAGCCTGTGTCTGTTAGATTAGCTCCTGGCACTAAGCTGAGATGGGAATTTTCTGCTTCTGCCTTGCTCCTCTTAAGCCAGTTATCATCAACCCTTACATGTCTGGGCCTAGGGAAACATGCCCTGGATGGAGGCTCTGTCCTGATGGTGGGGGTGAGGAGGTCTTGGGTGGGAGTTGGGAGAATCCTAGAGAAAGGGGAGAATCCATCTCAGGGAATGGGAGGCGGTCTGTTTGGAGGAATAGGGGGGGATCCATCTGGACGTTGAGGGAAAGTCTGGTGAGAAATAGAGGGTTTGTTCTGGGGATGGGAGGTCTAGACTAAGGAAAGAAGGTTCTTTTAAGCAATGGTTCTCAAAAGGTGGTCCCTGGACTAGCAGCATCAGCATCACTTGAGAACTTATTAGAGATGTAAATTCTCTGGCTCCACCCCAGATACTGAATCAGAAACTCTGGGAGTGGAGCCCAGTAATCTAATCTGTGTTTTAACAAGCTCTCTAGATGATTTGGATGTGCGCTCAAATTTGAGGACCACTGCTCTTGAGTTACAAGGTCTACTCTAGGAGTTGGAAGTGTGTGTTCTCAGGAATCAAAGGTCCATCTTGGGGGATATGTGGTGGGAGTGGGGAGTATCTCTAGGATGGAGAAGGTCTGTGCTAGGACCTCTGGAAGGCTGGAAAGGTTCTATATCCTAGAATGAGACAGGTCTGTTCAGGGCAACTGAGAAAATCTGCTTTATAAAGTGAGAAGGTGACAGTAGGTAATGAGGAAGTTTGACATCGTAGATAAAGCCATGGTTTAGAATCACTGAGACCTGGATTTGAATCCCTACATCCATCACACTAGCTATGTACTTCATACTTGTACTTAACATTTCTGAGCTTCAGTTCCTTATCTAAAACATGGAAGAATAATACTGACTTCATAACATTGTTACAAGGACTGGTTAGACTGTTCAGTCAATGGGTATTTATGGAGTGCATTTTCTTTTTTTAATTTTTAATTTTTTAATTTTTTTTGTAGAGAGAGGGTCTCCTTACATTGCCTAGGCTGGTCTCAAAATCCTGGGCTCAAGCAATCCTCCTGCCTGAGCCTCCCAAAGTACTGGGATTACAGGCATGAGCCACCACACCCGGTTTTGACTGCAATTTCTGTGTCCAAGTTCTAGGAATATAGTGGAGAAAGAGACTGGCCTAGCCCCTTACTCAGAGATCAACCATATCTCTATGCTATGTGCCTAGCAGGTAGTAGGCATTCAATAAATGTAGTTTCCCCTCCTTTGCTAAGGAAAGGAAGATTCATCTGGAGGAAGGAAATGAGCCTGAACCGTGGTGTGACCTGGGAAGTAAGAATGTATGGTCTATGCAATGGCATGATTATGGCTCACTGCAGCCTTATTATCCCAGGCTCAAGTGATCCTCCTGCCTCAGCCTCCCGAGTAGCTGGGACTACAGGCACACACCACCACGTCTGGCTTATTTATTTATTTAATTTTATTTTTTGAGACAGAGTCTTGCTCTGTCGCCCAGGCTGGAGTGCAGTGGCACGATCTTGGCTCACTACAACCTCCGCCTCCCAGGTTCAAGTGATTCTTGTGCCCTAGCCTCCAAAGTATTATAGGCATGAGCCATCATGCTCAGCTAATTTTTGTAATATTAGTAGAGATGGGGTCTCGCCATCTTGGCCAGGCTGGTCTCGAACTCCTGATCTAAAGTGATCCACCCACCTTGGCATCCCAAAGTGCTGGGATTACAGGTGTGAGCCACCATGCCTGGCCTATAGTCTATTCTTGAGAATAAAAAATCTTAATCTGCTGAGTGTGGTGGCTCATGCCTGTAATCCCAGCACTTTGGGAGGCTGAGGTGGGCGGATCACTTGAGGTCAGGAGTTCGAGACCAGCCTGGTCAACATGATGAAACCCCATCTCTACAAAAAATACAAAAATTAGCCGGGTGTGGTGGTGTGTGCCTGTAGTTCCAGCTACTCAGGAGGCCGAGGCAGGAGAATCGCTTCAACCTGGGAGGCAGAGGCTGCAGTGAGCTGAGATCTCGCCACTGCTCTCCAGCCTGGGTGACAGAATGAGACTATATCAGAAAGAAAGAAGCAAAGAAAGAGAGAAAGAGAGAGAGAGAGAAAGAAAGAGAAAGAAAGAAAGAAAGAAAGAAAGAAAGAGAAAGAAAGAAAGAAGAAAGTTGTGTGCCAAAGAATAAAGCTGGGTGGCATTAAGACATGGAGGTTATCTCAGGAGGATGAAGAGCCTGTCTAGAAAATAGAGAGAGACAGTCCATTTGGGAATAAGGTTCTGAGAGGCCCAATTAGCAGGGTAAAATCAGGGACTTTGGGGTTCAAGCCCTGCTTTGCCACCAACTATTGCTTAACCTCCCTATGCCTCAGTTTTTCATCTCTAAAGGGGGGTTGTAAAACCTGTCTCATAGGGATATTGTGAAGATTAAATAAGATAATGCCTGGTACAAAGTAGTTAATAAATGCAACTGTTGGGTGATGGGGAGGTCTATAGTAGCTGATGAGAAGTTGACTTGGAGAATGGAGGGTCCGTCTGGAGAACAGGAGGTTGGTCCTGAGGAATGGTGGTGATGTGGGGCATGGAGTTGGGGGAAGATAGGAAAGACTGGATCCAAACCCCACACAAACCTCAGAGTAACAGGGCGGGGCCTAGAGAAATCCTCCAGGGATCGCCAGCTTTTAGGGCTGTGGAGATGTGGTTGGGAGGGGGGCCAGCAGGGGAGAGGTTTGACTGCTAGTAACCTCTCAACTGCTGCAGTAAGGAGAAGCCTCAGCGGTGGCAGTCACACCAGCAGCCTCAGAGCCTTCCCTCCCCATCGTCTCTGCTGTGTGACAGGTGGGAACTTAAAAGCTCAGATCACGTGTCTTGGCTAGCTAACCTACTTACCCCTTGAAGACATAGTGGCTGGGACAGGCAAGGGCAAAGAGGAATTGGCTGAGAAAGGGGCAGAGCAGGGGAAAGCCCCAAGTGTGTTCTGGGGACCTACATTTGAAGGCTTTGGGGGCAAAGGAGAGAATGTGCAGGTGCATGAGATGCCCAGGGCATGTCTGCGAGCCCTGTGCATGCCCTGGCACACAGGTCCCTCCAGGATATGGCATGTGCCTGTCTTGAAGGCCTGTATCCGGCTAGGTGACTACAGTCGGAGCAGGCTGAGCACTGGGTTCCAGTTTAACTCTGGAGCTACTGCAGGCTCTCCCAAAGCTGCTGCCATTTCCCCTTCTTTATTAGTGTCCTAACTCAGAGAAAGTGTGAATGGGGAGACAGGAGGATGTTCCAGTGTCCCAAGGCTCCTGCGTTTTTGAAAGCCTTTGCACCTAGTTTGGGGATTCCTGGAGGGAGGCCTGCGCTCATTCATGGGCTGGAACTGAGGGAAATTGTTGGGGGACTGGTATCGTGTGTGAAGACAGACTGACACCTTTACAATCCCTCCACTTTCCCCCACCCCCAGCACCATTGCCTAATCTGTCTTCCAGGGACTTGTCCCCACGGAGTGACTCCAGCTCTCCTTTCCTTACTGCCTCCAAGTCGGCCCTTTGCCATCAACCCCTAGTCCTGAGTTCACCCCTGCACCTCCTCCGGCCCCCGCGCCGCAAGCGCTGCTCTCTCCTTTGCCGTCCTCGCCCCCCGCGGGCTGCCGGGCGGCGCGGGCCCTTTAAGAACGGCGGGACCGGCGAGCAGAAGCTGGTAGGAGAGCGCAGTCGCCCCGCGGGCTCGGAGGACACAGCGTCCGGGACCAGGCTCTGGGAAGCGGGTGTGCACAGCACAGCAGAGTCAGGGCGCGACCCCAACCGCCTCTCACCATCCTTGCCATCTCCTCCGAGCCGAGGGCCGGCCCTCCTGCCTCGCCTGCCCCGCCCCGGCCCCGCCCCGGCCCGGGCCGCCGGGACCGGGAGCCGGGACGCGGGTGCCGCAGCCCGAGGCAGGTAAGGGGAGCCCCGGCTCTCCGTCCCCGGTCCGTGGCAGCGCTGAGCATCCCGGCCCCGCACCGGCCCGGGGGCGCGTCAAGGTGACTAGGCATGCGGGAGATGGGGCGGGGGCTTGAGCCGCCGTGGGGCGCTTAGTTTGGAGTCCGGGTGGTGCGCCTGGCTTTGGGGACAGCCCGGGGCACGCGGGCCCGGGGGTGCCGGCGGGAGGGGCCGGCCTGGGCGTCGCGCCAAGGGATGGGGAGTGGGACGCAGCCGGAGGCCTGAAGCCTCCTCCTCTCCGCCTTCCCCTGGTCCGCCCTGCACTCACCCTGCTACCCCGACCTCCTAGCGGGCAGCCTCTGCCGGCTGCCTCTTCTCCCCCGCCCCCTATTCCTTCAGTCCCCAGGGGCTGCTGGCCTGCGGGGTAAGGAGATTAGAGAAGCCGCCGGGAGGAAGGAGCGATTGAGGGCTTCAAGGGGACGGGCTGGGGTCAGGCTGGAGCTGGGCTGCCCGGGACTGAGCGTCTCCGTGCGGGGAGTGGGGGGCGGGGGCAGAGTGCGGGGCTAACAGTCGCGGATCTGCCCCGAGAAGGAGGCGGGCAGTGGGGGCGGGGGAAGCATTAGAACGCCAGGGAGCTTCGAGCGGGGCTCGGTGGTCTGCCCCAAACTGAGCAGGCCCTCCCCCTGCAGGTCGGCGGCGTGATGGCGGAGAAGGCGCTGGAGGCCGTGGGCTGTGGACTAGGGCCGGGGGCTGTGGCCATGGCCGTGACGCTGGAGGACGGGGCGGAACCCCCTGTGCTGACCACGCACCTGAAGAAGGTGGAGAACCACATCACTGAAGCCCAGCGCTTCTCCCACCTACCCAAGCGCTCAGCCGTGGACATCGAGTTCGTGGAGCTGTCCTATTCCGTGCGGGAGGGGCCCTGCTGGCGCAAAAGGGGTAGGGAACAGCCTGGTAGGGGGAGTCCGTGGGCCCTCTCTGAGTTGCCTCTCCAGAAGCATGAGGCCTGGGTGTCCCATGTTCGGAAAGTCCTGCACCAGTGGGCTCTGTGGAAACACTAAAATCTGGGCCCCAGCCCCTTGCTCACTGTGCACTCTTGGGGTGTCAGGATCTACGCTCCCCCACACCTGTGAGCACCATGGGATACTAGGTGCAATTGGTTATTGAAGCTGTATCTTCTAAAGAGATCCCGTGACCTCTGGTCCTTGAGTGGTCCTTGATGAGTTTTCCTTTTGTTTATGGAGGATTCCTACCTGTGAGGGCTGGTATGAAAAAGTAGGGGGCTGTGTCTGCAGGGTTGAGCCATACCCTTGGACCTAATTATAAAGACGTTCTCATTCCTGTCATCTTATTCCATTCTTACCACAGTGCTCAGAAGCAGGGAGGGTGGCGGTTTGGCAGGATAGATGTCATCTCCATGTTACTAATAAGGAAACTGAGGCCCAGGGAAGTTGAGTAACTTGACCAATGTCACACAGCTAGTAAGTGGTAGAGCTGAGACCAGAAGCCTGGTTTCCCAGCTCTCCATGCATTGTTCCTTTCTCTCTCTTCCCTGTACAGCAGTCCCATCACCTCCCCCTTCCCGCCCATAAGGACAGGTTCCCCTGAACCCTGACTAGCCCCTGCAGCCCCTACCCTGAGCAGCTTTAGCTGCTAGTAGGGAAGCTGAGGCTGTTTCCCAGAGCCTGGGTGTGGGCCAGGGGTGGGGCTGGGACATTGTTCTCTGAGGTTCAACAAATAGGTTTGGGGTGCTTCAGAGCAGGGCTGAGCATGATCTGCCTCTGCACTCTCCAAACCCTCACTCCCATGAGTGACCAAAAGGTCACATGGCTGAACCAATGGAAACTGAGGCATCTGGGCTTCCTGCCCAGTGGGCCCTGTCCCTAAGCAACCTCTTTCGGTCCTGAGACCAGCTCTGGGCAAAATGATGAGGCAGTTGTTATTTCTTTAGCCCTCTCATTTCCTCATAATTTTAAGAAACTAAGATTTTTTAAAAAATGTGTCTAGACGGGCCAGCTCTCCAGTTGCTTCCATGCGCCAGCCACAGATTGATATCCCTCACCTGGCCCTTCCCTCCTTTTGACCTTGCCAGCCTCATTCTGCTGTACTGGCCATTTTGCCATTTCTTTCATCCATTGTCCCTTTCTCTGCCCCCTGCCCTCCCCTCGATGACTTCTGTTTTCCATTGAATCCCTCTCCCCTTCTCCAGAGGACAGAAAGCAATTAAGGGTAGGCAGAAAGGAAAGAAAGCAAGGGGGATGGAGAGAGGGAGAGTTCTACCTTTCCCAAGTAAGGATTTGTTATCATCTCCCCTAATTATGTATAGCATTTCTTATTTTTTCAAAACAGCTTCCTTTTAATTATTTTTAATAATCTCACTTAACATTCGTAATAACCCTGTAAGTCCTTGGGATTAGATATTACTATCCTTCCCTTATAGATGAGGAGTCAGAGGCCTTAAAGATTAAGTGACTTGACAAAATTGCAAAGAGAGCTACTGACGGCGGCAGAACTAGAATACCAGTGTCTCTCCAGCCCAAGGGCCTGGCTGGCCTCTTCTGTGCTGAGCAGTTGTGGGACATGGGTTCCTAGTCACTTATAAGCTGTGTGACCTTGGGCAGGCTGCCTACCCGCTCTTGGCCTTGCTTTTCTCATCTGTAAACAGGGATGATAAGAATACACAGACTTGTGTGAAGCTCAGCTGAGACGGTATCTGTGAGAGGCAAATGTAAGATGATTTTTGTGTTAGGCATCAGTGTTCAACCAGCTACTGTAATTAATTGAGGGGAAGGTTCGTCGTTGCCAGTTTCTTCTCCTGCAAGAGATCACTTCCTGTGAGTGGCTCTGAAAGGCATATGCTGGAGTGCGCCACCAAATGTCTCTGATTGATGGCGAGGAGGACTGAGGCAGAGGGCTAGAGCCCACGGCTTCCCTCTCCCAGGAAAGAACTTGCTGTGTGACCCTGGGTGAGTCACTAGATGTCTCTGGGCCCCAGTTGCCTCACCCATGTTGTTAGAGAAACAGTTGAAGCTTTGTAAACCATGGGTACCATCCAGGTAGTTGCTGTGATCAGGACCTGGCAGCGGGCAGGAGCTGCTCCCCCTTCTGACGGGAAACATCCAGAGGGACAGCCGGGCCCAGAACACAGTCCTGGGTGTCGTGGAGGGAGGGTTAAATATGCCATCCCTTCACTGTCTCCACTAAGGACACTAAGGAGGTGGAGTGGGGAGGGACTTGGGCTCTGTGGGGGTTAGAGGGGGCAGCAATGAGCAAGGTGCTAGGTAAGGGATTGGCACGTCCTCACCTATGAGGCAGGTCTGCCAGCATCGCAGGCAGGGCCCTCCTTGGTGGCTTCATCCTTCCCCTCCACTTCCATGTCTCACCAGGTCACTCCATGTAGGCTCTGCCCTCTGTTCCTTGGATTGTGAGTGTATATACGCATACTTTTATATCACAGAGCTTTTGCTCTCAAAGCCTAGAAGGCCTCTGCTTTCCCTTTGCCTTTTAGAATCCTGCTCATCCTTCAAGGCTTAGCTCAAACGCCACCTCTTCCATGAGGCCAGTCTTGATTTTCCTCTTTCCCCCCGACTCACGTCAATTCCATTTTTTCCATTCTCACAGCACATTTTTTGTACTTCTGTTATAACCCTAATTTTATTTTTCTTCATAGATTTTTTTTGTTTTTCTATCTTACTTAGACTATGACCTTCTTGAATATAAAAACTGTCTTCCTCAATTTTTATCCAGTGTTTGGTACAGAGCTTGGTATATAGTAGATATCAATAAGCATTTATCAAGTAGAATTAATAGTAAAATGTCACTTTTTAATGCATTCTATGTGCCAAGCACTGTGTCATGTGTTTTACATATATTATAATCTTTACAACAACCCTATGAGATAGGTACTATCATCCTCATTTTACAGATGAGGGACCTGGAGCTCAGAGAGGTTAAGCAACTTGCCCGAGGTCACACAGCTGGTAAGTGTGGAGCCAGAATTTGAACCCAGATCCACCTGACTCCAAACCATGCTCTAAATGCATATGCTGCCTTCCAATGAATGAATGAAAGGTGAGATTTTACTGGGCCATGTAGGGGCTAGAGAAACAAGCCTGGTAGGCAGAGAGAGCGCAAAGAAGAAGGCTTTTTCTGAATTAGGGAAAAGCTCTGAGAACTCACGCTCGTGGAACAGACACTTACTGAACATCTACTACAGGCCAGACAGTCTGCTGAGATTACCAAGATGAGTGAGAACTGCCCCCAAGGAGCTCACTGACTAAGAGGCTGGGAGAGCTGGTCAAGTGACAGGCACATCAAGTAACAAACATGCTGGCATAGGAGAGGTGCTATGGAAACACGGGATAGGCAGCCAGCTTGGGCTGTAGTAGTGGGAGTTTTCCTGGAGGGGGCGAGACAGTGGCCACTGTGATTACAGAAGAGGACCAGGGTCTTCTATAGCTTTGATCCCCTCTCCACGCCCATCCATGAGATGTGTGGATTTTCCCACGCCTTTCAGAAGAGGATTGTTGCCTCTGGTACTTTGATATTAGTGGTGGTCATTTCTAGGGGGACGGGATGAGAGGGATGGGTTCCTGCTGGGGCTATAAGGGTTGTTCCTCCATCCTAACCCAATCACACTGAGTAGGGGGCTACCTATTTCACTGATAGCCATGGCTGCTCCTAAGAATTTTGGGGGTACTTCTGTTCACTGCAGCCTAACTAAAAATTCCTCCCTACCTCACTGCAGGTTATAAGACCCTTCTCAAGTGCCTCTCAGGTAAATTCTGCCGCCGGGAGCTGATTGGCATCATGGGCCCCTCAGGGGCTGGCAAGTCTACATTCATGAACATCTTGGCAGGATACAGGTAAGGAAGAGACTGGGGTGGAATGGAGGCAGGACTCAGGAAGAAGTATCCCTTGGGGAACACAGAAGATATTCTGAAAGGGCATTGACCCCCATCCTCAACCCACATCCCTGCAGGGAGTCTGGAATGAAGGGGCAGATCCTGGTTAATGGAAGGCCACGGGAGCTGAGGACCTTCCGCAAGATGTCCTGCTACATCATGCAAGATGACATGCTGCTGCCGCACCTCACGGTGTTGGAAGCCATGATGGTGAGGGCTGGATAGTCACCCCTCCTCCCAGCAACCCCCTCTGTCTGCTGTCGCCACCTTCACCATTGGCGGAGGGTTCAAGGCAGAGCTCCCTCCCACACATACTTTTCTTGCTTACTCTCTGGGCCCCAGGTCTCTGCTAACCTGAAGCTGAGTGAGAAGCAGGAGGTGAAGAAGGAGCTGGTGAGTGGGGAAGGGAGGCAGTGGGACCACTCCCTTTTGTGGTGCTGCTGAGCTCAAGGCCCCGAGCTGGGGGTGGGAGAGTGGTGGCCTAGACCGAGACAATGCACTTAAGGGAGATGCTTTTTGAAGCTGGGGTGGTGCCTGGGGGAAGCAGAGACTCCGAAGCTGACCTGGCATGGGTGGGGTGGGGCCAGGTGACAGAGATCCTGACGGCACTGGGCCTGATGTCGTGCTCCCACACGAGGACAGCCCTGCTCTCTGGCGGGCAGAGGAAGCGTCTGGCCATCGCCCTGGAGCTGGTCAACAACCCGCCTGTCATGTTCTTTGATGAGCCCACCAGGTAGTTCTCTCCACCCTTTCCCACCAGGATACCCCTCTCCTCTCGGCCCTGAGCCAGGGCTGGAGGCTGCATCTTCTCCATGATCCAGAGCCTCTGTTCACAGCCTCCTGGAGCCAAGATAAGGGCTTCTTCCTCATCTCCACCCTTGCCAATTCTGTTGCTGTGAGCGGCCCCATCCTTCGCCTGGGCAGAGATCTAGGTGTCCTCCTTGATTGACACCTCCCTCTCCAGTCACCCTCAGCCATCAGTCACCAAGTCCTGTTGATTCTGCCTCCTTTTGATATCTCTCAGATTTGCCCTACCCCATCTCTAATGTTGATGTTAAGTTCAGGACAGCAACAGATTCTTATCTGCTTGTCTCCAGTGTCTCCCAGTCAATCCTTTCTCCAAACTGCAGCTACAGTGAACTTTCTTTTATTTTTTTAAGATGGAGTCTCGCTCTGTCACCCAGGCTGGAGTGCAGTGGCACAATCTCGGCTCACTGCAACCTCTGACGCCCGGGTTCAAGCGATTCTCCTGCCTCAGCCTCTTGAGTAGCTGGAATTACAGGCGTGTACCACCACACCCAGCTAGTTTTTGTATTTTTAGTAGAGATGGGGTTTCACCATGTTGGTCAGGCTGGTCTTGAACTTCTGACCTCAGGTGATCCACCCGCCTTGGCCTCCCAAAGTGTTGGGATTACAGGCGTGAGCCACCGTGCCCGGCCAGAGTGAACTTTCTAAAGACAAGTCTGCAGTGCTCACTCCCCTGCTTAAAACATGCAGTGTTTCCTTTCTGACTTGTCCTCGAAATAAAGTCAGGTGACTTACAAGGGCCTGGTCTGAACCTACTTCTCCAGCCTCATGTCATGTACTTTATGCTCTAATACTACTGAGTTGCTTGTAATTCCCTGGTCAAGCCACATGTTTCATGCCTCTAAGCTTTGCCCATGCTGTGTCTTCTGCTGGAATGCCCTTCACCACTGTGCCTCCCCTCTCCCCTTCACCTGCTTAGCTCTTACTCCTGGGCTCGCTCAGGAACCTTCTCTGACTACCCTCCAACACCTGCTACAGCTGAGCTGAATCCGCCCCCTCTTTCACCTAGTGTTGCTACAGCACTTTCCACATTACCCAAAATCATCTGTGTGCTTGTCTCTCTCTCCTTCCAGACCAGAGTCTATGTCTTATTTATGCATCATTGTAATCCCAGTGCCTGGCATACAACAGGTCCTCAATATATGCTTATTAAACTGAACAGTGCTCTTGGCTTCTGGGTATCCCTCCAAGAGCCTGAACCATAAAGGATACAGATGCGGCCAGAGTGCCCTCTTCCTGCCAGCTTCATCCCCTTCACAGCAGCTGCCCCGCCCCAGACACTCCCTTCTTTTGGCCTCACCCACCTCACGTGGCCCCCTGGTGGCCTCTCTCTGGACAGTGGTCTGGATAGCGCCTCTTGTTTCCAAGTGGTGTCCCTCATGAAGTCCCTGGCACAGGGGGGCCGTACCATCATCTGCACCATCCACCAGCCCAGTGCCAAGCTCTTTGAGATGTTTGACAAGGTGAGTGTCTCCAGGCCTCAAGGAGGATTGGCCTGAGATGGAGGGATGGAAGGGGGTCAGTAGGGGTGCCTGGCCCGCTGTTCCTTCCTTACCCTTCTCTTTCTGCTGCAGCTCTACATCCTGAGCCAGGGTCAGTGCATCTTCAAAGGCGTGGTCACCAACCTGATCCCCTATCTAAAGGGACTCGGCTTGCATTGCCCCACCTACCACAACCCGGCTGACTTCAGTGAGTGGGGGTCTGTTGGTAGGGGCTGGGAAACAGCAGTGGGCCGAACCTGGGGGCTCTGGTCTTGCATTCAGGCCTTCTAGGGGTAGAGATCTCACCGTCGCCTGCCTTCCCCACACACCCAAGGCGGGACTGACTTGCCCTTGGGAAGTGAGTATGAATCTAAACTGAGCTCTCCACTCTGTGTCCCCAGTCATCGAGGTGGCCTCTGGCGAGTATGGAGACCTGAACCCCATGTTGTTCAGGGCTGTGCAGAATGGGCTGTGCGCCATGGCTGAGAAGAAGAGCAGCCCTGAGAAGAACGAGGTCCCTGCCCCATGCCCTCCTTGTCCTCCGGTGAGTAGGGGTGGAGAGGGCAGAGCAGGCATAGTTGGGGAGGGGAGACTGGACCATGGACAGTGGCCCTGCCAAAGAGGCTGTTCCCCGGAGGCATCGCAACCATTGGGTGCTAGGAAGAACCTAGGACTTGGAATCGACCTACTAGGAACAGCACTGTGACCTTAGGCACATTATTTAACCTCCTTGAGCTCCAGTTTCCTCATTGACTTACTCATTCAGCAAGTTCTTGTTGGGCAGCTACAGTGTGCTGTCCTTGGTCCTGGCATAGTGCCCATCTGATAAGCAAGATCAACATGGTCCCCAGCTTAGTGGCCAGTGTGGCTTACTGTTCTCTCTAACTTAGAGATGATGATACTCACCTCACAGGGTGACTGGGAGGACTAATTAGATAATCACATAAAGCTCTTAGCACTGTAGCTGGTACAGCAGGCATCTGCCCAGTGCTAGTTCTCTTCCTTAATTGAGACACTATAACCCCTGAAAACCAGATTGATTAGTTTTTGTTGTTATTGTTGTCATTATCATCATTATTAAATAACATTACTGTAAAATTGGTGGCATAAAGGAATTATACCTGGCCGGATACAGTGGCTCACGCCTGTAATCCCAGCACTTTGGGAGGCTGAGACGGGTGGGTCAGGAGATGGAGACCATCCTGGCTAACACGGTGAAACCCCATCTTTACTAAAAATACAAAAATTAGCCGGGCGTGGTGGCAGGCGCCTGTAGTCCTAGCTACTCGGGAGGCTGAGGCAGGAGAATGGCGTGAACCAGGGAGGCGGAGCTTGCAGTGAGCTGAGATTGCGCCACTGCACTCCAGACTGGGCGACAGAGTGAGACTCCGTCTCAAAAACAAAACAAAACAAAACAAAACAAAAAAACTCAAAACAAAACAAAAAAGGAATTATACCCTTAGAGTTCATGTGTTTTGATGGATTAAAAAAGTAACCAATCTATTATAAGCCACCACGGGTGTCCATTACTTTCTTTCCATCTCCTCCCTCCCAAATTTTTGCCCCCTTTTTGTGTCTGAATCTCGCTCTGATTCATACCCCTAAGCCTAGCTTTCAGGTACACAACTTAATGGTAGAAGATTCTCTGTAGACCTGGAGGACCCCTGCCCTGGGGAAGAGCTCTGAGGTTTTTCATTCACTGAGCTGGGTGTTCTGTGGGTGAATGGGGTAGGCTCACCTGATCCCGATCCAATTTCTTCTTCCCAGGAAGTGGATCCCATTGAAAGCCACACCTTTGCCACCAGCACCCTCACACAGTTCTGCATCCTCTTCAAGAGGACCTTCCTGTCCATCCTCAGGGACACGGTGAGGCGTCAGGTTGGGGGAGAGGAGGCTGGCACAGGCCTGACCTTTTGGGCTGTAGGATCCCAGCAGCTGAGTTGGGAATGGGGACCCTCCCTCACAGCCCTGCAATGTGCCTGTGGGGTCTCTGTGCCTGTGAAGGCAGCTCCGAGTTCCTACTCCAAGTCTACTCTGTGGCTTGCCCTGGCCTGTAACACATCCCTCTCCTGGTGATGACCCCTCCCAAGGTCCTGACCCACCTACGGTTCATGTCCCACGTGGTTATTGGCGTGCTCATCGGCCTCCTCTACCTGCATATTGGCGACGATGCCAGCAAGGTCTTCAACAACACCGGCTGCCTCTTCTTCTCCATGCTGTTCCTCATGTTCGCCGCCCTCATGCCAACTGTGCTCACCTGTGAGCTGAGCTGCCCTGGGCATGGGGCAAGGGTGTGGGTGCTGGGGCTTGGGGCAGGGGCCAGGGTGTCGGCCAGGTGTGCCTAAGCAGCCTGTGTCCTCAGTCCCCTTAGAGATGGCGGTCTTCATGAGGGAGCACCTCAACTACTGGTACAGCCTCAAAGCATATTACCTGGCCAAGACCATGGCTGACGTGCCCTTTCAGGTGGGCCTCTTCCTCCCACCTGCCCACTGCCTCCATCTTGTCTTGCTCCTTCTATCCTTGTTTTCTTGCCTCCCTCAAACTTGTCACTTTCCTTCCTTTGCTGTCCTTCTACTCACTTAGCAAATAGATGGTGAGTACCTGTCATAGCCCAGGCTCTGTACCAGGCCCTAGGGATATAGCATTGAACTAGACTGATGTAGTCTTGACCACGTGGAACTTATGTTTTAGTGAGGACAACTGACAACAAACAGAAAATGATGAAAATAACCCTATAGGGCCAGGCGCAGTGGCTTGCGCCAGTAATCCCAGCACTTTGGGAAGCCGAGGCTGGAGGATCACTTGAGCTCAGGAGTTTGACACCAGCCTGGGCAACATGGCGAAATCCCATCTCTACTTAAAATACAAAAATTAGCCAGGCGTGGTGGTGTGCACCTGTAGTCCCAGCTACTGGGGGCAATAACCCTACAAATGACTCTGTAACTCTTATTAGGGGCAGTAGAAAATGGTGTATTCTCTGGCTCTTACTGCCACTTGCTACCTGCAAGATCTTGGGCAAATCGCTCTCTTTGCTAAAGTGTACCCATCTATAAAATGGAATGACAATAGTATCTACCTCAGGATTGTTAGAATTGAATGAGTTAATGTATATAAAGTACTTAGAATAGTGCTTGGCACATACGAAGTGCCCAGCAAATGTTAGCTGGTTGTTGTTACCGCCAATACCACCCTGTTCCAAGCATCAGGGCCACCAGTAATCCATAGGGCACATCTGTGCAAGTTAGAAAAAGGTGCCCCTTCCTCAGGGTGGACACCATCACAGGATGCTTGGCTTAATAAGAAGAGCACAAGCTGGACCTTTGGCCTGGTTAGCTCTTGGTTGGATGCCCTTGAGCAGTGGATGACTGTACTTAGTAGGCTCAGACCCTGCCCCCTAGGAGTTGGTAGCTCATGGGGGGAACAAAATGGCTCTCCTATGGAGAGTTAATTACTTAACAATATAACGAATAAGCTGGTCCAGGTGGGAAGGACTTTAGGCGCTCAGGGAAGGGAAAAGTCACCATGCCTGAAGCAGTCAGGGTGGACCCAATGGAAGACGTGAGACGAGATAAGTGATGGTCATATGGCCAGGGAGGAAGGGGACTTGTGTCAATCTGGGGGACAGCTTGAACAAGAGTGTGGAGGCAGGATGGACACCCTGGGAATAGGTATTCTAGAGGCCCAGCCTTGGGTGGAGTGGAGGTCTTGGCTGCTGTGCCCCTGGCTTGAAGTCCACTGTCCAGCCCGTGCCCACTCCCCAGGTGGTGTGTCCGGTGGTGTACTGCAGCATTGTGTACTGGATGACGGGCCAGCCCGCTGAGACCAGCCGCTTCCTGCTCTTCTCAGCCCTGGCCACCGCCACCGCCTTGGTGGCCCAATCTTTGGGGCTGCTGATCGGAGCTGCTTCCAACTCCCTGCAGGTGGGAGGGCTGGCAGCTGGGAATTCCCAAGGCGGGATGAGGTCTTGTGGGAGGAAGCAGGCCTGGTGCAAGGGTTAGGGTGGGGCTCTAGGAAACCTGGGTTTGTCCTGGTCGCCCCTATGATGGCCTGGCCTCCTCCCTTCCCCTCTAGGTGGCCACTTTTGTGGGCCCAGTTACCGCCATCCCTGTCCTCTTGTTCTCCGGCTTCTTTGTCAGCTTCAAGACCATCCCCACTTACCTGCAATGGAGCTCCTATCTCTCCTATGTCAGGTCAGTACCCCTGCCCTCCTCGTTGGCCTCTGCTCCTCCCTGGAGGAGTCCATACCCAGGGCTTCCTGGGTTGTGCCAAGTCTGCTGCCTGCCCCATTATCCTTTGGGCAGGGGCACCCTGGCTGCACCCCAGGGATGACAGCATTGTAGCTGGGCTCTGGTAGTTTTCTCAGAGAGCAGGGTCCCTGTGTGCTGTATCCCATCTGATATCCCTGCCTGCCTAGGTATGGCTTTGAAGGTGTGATCCTGACGATCTATGGCATGGAGCGAGGAGACCTGACATGTTTAGAGGAACGCTGCCCGTTCCGGGAGCCACAGAGCGTCCTCCGAGCGCTGGATGTGGAGGATGCCAAGCTCTACATGGACTTCCTGGTCTTGGGCATCTTCTTCCTAGCCCTGCGGCTGCTGGCCTACCTTGTGCTGCGTTACCGGGTCAAGTCAGAGAGATAGAGGCTTGCCCCAGCCTGCACCCCAGCCCCTGCAGCAGGAAGCCCCCAGTCCCAGCCCTTTGGGACTGTTTTAACCTTATAGACTTGGGCACTGGTTCCTGGCGGGGCTATCCTCTCCTCCCTTGGCTCCTCCACAGGCTGGCTGTCGGACTGCGCTCCCAGCCTGGGCTGTGGGAGTGGGGGCTCCAGCCCTCCCCACTATGCCCAGGAGTCTTCCAAGTTGATGCGGTTTGTAGCTTCCTCCCTACTCTCTCCAACACCTGCATGCAAAGACTACTGGGAGGCTGCTGCCTCCTTCCTGCCCATGGCACCCTCCTCTGCTGTCTGCCTGGGAGCCCTAGGCTCTCTAGGGCCCCACTTACAACTGACCAAAGTGGCCCCCTCTGGGGGTCCCCACCACACAAGTGTTTGTAAACTGGGCTGCTATAAGGTTGGAGTTCCAGGGCTGGGCCCTGGTGGAGTCCACTGGAAGTCCCATTATGGATGTTGAAATGGACAGGGAAGGACTCTGGAAGTCTCTTCCTCCTTCTCCTCTTCTCTCCACCCCTAGACCCTGGCTGACTTGGACAATCTGCCAGGACAGAAGCTGGGTTTTCTGTCTAGGTCACCACTCCCAATCCTGGGGATTGGAGAGGCCTGGGGCTGTGGGATGCCCCATCCCCCTCCCCATCACCTTTGGTGGGGGTAGGGCCTGGTGGCACCTGTGCAATAATGTCTGTGTTTCTCTCCCACCTGCCACTGGAACTGGAGAATGCACTTTATTCTGGGCGGGGGGTGAGTGGGGGAAGACCCAACCCTCCTTTGTCGCTGCCCCTAACGCATGCACGGTCTCGTGATGCTCCCTCCCTCTCCGGAGTGACAGGCACATACATGCGAACAGGCCGTCTCAGCCCTACACACTTGCCATCCCCTACAGCACAGAGGAAGAGTGATGGTGGCATGCTGGTGGTGGCGGGTGCTGGTGGGAGGACAGTGCCAACCTCCTCCTGGGGATCCCATGTTGGAGACTCTAAGGATAAGGCTGGTGCTGCCCAGGGTGTCTACAGGAACTGCAGGTGTCTACCCCCAAGTCTTCCCTCCTCCCAAGCCAGGGGTGGCACAGGGCACTAGATCCCTGGAGTTCAGGAACCAACACAAGCACAAGCACGGGCATAAGTTGGCCTTGGCCACTGCCACCCACGGCCCTCCTTTTGTGCTCCATGCTGGCATCTTCACTCCCCTACCCCTTCCCCAGCCACTGCTGCTCATTCAAACTTCTGTCCATGTCCCTCCACTGTTCCTATCAGCAGGTGGCCCCTGGGCATCAGAACAGCCTGCCCTGGGCACCAGGTGGCAGACACACTCAGAGCATGTCTGGCTTTCCTGGTGGGTCCAGGCTCATTCTGCTTCTGATTTCCCCTCCCCCAGGGCTCATTTTCCCCCTTTTTCCTGTACACATCCCTGTCTACCTCCTCTCACCCTGCCACAGATTCTTCCTATCACACAGGGATGCCAGTTGTATTTGTGGGATTTCACCCATTATTAATAAAACCTATATTTATACAGTATGCAATGTGTAAATGTGTGTGGATCTGCCACCTGGTACTGTGCCCTGCAAGGGGGCCTTCAAAGCATTTGGCATGATGCCTGTCAGCTGTAGGGAGTCTGTGGCAGGGGATGGTAGGTCCCAGGTACATGTCAAGCTAGTGAACATGTAGCTTAAGAAATATTTGTGTCACCGGGCATGGTGGCTCACGCCTGTAATCCCAGCACTTCGGGAGGCCGAGGCAGATGGATCACGAGGTCAGGAGATCGAGACAATCTTGGCTAACACGATGAAACCCCATCTCTACTAAAAATACAAAAAATTAGCCGGGCGTGGTGGCGGGTGCCTGTAGTCCCAGCTACTCGGGAGGCTGAGGCAGGAAAATGGCATGAACCCGGGAGGCGGAGGTTGCAGTGAGCAGAGATCGTGCCACTGCACTCCAGCCTGGGCGACAGAGCGAGACTCCGTCTCAAAAAAAAAAAAAAAAAAGAAATATTTGCGTCATGCTGTCCATCTCACAGAGGCTTCACATTCATTATCTCAAGGGAGTCTCGTGCTGACCCTGCACCATCCTTCATGACAACCCGTTTTGTAGATGAGAGAACTGAGACTTGGGTTAAGTAACCTACCCAAGGGCCCTCAATGAATGGAGGAGGAGCCAGGCCTGGAGACCAGGTCTTCTGCCTCCAAAGTCCTCTTTCTTGGCATTGGTCAATGACACTTGTTCATGGTGGACCCACATGCTGTGTGGGGGAGCTGCGTGTCTGTTGTATGAGTGAGTTCTTGCCCAAATGATGCCTGCCTCTGTCTTCAGGACTCACTGAGCCCTGGGTGTGCCTGCAGGGGTGGGGTGTGTTAATGGTTATGGAGGGCAGTGAGAAGCAGGAAAGACCCTGGAGCCCCATCCCTAGGATGGGAGTGGTGGGGACCTCACTGGGCTTACTCGCCTTTCCCCTTTGCTTCTCCTCTCTTTCCACCCAGCCACCCTTACTGGGGCTGAACTGTCAGCCACCAGGAATACAAATGGGTTTGGTGGCTGGGGGTTTGGAGCAGGCAAGTGTCCAGAAGTTCTTGAGGACTCGGGGCAGGACAACCCAAGAAGCAGCGCACTGCCTCACCCTCTTCTCTCCTGGGCCTGAGGCTTGGGGACTGAAGGAAATGACTGGCATCAACCTGCCAGCTGCCTGGAACACTCTAGTTGTGCCACATGTAGACTTAAGTGACCCAAACTAAACTAGGGTCCAAGTTATGAGTGGTTGGGTGCTCACCTGGAGGTGAATGACTTTTTTTTTTCTTATGGAGGTTTGTGATGGGAGTGGAAAGCATGAAGAAGTCTGAGTTCAAGCTCCTGGAATTCTAGTTAGATTTAGAGGGCATTCTGGGTGCCACCTTCTCCCTGGAGTGATGCCAACAGATGGCTTTTGACGTATCAAAGGGCATGAAATCCCACCATTAAAGCATCTGTCTTAAGATTCTTATTTTACTCTCTCTCTCTTTTTTATTTAAAGACAGGGTCTCACTCTGTCACCCAGGCTGTAGTGCAGTGGTGCAAACATAGCTCATTGCAGCTTGAACTCCTGGGCTCAAGGGATCCTCCTCCCTCAGCCTCCTGAGTAGCTGGGATGATAGATGTATGTCACTATGCCCAGATAATTTTTAATTTTTTTTTTTTTTTTTGAGACAGAGTTTCACTTTTGTTGCCAGGGCTTGAGTGCAATGGCGCGATCTCGGCTCACTGCAAGCTCCGCCTCCCAGGTTCAAGCGACTGTCCTCCCTCAGCCTCCGTAGTAGCTGGGATTACAGGCATGCACTACCACGCCCAGCTAATTTTGTATTTTTAGTAGAGACGGGGTTTCTCCATGTTGGTCAGGCTGCTCTTGAACTCCTAACCTCAGGCCTAATTTTTAAATTTGTTAAAATGTAGAGATGGGGTCTCATCACGTTGCCCAGGGTGGTCTCCAACTCCTGGGCTGAAACATTCCTCTCAGCTCAGCCTCCGAAAGTGTTAGTATTACAGGCATGAGCCACCATGCCCGGCCCTCTTTCTCTTTTTAAAACGTAAATACTAGGGCATGGCATGATAGCTCACATCTGTAATTCCAGGACTTTGGGAGGCCAGCCTGGGCAACACAGTGAGGCCCCATCACTACAGCTCTCTATAAAAACAAACAAACAAACAAACAATTAGCTGGGCATGGTGGCAATGCTTGTAGTCCTAGTTACTTGGGAGGCTGAGGTGAGAGGATCACTTGAACCCAGGGGTTTGAGATTACAGTGAGCTATGATTGTGCCACTGCACCCCAGCCTGGGTGATAGAGTGACACCCTGTTCAAAAAAAAAAGCAGTAAATACTTTTTTTTTTTTTTGAGATGGAGTCTCTCTCTGTCGCCCAGGCTGGAGTGCAGTGGTGCCATCTCGGCTCACTGCAAGCAAGCTCTGCCTCCTGGGTTCACGCCATTCTCCTGCCTCAGCCTCCCAAGTAGCTGGGACTAGAGGTGCCTGCCACTACGCCTGGCTAATTTTTTTGTATTTTTAGTAGAGACGGGGTTTCACCGTGTTAGCCAGGATGGTCTCGATCTCCGGACCTCGTGATCCACCCGTCTCGGCCTCCCAAAGTGCTGGGATTACAGACATGAGCCACCACTCCCGGCGAGATACTGTACTCTTGCCACTGTGCCCTACCCCATGTTCCTCCCACCAGTCCCAGTAACCTGCTGAGTTGGAGCATAAATGCTCCCTGCCCATCTAAGTATGTTTTGAAATGGGCCCTCTCTCCCTAAGTGCCAAAGTACCTAAGTACCTGGGCTTACAGATCATCTTTTTTTTTTTTCTTTTTTGAGATGGAGGCTCACTCTGTAGCCCAAGCTGGAGTGCAGTGGCATGATCTCGGCTCACTGCAACCTTCGCCTCTGGGGCTCAAGCAATTCTCCTGCCTCAGCCTCCCAAGTAGCTGGGACTAGAGGCGTGCACCACCACACCTGGTTAATTTTTTTTGTATTTTTAGTAGAGGCGGGGTTTCACCATGTAGCCCTGATGATCTCGAACTCCTGAGCTCAGGCAATCCACCCACATTGGCCTCCCAAAGTGCTGGGATTACAGGCGTGAGCCACCACGCCCATCTGATATCATCTTCTTTAACACAGTCACCTTCTCTGTGTCCAGACCTATGCAAAGTGCTGAAGACCAGAGTTGACTAAGACAGTTGTCCACGCAATAATTCTTTTTTTTTTTGAGATAGGGTCTTGCTCTGTCACCCATGCTAGAGTACAGGGTGCAATCATGGCTTACTGCAGCCTCAACTTCCTGGGCTCAAGCGATCCTCCCATCTCAGCCTCTAGAGTAGCTGGGACCGCAGGTGCGTGCCACCATGCCTAGCTAATTTTTTTAAAATTATTTTTGTGGAGTCAGGGTTTTATTATGTTGCCCAAGCTGGTCTCAAACTCCTGGGCTCAAGTGATCCTTCTGCCTTAGCCTCCCAAAGTGCTGGGATTACAGGTGTGAGCAACCACACCCCGGCCTCATGCTATAATTTTTTTTTTTTTTTTTAGACAGAGTCTCATTCTGTAGCCAAGGCTGGAGTGTGCAGTGGCATGATCGTGGCTCACTGCAACCTTTGCTTCCTGGGTTCAAGCGATTCTCCTGCCTCAGCCTCCTGAGTAGCTGGGACTACAGGTGCCTGCCACCACGCCTGGCTAATTTTTTTGTATTTTTAGTAGAGACGGGGTTTCACCACGTTGGTCAGGCTGGTCTCGAACTACTGACCTCAGGTGATCCACCCACCTCGGCCTCCCAAAGTGCTGGGATTATAGGGTGAGCCACTGCACCGCATCCTAGGTCAGACAGCAGAGGACATGCCCACGGCATGACTCACAGTACTTCTGTCTGCAAGAGGCCAGTCAAAGTATATGTTATTAATAAAACCTACATGGTTGTCGTACCCATGGGGAAGGTGACAGGGGAGGAAAACAGATTGCTCTGAGCTGTGTCCAGGAACTGCTGCCAGGTGACTGCCTTGCATGGCTAGGTAAGTGGAATGAAGCTAGAGGAGATTACCAGGCCCAAACTGTCACCCATGAGACTACATTCATGGGGTTCCTATACTTCCCCTCCCACATCCTATTCTACTCCCCTTGAAGAACCTCTTTTAAAATGCAAATGTGTTGTTCACCCTGCTGCTGGGATGCCCTGCCTTTCCTTTCTCTGATTTATTTATTTATTGAGACAGGGTCTCTCTCTGTTGCCCAGGTTGGAGTGCAGTGGTGCAATCTTGGCTCACTGCAACCTCCACCTCCCAGGTTCAAGCAATTCTCCTGCTTCAGTCTCCTGAGTAGCTGCGATTATGGGCATGTGCCACCATGCCCAGCTAATTTTTTGTGCTTTTGTTTTTATTTTTGAGACACGGTTTTGCTTTATCTCCCAGGCTAGAGTGCAGTGGCATGATCTCGGCTCACTGCAACCTCTGCCTCCCAAGTTCAAGCAATTCTTGTGCCTCAGCCTTCTGAGTAGCTGGTACTACAGGCCCATGCCACCACGTCTGGTTGATTTTTTTTTTTTTTTTTTTTGATACAGAGTCTTGCTCTGTCTCCCAGGCTGGAGTGCAGTGGCATGATCTTGGCTCACGGCAACCTCCGCCTCCTGGATTCAAGCGATTCTCCTGCCTAAGCCTCCTGTGTAGCTGGGACTGCAGGCATGCACCACCCAGCCCGGCTAATTTTTGTATTTTTAGTAGAGATGAGGTTTCACCACGTTGCCTAGGTTGGTCGTGAACTTCTGAGCTCAGGCAATCCGCCTGCCTTGGCCTCCCAAAGTGCTAGGATTACAGGCATGAGCCACCATGCCTGGCCAATTTTTGTTATTTTTAGTAGAGACGGGGGTTTCACCATGTTGGCCATGGTGACCAGTTTGAGCTGGTCCCAAACTCCTGGCCTCAGGAGATCTGCCCTCACCCCCAGCCTTCCAAAGTGCTGAGATTACAGGTGTGAGCCACCGCGGCTGGTCCTCTGATTTATTTTTTCAGATCCAGTACAAATGTTACCTCCTCTGCATTCCCTTTTCCAGACTCTCCTAATGCCTTGCCTCTGCCACTGAAGTACATCATTTGTTTGTCTGTTTTTTATATTTTTATTTTCTATTTTCATTTTAAATAGAGACAGGGTCTCACTATGTCACCCAGGCTGGTCTCAAACTCCTGGTCTCAAGTGATCCTCCTGCCTCGGCCTTGAAGTACATCATTTGTAAATGTGGTAGTTGGTTCCATTAAAGTGAGGTGCCTGCCTTGCTGTGGTTGGCAGCCCAGGGCCTAGTGCTGGACCTGGCTTGTGGGGGTGAGGTGCTCAGTACTACCCAATACCACAGTACAACGAATGAACAGATGTCTAAATGAAACATCCACATTGTTTTCAGTAAGTCCTCTTCCCAGCCCTGCCCTGGAGAGCCTCTCTGTGGGTGCCCTAGTGCACAGCTCTGTTGTGTGAACATCGTACACTCATGCTTGCATACGAAGGCGTGCCCTGGCTGTGGGTGGTGGGTGGCTCCTCCTTCTGGGCTACGTGAGCCCAGGGTGTGGAAGTGTGTGGAAGTGTAGGGATAAGGGTGGGGGCTTTGGGAACTGGGAAGCCCCAGGGCTAGGCCATGAATGGGTGTCAGACCCGAAGAGCAGGTTGGGGTGCAAGCTGTTCTTCAGCCCCCATTCTTCCTTCTTTCTTAACCAAGGTTACCAGCGGCCACACACATAGGTCTGGGCTCTGAAGAGGACCGGATACATAAGGCAGAACCCAAGGAAGCCTTAGGCTCAGGTCTCTGCCTGAAGGTAGGCTGGGGAGGCGGAGAGGGACAGAGGGAAGAATCCCCTGGACACCGCGCCTCAGGGAGGCCCAGGGGTAAGGTAGGAAGACTCAGGCCCGGGATTTTGTTCTGGCTCATCCACTTCCTAACTGAATCAACCTGCACAAGTCATTTCACCCTTCTGAGCATCAGTTTCTTCATCTGTAAAATGGGCCTAACAAGCAGCCCAGCCTGGGAGGTGGTTAGTGAGGTCACTGGATGTCACTGGCGCTTGGGAACCTGCAGAGGGCAGTACTAGCGGCAGTGCCCGCGGGGATGGAGGCAGGGAGGCGGGGCGATGGCGGGACGGGTGGCGCCGGAGTTCCAGCCCTGCGCCTGCTCCGGGGCACCGGGCCCCTCTCGCTGATCCCCTCGTCCCAGGACCCCGCAGGCCCGAGTGCCTGGGCTCGTCCTCTTTCGCGCCCGCTGCCAGGTGCCAGGGCCGCGCAGGCGGGCGGAGGTGGGCAGGAAGCGCCACGCCGAGGAGCCGGGGACTCTGGGAGCTAGCGGGAGACGCCGGCGTCCGCCCAGCCGACCCCTCTGGGCCGCGGCCGACGGCTCCCGGAACTGGGCAGCCGCGGGTAAAGGCCTAGCGGGCTTGATAACCCCTGCGCCCTGGCTGGGAGGCCGCGCTGAGCGGGGGGCAGGGCGGGCCGGGGGAGGAGGCTGTGCAAGGGCCGCGGGGAGATCCCGGCCGAGAACGAGAGGGACGGAGCTGGGCGCTGAATGGCGGGCGTTCTGGCAAGTCTCCCCCTGCGTTCCCGAGGCCACCCGAAAGTAGGAGAGCTGTTTGGGACCCAGTTTGGTGGAGGAGCTCTGGACCTGTAGGAACACCGCCCCTGTACGTTTCCTGCAGTTCCCCCTCCTTTTCTCATTGCCCTGGAGACCTGGGTGATCACCGGAGAACTGCCCTCGGCCCCGCAAGTCCCGTCTTGACTCAGTGGCGCTAGATCCGAGGTTAAACCGGAACCTAGGCTTTCTCAGGCTTCTGGAGCCCTCTCTTAACCCTTCCGCAGCCCCTGGGACGGGCCAGCACCCAGCCAGCTCCTCCGCTGGTTGGCCGTGCTAAGGCAGGTGGCCCAATGCAGCCAGTTCTCCTTAAGCGTACCCTGCCCAAGAAGCCCCGATCTCAGTGGAGGAGACCAGGTGCCAAATAGGGGCACATTCCATTTAAGTGAGTTCAGAGGCCTCAGAAAAGACTTCCCAGGGACGGAGACTTTTGAGCAGGATCTTAAAAGATTGGTTGGGGCCCGAATGGTGGCTCGCGCCTGCAGTCCCCGCACTTTGGGAGGCCAAGGCGGGCGGATCACTTGAGCCCAGGAGTTCGAGACCACCCTGGGCAACAATGGTGAAAACCCCGTCTCTACAAAAACCAAAAGCAAAAATTAGCCAGGTGTGGTGGCACACCACTTTAGTCCTAGCTACTCAGGAGGCTGAAGCAGGAGGATGGCTTGAGCCCAGGAGGTAGAGGTTGCTGTGAGCTGAGATCGTACCACTGCACTCCAGCCTGGGCAACAGAGCGAGAGACCCTGTCTCAGGAAAAAAAAAAAAAAAAAAAAAAAAGATTGGTTGGGACTCTAACAGAGGAGAAAGGTCATTCCAAACTGAGAAGAGTGTATGAACAAATTTAGGGCAGCAAGAGCAAGAATCCAGTGAGCCTGGGGTATAAGGTACAGGCTGGGACAAACTCAGAAAAATAGCTTGTGGGAGCCCAGTGTTTGGACTCTATAAGTAACCTCGGACTTTTCGGGAGGTGCTTGGTGCTTGGGGTGAGGGATTAGAATGGGATGAGACTGAAGGCAGAAAGGCTGGTGAGAAGATCGGGTCCAATAAATGCTGGTCGGGGCAGCAACTGGCTGGCAAAGCAGTGGGGAGGAATTGCTAGGACTCTTCACACTGCCTAAAGGAGCAAGGGAAGAAAGATTTGAAGACAGAGGTCACGTTTCTAATGTAAGGCGTGGGTGGGAAGATTTGCAGCAAGGTAAATGACAAGAGGAGGGGAATGATGAGTTCAGTTTTACATGGGAGAAGTTTGAAGCAGTGGCAGGTTGTCCATCTGGAGATGTCAAGTGAGAAGTTCATTCATTTATTTATTATTTATGTCAGCCTCAAAGGCTGCTTACATAAAAGTCACAGAGAACATAAAATGATAAAGCCATTAAAACTCAGCTAAAAGGATCTGATATCTGCGGAAGAAAGGCAGAGTGGGGTGGATAATTATTACTGGAAAATCTAGGCACAGAAAAGCCACTGAAAATGAACACAGGACTCCTATCTGAGCTTGCTGGTGGCCAAGAAGGAAAAAGGACACCTAAATAAAGCAGTTTACCAGGGTGGAACTCAGGGAAAGGTGTTCGTGAAGCTTCAGGGGAGAGGCAAGACGTGGTAGGAAGGCCAGGTGTGATGGCTTACACTTGTAATCCCAGCACTTTGCAAGGCCAAGGCAGGCAGATTACCTGAGGTCAGAAGTTCGAGACCAGCTTAACCAACATGGTAAACCCCCTCTCTACTAAAAATACAAAAATTAGCCCAGTGTGGTGGTGGGCGCCTGTAATCCCAGCTACTTGGGAGGCTGAGGCAGGAGAATCGCTTGAGCCCGGGAGGCATAGGCTTCAATGAGCCACAATCATGCCTGGGCAACAGAGGGGCACTCCATCTCAAAAAAGAAAAAAGAAAAAAAAGGTGGTAGGAGATAAAATGGGATTCCTCAAGCTGGAGTTTGGGAGAGGGATGAGAGCTGAAAACCAGGCCAGGGCTTCAGCAGGGCCAACATTTGAGGAAGGGCTGATCCTCTCCTGGGAGGAAGGTCCCTCCTTGGCTGGAATGGGGTTAGGGGTGCAGGGGAGGAGTGGTGGCAGTGATCCATTCATACCATTCTTCTTGCAGGACAGAAGTCGGTCCTAGGCCCCCCAGGCTCTGACCTTCTTTCCCAGGATGAGGTGGGGCCACCATTTGCCCAGGGCCTCTTGGGGCTCTGGTTTTAGAAGAGCACTCCAGCGACCAGGTGAGCAGGAAGCAGGGGTTTCTGTTTTTACCTCTTTCTTGCTTTCCAGGGTCCACATGATGCCTCCAAGACAGCAGGGATCCAGATACCAGGTGCACTAGTCTCAGCTCCATGGTTCTCTAGCTGTTGACCTTGAGCATGTCGCTTCACCTTCCTCAGCTGCCTTTTTCCCATCCTAAAATAAGGGAGTTGGACTTGGCCCGGTGCGGTGGCTCATGCCTGTAATCCTAGCACTTTGGGAGGCCGAGGCAGGCGGATCACAAGATCAGGAGTTTGAGACCAGCTTGGCAACATGGTGAAACCCTGTCTCTATTAAAACTACAAAAAAAAATTAGCCAGGCGTAGTGGTGCACACCTGTAATCCCAGCTAGTTGGGAGGCTGAGGCAGGAGAATCATTTGAACCAGGAGGCAGAAGTTGCAGTGAGCTGAGATCGCACCATTGCACTCCAGCCTGGACAATAGAGTAACACTCTGTCTCAAAAAAAAAAAGAGAGTTGGACTAGATCATCTTCGAGAGTCTCTTGTAGCTACATAAGTCTAGGAACTTGTCTGATTTTACTTTACATACAACAGAGATTTACTGAGTGCCTGCCATACCGCAGACCTGGTGTTAAGTTCTAAGTAAATAATTGTGAACAAAAACAGACATAAGGGGGACAAAAAAATTTTAAAACACCCAAATGTGATCCCTCTCATGGAGGAGAGAGGAATGAATGTTAATCGAATAATCACACAATGAAATATAAAATTGCAAAATAACTGCTGCAAAGGGGCAGTACATGCTGCTATGAGAGCAAATACTGGGGGATTTGATGTAGACATGGGTTCTGTGTATTGCATGGGATCTGCAGATGCTATTTCTTCCTTCTCTCTGTAGATGATCGTATCCCCTTCCTGATCCACTGGAGTTGGCCCCTTCAAGGGGAGCGTCCCTTTGGGCCCCCTAGGTGAGGCCTGGGTGTCATACCTTAGGACTAGTCTGGGCACAACAGAGCAGACTGGGAAGGGTCAGGACTTGGGGCTAGCTTGATCTCTTGGGGACCTTGGGGAGGGGCTTGGTCCTTTGGGGGTGGGAGGATACAGTGGCAGCTCCAAGGCGTGAGAGGAAGTTGGCTTAGATCATCTGTGGTAGAAGGCATAGTAGTCAGTGGAGGGACGACGCTGTGGGAAGTGGGTGGAGCCTCACATGGCCAGCCTGAGTTCCAGGCGGGCAGTCAGCAGTGGGGTCTGGAGGGCTAGGGCTAAGGCCTCAGCACCTGGGAAGGGTGTGAAAGTCAGACAAGCCTCTAAACTTGGGGGTCCAGTGTGGGGCCTGTATCTCAGGAAACCAGAAGTCTAGCAGTGGAGATAGGCTTGGACCCAGAGCCTGTGAAGGGGCTGATCCAAGATACAAGTCCCAGCTCATCCCCTCTCCTTGTTCCCAGGGCCTTTATACGCCACCACGGAAGCTCAGTAGATAGCGCTCCCCCATCCGGGAGGCATGGACGGCTGTTCCCCAGCGCCTCTGCAACTGGTAAAGGGACTGGCTGGGACCCTGGTCGGGGGTGTGGTGGGCAGACGGGGCTGGAAGGAGAAGCAGGGTGAGGGAGGCATAGAGGATCCACTGCCATCTTCCATCGGTGGTCCCTCCTCCTCTCTGTCCCTCCCTCCCATCCGTCTATGTATCCCTTCCTGCAATACTCTTGCAATGCACACTTATATGTACAAAGCACTAGGAGAGCCATACCATCCCTATGCTCAACAAAGTTGGGTCAAGCAGGTTAAGACGGCACATAGGTCACTGTGAAACCAGTTGGTCCAGGCTCAGCATTACTTGTCCAGTGGCTTCCCACTTTCTGACATAGGGGTTCCAGACTTTCTGGACAGTCTATATTTTCTCAGGGAGTCTTGTGTGCCCACCATTGTGGGCCCCAGCATCTATGCCGTGATGTCCCAGCCTGACCTCACCACCGCCCTGATTGGCCCTAAGCTACATCTCCAGGCCCCTTTCCCTGACACATTTCCCTTATCTTCCCACTCAGAAGCTATACAGCGGCACCGCCGGAACCTGGCTGAGTGGTTCAGCCGGCTGCCCAGGGAGGAGCGCCAGTTTGGCCCGACCTTTGCCCTTGACACGGTCCACGTTGACCCTGTGATCCGCGAGAGTACCCCTGATGAGCTACTTCGCCCACCCGCGGAGCTGGCCCTGGAGCATCAGCCACCCCAGGCCGGGCTCCCCCCACTGGCCCTGTCTCAGCTCTTTAACCCGGATGCCTGTGGGCGCCGGGTGCAGACAGTGGTGCTGTATGGGACAGTGGGCACAGGCAAGAGCACGCTGGTGCGCAAGATGGTTCTGGACTGGTGTTACGGGCGGCTGCCGGCCTTCGAGCTGCTCATCCCCTTCTCCTGTGAGGACCTGTCATCCCTGGGCCGTGCCCCAGCCTCCCTGTGCCAACTTGTGGCCCAGCGCTACACGCCCCTGAAGGAGGTTCTGCCCTTGATGGCTGCTGCTGGGTCCCACCTCCTCTTTGTGCTCCATGGCTTAGAGCATCTCAACCTTGACTTCCGGCTGGCAGGCACGGGACTTTGTAGTGACCCGGAGGAACCGCAGGAACCAGCTGCTATCATCGTCAACCTGCTGCGCAAATACATGCTGCCTCAGGTGGGTGGCCCTTTACCCCAGGTTATCACTGCTGCCCGTTTGCTCGCCCCCTAGGTCCTGGGTTACTTTAACTCCTGGTCCCTTCACTTCCCAGTGGTGTGACCCTGAGCAGGTCAGTAACTTCCCCAGCCTTCTGTTCCTTTCTTTTTGAGTTGCTCTGATCAAATGGGGTACTGCATATAATATTAGCACAGCGGCCTGGATCACAGCAGGTGTTCAGTAATTGCTAGTTATAACTGTTATCCTCATCAATGTCTTCATCCTTGGACACTCCGTCTTCAGGGGTCCCCTGGGAATAGAGGCAGTCAACAGGACACTAAGGTCTTTCTTAACTCTCAACCATGCTCTTCCCAGGCCAGCATTCTGGTGACCACTCGGCCCTCTGCCATTGGCCGTATCCCCAGCAAGTACGTGGGCCGCTATGGTGAGATCTGCGGTTTCTCTGATACCAACCTGCAGAAGCTCTACTTCCAGCTCCGCCTCAACCAGCCGGACTGCGGGTATGCCGTTGGCGGTTCAGGTGTCTCTGCCACACCAGCTCAGCGTGACCACCTGGTGCAGATGCTCTCCCGGAACCTGGAGGGGCACCACCAGATAGCCGCTGCCTGCTTCCTGCCATCCTATTGCTGGCTCGTTTGTGCCACCTTGCACTTCCTGCATGCCCCCACGCCTGCTGGGCAGACCCTTACAAGCATCTATACCAGCTTCCTGCGCCTCAATTTCAGCGGGGAAACCCTGGACAGCACTGACCCCTCCAATTTGTCCCTGATGGCCTATGCAGCCCGAACCATGGGCAAATTGGCCTATGAGGGGGTGTCCTCCCGCAAGACCTACTTCTCTGAAGAGGATGTCTGTGGCTGCCTGGAGGCTGGCATCAGGACGGAGGAGGAGTTTCAGCTGCTGCACATCTTCCGCCGGGATGCCCTGAGGTTTTTCCTGGCCCCATGTGTGGAGCCAGGGCGTGCAGGCACCTTCGTGTTCACCGTGCCCGCCATGCAGGAATACCTGGCTGCCCTCTACATTGTGCTGGGTTTGCGCAAGACGACCCTGCAAAAGGTGGGCAAGGAAGTGGCTGAGCTCGTGGGCCGTGTTGGGGAGGACGTCAGCCTGGTACTGGGCATCATGGCCAAGCTGCTGCCTCTGCGGGCTCTGCCTCTGCTCTTCAACCTGATCAAGGTAATATCCCGATCAAGGTAACCCCCCAACCTGCTCCTTCCCTCCCCAGCACCCCAAGCCGCCCATGCCCCCACATGGTTCCCTGTTCACCCCTTGCTCCTCTCCCAGCAGGAAACTGCTGCTTCCTGCAAAGGTATGAATCTTCTCCCTGGATCTGGTTTCAGCTCTGGGCATTTTGGCTTTTAGTGGGATTACAGAGAGAGAAGCCACAAGGCTGGGGAAGGCTTGGTGGCTGGGGAAGGGAATCTGGGGACATGGGGACTTTAATAATAATGCTACATGGATTCCTAAAAATGGTTTCCTTTTTGTGTCTTTCCTCCTAGGAGGCAGGCCTATCCTCTGCTTTGCAGGTCCAGAAACTTGATTGTGTCTGTTCCTCCAGAGGTGATTAGGCTCTGAGAGTGATGACTCATCCTAACTAAATCACCAGAGACGGGTTTATAAAGCAGATGCCATTTTATTCATTTATACTAGGAAGATAAATGGCATTGGTAATTGGCTTAGGGGAGTCATCATGAGGGCAGGTCCACTCCAGAAACCAAATTACAGACCTGAGGACTGTGCTGTGAGTGGCACAGCTGAGCGAGGTCTTTGAGGGCTGGAAGGAGCCACTCTGTGTGATGTGTGCCAGGCGCGTTATCAGTGTTCATCCTTTTGTTTTTCACATCACTCCTGGAAAGGAAATACTATTATGATCCCTTTTATAGATGAATAAACTGAGGCTCAGAGAGGTAAAGTAACTTGTCCGAGATCACTCAAATAGTAAGTTTAAAAGCCCAGGGCTTTGTGATTCTGAATCCTGTGCTCTTTCTGCCAAACTATACTGGTGCATTACGGATATGTCTGTCGAGCTGTGGGACTTTGCTAGGTAACCTTTGTTTTCTCTAGGAATGTTTCAGCAACCCATTTTGAGGAGGCAGAGTGCTGGTTAGTGCTGGCAGAATTTCAACACTTTTTAAAAATTTAAATGTATTTTTATTTTTATTTTTTGAGACAGAGTCTTACTCTGTTGCCCAGGCCTAGAGTGCAGTGGTGCAATCATAGCTCACTGCAGCTTCGACCTTCTGGGCTCAAGCAATCCTCCCACAACTTCACTGAGTAGCTGGGGCCTCAGGCATGTGCCACCAACCCCAGCTAATTTTTAAAATTTTAATTTTGTAGCCGGGTGCAGTGGCTCACGCCTGTAATCCCAGCACTTTGGGAGGCGAGGCAGGTGGATCACCTGAGGTCAGGAGTTTGAGACCAACCTGGCCAACATGGTTAACCAAGCGTGGTGCCGGGTGCCTGTAATCCCAACTACTTGGGAGGCTGAGACGGGAGAATTGCTTGAGCCTGGGAGGCAGAGGTTGCAGTGAGCCAAGATTGCGCCACTGCACTCCAGCCTGAGCAACAGAGACTCCCTCTCAAAAATAAAAAAATAATAATAACAAAATTAAATTAAATTAAAAAATAAAAAAATTTGAATTTTGTAGAGATGGGGTCTCACTAGTGATCCTCTCACTTTGGCCTCCCAAAGTGCTGGGCTACAGGTGTGAACCACTGTGCCCAGCCAACCTTATTTTTATAGGCACCAAAGCATAAGGGCTAAGAACAGGGATTTGGTAACTCAGCTATTTGAGTTCAAATCCAGGCTCTGCTACTTATTAGCTGTGAGACTTTGGACAGGTTACTTAGTTCTGTGCCTCAGATTCCTTATCTGTGAAATGGAGATAATACTAGAACTTATATCACTGGCCTAATATGAAGATGAAATGAACTCATCCTCAGGGTCTAGGACATGGTAAGTGCTATTTAATTGTTTTTTGTTTGTTTGTTTTTTTGAGATGGAGTCTCGCTCTGTCGCCCAGGCTGGAGTGCAGTGGCACCGTCTCTGCTCACTGCAACCTCCACCTCCTGGATTTAAGTGATTCTCCCAGCTCAGCCTCCCAAGTAGCTGGGACTACAGGCACCTGCCACCATGCCCGGCTTATTTTTGTATTTTTAGTAGAGACAGGGTTTCTCCATGTTGGCCAGACTGGTCTTGAACTCCTGACCTCAGGTGATCCACCCACCTCAGCCTCCCAAAGTGCTGGGATTACAGGAGTGAGCCACCACACCCGGCCTATGCTGTTTAATTGTTTGTCACACATAGAAACAGACTTCGTTCGAGACCAGCCTGGCCAACATGGTGAAACCCCATCTCTACTAAAAATACAAAAATTAGCTGGGTGTGGTGGCACGTGTCTGTAATCCCAGCTACTCGGGAGGCTGAGGCAGGAGAATCTCTTGAGCCCAGGAAGTGGAGGTTGCAGTGAGCTGAGATCGCGCCACTGTACTCCAGCCTGGGTGACAGAGCGAGACTCTGTCTCACAAAAAAAAAAAAAGAAAAAAGAAAGAAACAAAGAAACAGGCTCGGGCAGCCCACCCCTTCTCACACCATCACCTCCGACAGGAGGTCACAGCTGCTGCTGAGGCCACCCCCGCCTTGAGGATGTGCCTGCCGGACCTGAGTTGCAACGAGAGGCTGCAGTCTCCCGAGGGGATTCAGAAAGCCCCCAGTTATTGAAAACCCAGCAGACTTGTCAGCCCTGCACCCCCAAGCCCTCTTGGAGGGAGGGTTGCCCTGGCAGAGCACTGAGCCCAGCTGTTTATTCACCAATCTGTGGATTCAGCTTCACAGGGTGACATATTCTGTCACAGGTTGGTGTTGGAGAAGGGGCACTATCACCTTTATGAGAGTAACCTTACATATAAACATGAAAACAAGCCAGGTGCAGTGGAGCACACTTGTACTCACAGCTGTCAGGAGGCCAAGGCAGGAGGATCGCTTGAGCCTAAGAGTTAAAGGCTACAGTGAGCTATGATCACACCACTGCACTCCAGCCTAGGTGACACAGCAAGACTCTGTCTCTAAACAAATAAAAATTAAAACATTAAAAAGTAAAAAAAACCCCAGATGTTAAAGGACGTGCCACAAAACAACGTCATGGTTTGTTGCCAGAGGAATGACCCTTCTTCCCTTTCAGAACCATTGCAGGGATGGGGGAAGATATCACAAACCCCCAACATTTATTTCTTTGTCAGATATTTGAGTGCCTGCTGTGTGCCAGGCAATGTGTTAGAATCTGAGGAAATGTCAGTTAACAAAACTACAGGTCTCTGCCCTTTCTGATCTAGTCTGAGCTCCTCTCCCAGAAGGAAACTGCTACTTCCTGCACAGTTTGAGCACAAAAATATCAATGTAACCATATAAGGAAAAATTACGGCAAATGCCTGGGAAGAAGGAGCCCCAGATGCCATGAAAGTGTATAGTGGGGGAACTGGTCTGCGGGGTCAGGAGAGCCTCTTTGTGGAAGGGCATGTCGTCTGACCCTTGTAGCATTAGCCAAAGGAAGAAGTTGGGGGAGGGGAAATGCCCCAGGAAAAGGCAGCACCCTGGAGGTTTTTTTTTTTTTTTTTCTCTTGAGACAGGGTCTTGCTCTGTTGCCCAGGCTGGAGTTCAGTGGTGTGATCTCAGCTCACTGCATCCCCGACCTCCAGTGCTCAAGGGACTACAGGCACATGCCACCATGCCTGGCTAATTTATTTTTAATTAAGAAAATTTTTTAAATAGAGATGGCGTCTTGCTACATTGCCCAGGCTGGTCTAGAACTCCTGGGCTCAAGTGATCCCCCCACCTCGGCCTCCCTAAGTGCTGGGATTATGGGCATGAGCCACTGCACCCGGCCTATGGAGGCTTTGAAGGAGGAAAAACCTTGGCACTGTTAAGATGAAAAAAGCCGAAAGGGCAGGAGCATAGCGAGTGGGGCCAAGAGGCTTGTGATGAAGGCATCGTAGTCGGCAGGGCCCAGATCACACAGGCCCTTAAAGCAGTAGGAACTGCATGTTGAAGATGGTGATGTATTTGTGATACCTAGCCCGGTCCCAAACTAAGTGTGTAATACATGCTAATTCCTTCTCACCACCTCCTGGGTTTGAAAATGTATCAGGGTGTTTGGGAAAGAGAAAGAAGTTCCTAATGTCTGCAGCACGTGAGACAGGTGTTGAGAGATGACCCTGGAAAGGTCAAATTAGGGCCAAATTATGAAAAGTTTTGGGCCAGGTGCAGTGGCTTATACCTATAATCCTAGCACTTTGGGGGGCCTAGGCTAGGGAGCCCAGGAGTTCAAGACCAGCTTAGGTGACACAGCAAGACCCCATCTCTAGTTTTAAGAAATGTTTCATATTCCAGGCTAAATGTTTGGAGTTTGCCACATAGGCAGTAGGGAGCCATGGAAGGTGTTGCAGCAGGGGAGTAGCATGATCAGACAAATTATGCTAAGTTCAAGGGGAGATCACAGGGCTGGAGCAGTCATGGGGGTGTACCTTAAGCTGAACCTTGAAGGCTGAACAGGCACATGGAAGGCCACAGTGACCCTCCCCTGCTTCTTTTTCAGGTGGTTCCACGAGTGTTTGGGCGCATGGTGGGTAAGAGCCGGGAGGCGGTGGCTCAGGCCATGGTGCTGGAGATGTTTCGAGAGGAGGACTACTACAACGATGATGTTCTGGACCAGATGGGCGCCAGTATCCTGGGCGTGGAGGGCCCCCGGCGCCACCCAGATGAGCCCCCTGAGGATGAAGTCTTCGAGCTCTTCCCCATGTTCATGGGGGGGCTTCTCTCTGCCCACAACCGAGCCGTGCTAGCTCAGCTTGGCTGCCCCATCAAGAACCTGGATGCCCTGGAGAATGCCCAGGCCATCAAGAAGAAGCTGGGCAAGCTGGGCCGGCAGGTGCTGCCCCCCTCAGAGCTCCTTGACCACCTCTTCTTCCACTATGAGTTCCAGAACCAGCGCTTCTCCGCTGAGGTGCTCAGCTCCCTGCGTCAGCTCAACCTGGCAGGTGTGCGCATGACACCCGTCAAGTGCACAGTGGTGGCGGCTGTGCTGGGCAGCGGAAGGCATGCCCTGGATGAGGTGAACTTGGCCTCCTGCCAGCTAGATCCTGCTGGGCTGCGCACACTCCTGCCTGTCTTCCTGCGTGCCCGGAAGCTGGGGTGAGGACCTATCCTCATGCACAGGCATGAAGAGGGAAGAGGGTTGGAGGTGAAGAAGTGGGAAAAGAAAGTGCCAGGGAAACCAGAGGTACCGATGAGTGACCAGAAGGTGGGATGAAGAAGTCTAGTTTAGGAGCCGGGAGCAGTGGCTCACACCTGTAATCCCAGCACTTTGGGAGCCCGAGGCGGGCGTATCACCTGAGGTCAGGAGTTCGAGACCAGCCTCAACATGGAGAAACCCTGTCTCTACTAAAAATACAAAATTAGCCAGGCATGGTGGTGCATGCCTGTAATCCCAGCTACTTGGGAGGCTGAGGCAGGAGAATTGCTTGAACCTGGGAGGCGGAGGTTGCGGTGAGCCGAGATCATGCCATCGCACTCCAGCCTGGGCAACAACAGCGAAACTCCGTCTCAAAAAAAAAAAAAAAAAAAAAAAGAAGTCTAGTTTGGGTGGAGGTGACAGGAGCAACAGAAGGGAGGAGCCAGGCATGGTGGCTCCTGCCTGTAATCCCACTGCTTTGGGAGGCCAAGGCAGAAGCATCACTTGAGCCTAACAGTCTGAGACCATCCTGGGCAACATAGCAAGACCCTGTCTCTACAAAAAATTAAAAAAATTAGGTGTGGTGGCACGTAGCTATCATCCCAGCTACTCGGGAGGCTGAGGTGGGAGGATTGCTTGAGCCCAGGAGTCTGAGCCTGCAGTGAGTTGTGATCATGCCATTGTGCTCCAACCTGGGCAACAGAGTGAGACCCTGTCTCTCAAAAAAGGGGAAGCAGGTATAGATTCCCAGAGGCAGGCTGATGAAAAAAAGGCATGGTAGATGGACAGACTGCCTGCTAAATTCCCTCCCTGGTCTCTCACCTCCCCTCTGGCCACCTTCTGCTCCAGCTTGCAACTCAACAGCCTGGGCCTTGAGGCCTGCAAGGACCTCCGAGACCTGTTGCTGCATGACCAGTGCCAAATTACCACACTGCGGTGAGTGACCTGGGAGTGGGGCATCCCGGTGGCCAGCTAAGGTCAAGAGTGAGCTCCCTGCTTCCTGACATACTTGGCACAGACCCACCCAAGGGATAGTAAATGGAGGAGAGTCTAGGCCCTGACCTGTCCCCTCCATTTCCCCCAGGTCCACTGCAAGCAGCAGGGCAGCAGGGAAACATGCCACCTGTAATGGGTGCTAAGAAACCTCTCACGTGGCTAAAATCAGCCTGGGGGAGGTGGGGAGAGAGGGTGGAATAATACCTAGGCCGGTTGCCTGGTAACAGTGCCACTGATCCCCTTCCAGGATTTTTCCTGCAGCCTCCCAAGGAGGACCCTAATGCTGGGCACTCAGTAGACACCCCTTAAGTGTTGACTGATATGTGGGGAACCTGAGCGCCTGGGTTCCAAGTTTCTGATTGGTGTAAGGGGAGGCAAATGAGGAGAGAAAAAGGAAGAGCAGGGAGAAGGATAGGGGAGTCAGAGGGGAGGGAGAAGCAGAGGCTGTGGAGCGGGTGAAAAAGGCAGAAGAAGGGAAACAGAAATGGTGAAAAGGAAGGGAATAGATACGAAGGGAGTCAGGGGAAGAGGGAAGGAAAGGCCAGCTCCCCTACTCTGACTCCTCTGCCAGGTGCCACACCCCCTATTGCTCCAGCCTTTCTCCTGGGCCTGCATTTCTATGTCCGGGTTCCTCTTGCCCCATGCAGGGCCCTCTTTGGCCCAAGTCCTGACACCCAGCACAGGGCTGCCCCATCAAGGCTGCCAATACCACCCCCAACCTTGCCTCCCCCTCCTCTCAATGAGCCCTCATAACCTTGGGTGGCACGTGGCTGTAGGCTGTCCAACAACCCACTGACGGCGGCAGGTGTTGCCGTGCTAATGGAGGGGCTGGCAGGAAACACCTCAGTGACGCACCTGTCCCTGCTGCACACGGGCCTTGGGGACGAAGGCCTGGAGCTGCTGGCTGCCCAGCTGGACCGCAACCAGCAGCTGCAGGAGCTGAACGTGGCTTACAACGGTGCTGGTGACACAGCGGCCCTGGCCCTGGCCAGAGCTGCCCGGGAGCATCCTTCCCTGGAACTGCTACAGTGAGTCCTGTCCCTGGTCCCATTGCCCCCAGCCCTTCAGACTACTTCCCTCTCTCGACTGTGCTCCTCCAATCCTAGGGAGTGCTTCTGAGCCTGGGGCTGGTGCCTGTCCTCTATTCCTGGTTTCTGACTGATCCTTGTCAACCTAGCTCTCAGCCAACCCACCCCCTCTGTGACTGGCGCTTAAACTGCACCAATTCCCTACCACCATTTCTCCTAAAGGCCTACTGTCTCTGGTCCCACTGAATTCTAGTATCAGGGTCGGCTGTGGTGGCTCACGTCTGTAATCCCAGCACTTCGGGGGGCCAAGGTGGGCACATCACCTGAGGTCAGGAGTTCAAGACCAGTCTGGCCAACATGGTGAAACCCCGTTTCTACTAAAAATACAAAAATTATCTGGGTGTGGTGGTGCGCACCTGTAATCCCAGCTACTTGGGAGGCTGAGGCAGGAGAATCACCTGAACCCGGCAGGTAGAGGTTGCAGTAAGCTGAGATCATGCCACTGCACTCCAGCCTGGGTGACAGAGCAAGACTCCATCTCAAAAAAAACAAAAACAAAAACAAACAAAAAAAGAATTTTAGTATTAGTCCCTGCCTCCCACTGGCCAGCAGCCTCCACCTCTGGCTCATTGCAGTTACCTGATCGCACTCTGCAGCCAGAAGATGAGTTGTGAGGCCCCCTGACTTTCCGTCCATCTACCCTCGGGCCCTCCTTCTCAGAGCTCTACTGAATGGCATCGACTTTCTCTCTCCTGCCAGCCTCTACTTCAATGAGCTGAGCTCAGAGGGCCGCCAGGTCTTGCGAGACTTGGGGGGTGCTGCTGAAGGTGGTGCCCGGGTGGTGGTGTCACTGACAGAGGGGACGGCGGTGTCGGAATACTGGTCAGTGATCCTCAGTGAAGTCCAGCGGAACCTCAATAGCTGGGATCGGGCCCGGGTTCAGCGACACCTTGAGCTCCTACTGCGGGATCTGGAAGATAGCCGGGGTGCCACCCTTAATCCTTGGCGCAAGGCCCAGCTGCTGCGAGTGGAGGGCGAGGTCAGGGCCCTCCTGGAGCAGCTGGGAGGCTCTGGAAGCTGAGACACTGGCGGCAGGCACCTAGCTATGTGACCACTGGCCCTAAACCTTTTCCCTCTGTGGCCTCCTGGCTTGCACTGCTCCCTCTAGAAAGATTCCTTCAGGTCTGGAGGCAGAGGAATGGGCACAGCTGAGCCAGTTGCCCTCCTAGGGCATGTTTGACCAGGACTGAGTCTGGAATCTCCAAGTTAAAGATGGTGAATCAATGCTTCGGGCTTGGAGATGGAACATGCCTCCTCTCCATTCAGCTAGAAGGACCAAAGCATGTGGCATTTGGATGGCCAGAGTGCCCTGAAGCACCACTACCAACCTTGCCTCCCCCTCCTCTCAAAGAGCCTCTGATTGTGCCACCAAGGGGCTCACATCTTATGTCTGCCATGCCAGGGGTGTCGCCATCCAGATGTGTTGGAAGCTTCCCCTCCTGCCTTATGCTCACCTGTGGACACCGAGGATGCCCTCACATTGGTGCTTTCTCCTCATCCTCATGCCCCCTTTGCCACAATGGTATGATGGCTTGGTAGCCCCTCGAGGCAGATGCACCTGACTTGCTGCTATTAAAAAGCCGTGTGCCTTCTACCAATTGTGGCCTCTTCTTTACTGCCTGGTGCTTCCAAGAAAGGGCACTGTTCTTGGTCTTTTTGGTTAAATTACCAACCATGATCTATTGCAAGTGGTTCTTGGGCACTAGGTTCAGAGGCAGTGGAGGCTGGAAGGGCCCATGAACAAGATATTGGCATGGGGGTTGGCCATGCTGGGCTGTATTAGTCCAATCTGACGCTGCTAATAAAGACATACCCAAGACAGGGTAAGTAATTTATAAAGGAGGCCGGGCATGGTGACTCACGCCCGTAATCCCAGCACTTTGGGAGGCCGAGGTGAGCGGATCACCTGAGGTCAGGAGTTTGAGACCAGCCTGACCGACATGGATAAACCTCGTCTCTACTAAAAATACAAAATTAGCTGGGTGTGGTGGCACATGCTTGTAATCCCAGCTACTCGAGAGGCTGAAGCAAGAGAATTGCTTGAACCCAGGAGGTGGAGGTTGCCGTGAGCCGAGATAGTGCCACTGCACTCCAGCCTGGAGAACAAGAGTGAAACTCTGTCAAAAAAAAAAAATTATAAACGAAAGATGTTTAATTGACTCACAGTTCCACATAGCTGGGGAGGCCTCACAATCGTGGCAGAAGGCAAATGAGGAGCAAAGTCACATCTTACATGGCAGCAGGCAAGAGAGTGGGTGCCGGGGAACTCCCCTTTATAAAACCATCAAATCTCATGAGACTTATTCACTATCATGAAAACAGCACGGGAAAACCTGCCCCTGTGATTTAATTACCTCCCACCGGGTACCTCCCATGACACGAGGGAGTTATGGGAGCTGCAATTCAAGATGAGATTTGGGTAGGGACACAGCCAAACCATACTATGGGCCATAGAATTATCACCCTTTTCACACTTACCCCCCAGGCTTGGAGTTAGTGACCAGCAATCTGCCTTTCTCTGCACAGAGGGGCAACTGGGTCAGATTCAGGGTCTCCAGAAAAAGTTGGGGCCCAGGGATAGATTCAGGAGGAACCCACACAGTTTTCCAGAGGATAAGACTCTCAGCGGGGCACGGTGGCTCACGCCTGTAATCCCGCACTTTGGGAGGCCGATGAGGGCAGATCACCTGAGGTGGGGAGTTTGAGACCAGCCTGACTAATATGGAGAAACCCCATCTCTACTAAAAATAAAAAATTAGCCAGGTGTGGTGGTGCATGCCTGTAATCCCAGCTACTCGGGAGGCTGAGGCAGGAGAATTGCTTGAACCTGGGAGGCAGAGGTTGTGATGAGCCAAGATCATGCCATTGCACTCCAGCCTGGGCAACAAGAGCTAAACTCCGTCTCAAAAAAAAAAAGACTCTCACTCCCGTTAACCATTACCCCACTGCTTCCACAGCGTCTTCAAGGAGGCGGGACCTGGGAGGGGATGGGTGGGAGGATCAGTGGCTGTGATGAACCTTGTCCCTACCCCGGGCACTGGGTTGCTGATCCAGCTATGGAGAAAGCCGCAGGTAGGAGGCCAGGAGAAATCCTCTGCAGGGGACTTTGGGACAGGCAGGGGGCCGACTTGGAGGCTGAAGCTTTGGGACCAGGGCACATTTGATTTTGGGGCTTGGAGCCCTGAGGCAGGTAAACAAGTCAGGAGAAAAGTAATGAGTTGATATGTCTGTCTTCCTGGTCCACACCCTGTACTGATATGCTCAGATTTATGTGCCAAAGACTTGGGGGGAGAGAAAGGGAGGGGACCGCACAATAGTCCTGTGTGTATGGCAGTGAGAAGAGAAGACCCCTTTGGAGCAGAAAGGAAGGGGCATGCCCTGAGTTTGGGGGTTCCCCTGAGTCCTTTTAGTTTATGCCAATGGAAGAGGCACATCTGGGGAGAAGAATGTGACTCTCCTCCTCTCACCCACTTCTTTGCCCAGTAGATCTGCAGGACACAGACTCGTTAACTCTGTAAGTGCCACGAGGATTGGGGCAAGGGGAGGAAAGAATTGGAGGCAGGGAAGCGCTTCACTGCCATTAGCACCTAAAGGAGATCCTGGGACCCAAGTCCAGCTGCCAGCTTGTACCTGCTTCCCCTGCCTCCTTGCAGGAAGTTTAAGTTTAACCCGAAGCTGGGCATTGATAATCCCGTCCTCTCCCTGGCCGATGACCACGACCCCTATGGTAACTCCCTCACCCCCTGGCAACCATTCCCTTTCCCTGGAGGCACCACGGCTCCACACGGCCTCCGATCTCCTTGGTAACCACTCACTCGGTCTCCCTCTGATGACAGCCTTGGTTGGGAGTAGAGATAGGAGGGACCGGGCATTTTCTCCTGTCCCAGTCCCTCTGCCCACGAACCCCACCACCCAACACCCAACCAGGCAGAAACTGCCCAGCACCCTATCAGGACACAGGGTCTGCCAGGCACACGGCGAACCTGTACTTGGGCTGTGCCCTCTCCTCCCCCTTTTCTGCTGCCCACCTCACCCTCCAGATCCCTGGAGCCTGGAGCGGCCTCGCTTCTGTTTACTGAGCAAAGAGGAGGGCAAGAGTTTTGGCTTCCACCTGCAGCAGGAGCTGGGCAGGGCTGGGCATGTGGTGTGCAGGGTGGACCCAGGCACCTCTGCCCAGCGCCAGGGTCTTCAGGAAGGAGACAGGATCCTGGCGGTGAACAATGATGTTGTGGAACATGAAGACTATGCGGTGGTAAGGCTGTGGTCCAGGAGAGCATGCTAGCACCTTAGAAAGAGAAGCGGGTTGCTCAGTCCCCTGGGCAGTATGGCAGCAGGGCACAAGCCTCACTCCCCCACACCCCAGGATTTAGAAGTGCCCAAGTCAGAGGGGTAGGGAAAGCATCTAGAAAGCCGATTCCCGCTGGGCGCAGTGGCTCACGCCTGTAATCCCAGCACTTTGAGAGGCCGAGGCGGGTGGATCACCCAAGGTCAGGAGTTCAAGACCAGCCTGGCCAACATGGCAAGACCCTGTCTCTACTAAAAATACAGAAATTAGCTGGGCGTGGTGGCAGGCGCCTGTAATCCCAGCTACTCGGGAGGGCTGAGGCAGGAGAATCACTTGAACCTGGGAGGCGGAGGTTGCGGTGAGCTGAGATCACACCATTGCACTCCAACCTGGGCGACAAGAGCAAAACTCCGTCTCAAAAAAAAAAAAAGAAAAAGAAAAAGAAAAAAAGCCGATTCCCTTGGCAAAAAAATGTGGATTCCAGGGAGGTCCTGGGGGTTGGCAAGAGGGTCTAGACCAAACCCACGCCCACGTGCCCTCTGTCCAGGTGGTACGCCGCATCCGGGCCAGCAGCCCTCGGGTATTGCTGACAGTATTGGCACGGCATGCACATGACGTGGCCCGAGCTCAGCTGGGAGAAGATGCCCACCTCTGTCCCACCCTAGGCCCAGGGGTCCGGCCCCGGCTGTGCCACATAGTGAAAGATGAGGGTGGTTTTGGCTTCAGTGTCACCCATGGTGAGCCCAGAGGGTGCGAGGGGGCGGCAAGGATGAGGGATCTCAGCCCCTGTTCAGGGCAGGCAGGAAACAGACTGGACCTTGCTTTTTTTTTAATTTCTAGGCAATCAGGGTCCTTTCTGGTTGGTGCTAAGTACTGGAGGAGCAGCTGAGCGGGCAGGGGTGCCCCCCGGGGCCCGGCTGCTGGAAGTGAATGGGGTCAGCGTGGAGAAGTTCACTCACAACCAACTCACCAGGAAGGTGTGACTGCCTGTCTCCCACTCTCCTCCCCCAATCCGGGCCTGGGCCCCACCTCGGGAAGACGCCTCCTTCCCCATGCGCCTAACCTCCTTATCTGGTCTCCTACCTTTATCACCATCCTCCCCCTCTACAGTTTGTGCCAGGCTCCACTTAGTGCCTGGGAGGAGGGGCTGTGGGGGGAGCATACCTCTTCTCTCCCTGCCCAGGTGTTATACTGATGCCCTGCTGGGTCCCCACAGCTTTGGCAGAGTGGACAGCAGGTGACCTTGCTGGTGGCAGGGCCAGAGGTGGAAGAACAGTGTCGCCAGCTGGGATTGCCCCTGGCTGCACCCCTGGCAGAGGGCTGGGCACTGCCCACCAAGCCCCGCTGCCTGCACCTGGAGAAAGGGCCCCAGGGTTTTGGGTTCCTGCTCCGGGAGGAAAAGGGCCTTGACGGTCGCCCTGGTGAGTGGGAGCCCTGGGGGCGGTGGGGGAAGGTGGGCCTTGGGGTGGGCACACAAGCATATATACACCTTTCAGTGCACCGAAGAGGTGTCCCTGTCTGAGCTCTGGCCCTGGGCCGCCTCTTCCCGTTCACTCTGGGGTCAGTCCCCTGGTGTGTACACAGTGGCCTAGCATAGCTGGAGAGGAGCAGTGAGGATGTCTATGCCCCAGGACAGTTCCTGTGGGAGGTGGACCCGGGACTGCCAGCCAAGAAGGCTGGGATGCAGGCTGGGGACCGGCTGGTGGCTGTGGCTGGGGAGAGCGTGGAGGGGCTGGGCCATGAGGAGACGGTGTCCAGGATCCAGGCGCAGGGCTCCTGTGTCTCCCTCACTGTCGTCGACCCTGAGGCGGACCGCTTCTTCAGCATGGTGCGTGCTGAGGGGCAGGGGCTAGGGTTGGGGCAGGAGTGGGGCAGGGCTTGGGTCCAACAGATTTGCTCTACCTGCCACCTGCCAGGTTCGCCTATCCCCACTCCTCTTCTTGGAGAACACAGAGGCTCCCGCCTCGCCCCAGGGCAGCAGCTCAGCCTCACTGGTTGAGACAGAGGACCCTTCACTTGAAGACACAAGCGTGCCTTCTGTCCCTCTTGGCTCCCGACAGTGCTTCCTGTACCCTGGGCCTGGTGGCAGCTATGGCTTCCGACTCAGTTGTGTGGCCAGTGGGCCTCGTCTCTTCATCTCCCAGGTGACTGATGCCCCATGGATCTTGAATCCCTTCGATCCTTTGCTGCCTGATCGGTCTTCCTCTGCTTCCCTCCCAGAGCCTAAAGCCAGCAAACTTTCCCCCGGTGTCCCCTGTTCTGCATGCCCCCACAACACCAGGTGACTCCAGGAGGCTCAGCTGCCCGGGCTGGGCTGCAAGTGGGAGATGTGATTCTGGAAGTGAACGGGTATCCTGTTGGGGGACGGAATGACCTGGAGAGGCTTCAGCAGCTGCCTGAGGCTGAGCCACCCCTCTGCCTGAAGCTGGCAGCCAGGTCTCTGCGGGGCTTGGAAGCCTGGATTCCCCCTGGGGCTGTAGAGGTGAGGAAGAAGAAACAGATGGGACTGTGAGTAGCTACAGAAGGGCAGGGAGGAGTGAGAAAGAAGGGCAGAGTGGGCGAGGTACAAGGTGAAGCCGTGTGGGGTATGCAGGTTGGGACTTCAGGTCGTGGTAGGTGGGGACAGAAGGACTCGTGAAATAAACCCCATTCCTGGGCATTCCAGTGCAGGGCGGGGCAAGAAAAAGGAACTCTTCTGGGTCCCACCTGGAATGACCTTCTACCTCCTCTCTCTGTATAGGACTGGGCTCTGGCCTCGGATCTGCTGTAGAGCACCCCTGCTTGGTACAGACATACTCAGGGGCTACTGTATCTTCACTCTCCAGCCCGAGGTGGTGAAGGCAGGATGCTCTCTCTAAGCCAGACCAGAGGGACTCAGACACCACCGATCACAGGCTGGCCCAGGTGCTCCCTCCCTTCCTGCAGGCCCACCTGCCAGCAGAGGGTGTGGTTGGAGGCCTCAGACAGGTCCCTGAAGGAGTCTGAGGCTCCAGAGGATGTCATATGGGAGTTTTGGAGAGCTGTGTCCCAAGGATGAAGGTGTGGCTGTGGGTCTGGCTAGGATTGAAGCCATCTGGACCTTTTCTAGATATGACTCCAGGACCCTTGAGTGTAATGCAAAAATTTGGAGACCAGCTATGCCTGCCCTCTGTGGGTGCCTTAGCATTGCGGGAGGGTGGTGCTTGGTCACCGTTGCATTTGTTATAGAAATGGCCGTTCCCCATAAATCTGACTGCCTGTGTTTGTGTTGGTGGGGGTAAGGGGCAGTGGTGTGAAGGGACCAAAAGGGCCTCAGGCTCAAGGGGTGGGATGTGGCTCCTGCAGGAGAGAGGTTGAGACCTGGTCAAATTTCTTTCCTATCAATCACTGAATCTCAGGGATAATGGGTCAACCCAGAACTGAGATGTCTGTATGACAGCCACTCCTAAAATCAACAACAACAACAAAAACAAAAAAAGAAGAAAACTAAATAAAAATAAAAATAAGATCCACTTCTCTCTGCCAAACGGCCGGAGCCCACAGCTCTATTGAGTTCTACATCAAGACACTTTATTGCTGCGGCCTCAGAGAACACTAGAGACTAGGGGCTGGTGGCCTCAAAGATCCAGGGGGGGTGAGTCCAAACTGGCGTAGCTGCTCCTTGTGCCTGGCGTGAAGTCTCAGTGCTGCCCCATCCCACTGCGGCTTGATGGCTCTCAGCTTGGCCAAGAGCCTGTCCAGACTGTCCTGCAGACATCAATATTTCAGACCCCAGAAAGAGAGAGAGGGAAGGAGTGAGTGCTGTCCCAGGTTGGTTCATAAGCTTTCCTTGCCCAGTAGACATGGTCATATCCCCTCTGTCTGCCCTCAGGATAGAGCAGGGCTCCCTTGGAGATGCTCCTTCTCCTTAACCCTGGGTTGTCAGTCATCATACGAGCTGGGGTTTGTGGGCACGGGGGAGTCCTGGGTACTGGGATGGCTGGGATCCAGGGGGTGGTGCTTACGTGTAAGATTTCCTCATACTTCGCCTCCATGTCTGCCATGTGGGCCCGAAGCTGAGCCAGGGCCTGGTCCCGCTCTCCGAGAGCTTGTTCAGCCTCTTCCCGGGCAGCTGCAGCCTCCCTTTGGCATGCCTCTGGGGGCAGGCAGGATGAAAGAGAGCAGGATGGTGACACTCTATCCTTGACCAGTCTCTCCAAAGGTATCTGGAAAGGAGACCTCAAATGGGCTCGTTCCAGACTCCCCCAACATCACCAACTTTCCCGCAGTCCCTATAAAAGCTGAAGCTCCACTGAGGTATAGCAGAGAGTGGTGGGCTTGAGATAGAAGGCTCCAAAGTCGGATTACTACCTAGGTGACCACATGCATGTCTCTTTCTGAGCCTCGGTGTCTTCATCTTTTTTTTTTTTTTTAGACGGAGTCTCACTCTGTCGCCAGGCTGGAGTGCAGTGGTGCGATCTCAGCTCACTGCAACTGCCGCCTCCTGGGTTCAAGCAATTCTCCTGCCTCAGCCTCCCGAGTAGCTGGGATTACAGGCACATGCCACCATGCCCAGCTAATCTTCGAATTTTTAGTAGAGATGGGGTTTCACCATGTTGGCCAGGATGGTCCCTATCTCTTGACCTTGTGATCCGCCCGCCTCGGCCTCCCAAAGTGGTGGGATTACAAGCGTGAGCCACTGTGGCTGGCTGGTGTCTTCATCTTTAAAGAGAGAATGACACATCCCTCAGGGGCATGCTGTGACCTTTAAACATGATAAATGGATGACAAAGCACCTAGCTAGTATACAGGAGGTGCTCAGTAAACATTGATTCATTGGCCGGGTGCGGTGGCTCACGCCTGTAATCCTAGCACTTTGGGAGGCCGAGGAGGGCAGATTACCTGAGGTCAGGAGTCCGAAACGAGCCCGGCCAACATGGTGAATCTCCATCTCTACTAAAAATACAAAAATTAGCCGGGCATGGTGGTGCACACCTGTAATCCCAGCTACTCGGGAGGCTGAGGCAGGAGAATTGCTTGAACGTGGGAGATGGAGGTTGCAGTGAGCCGAGATTGTGCCATTGCACTCCAGAATGAGCGACCAGAGTGAAACTCCGTCTCAAAACAAAAAACAAAAAACAAAAAAATCCCCAAAACAACAACAGCAAAAACAAAAACAATTGAGTCATTGATTGACTTGGAATTTGAGGCAAAGCAAAGATTAGGAAAGGAACAAAAAAATCCCCAAAACAACAACAGCAAAAACAAAAACAATTGAGTCATTGATTGACTTGGAATTTGAGGCAAAGCAAAGATTAGGAAAGGAACCCAGAGTCTGAATGACAGATAAGCAGCTCCTGGCCATCTATAGCTAAACCGAAGGCCTTTTTTTTTTTTTTTTTTTTTAGTTGGAATCTTACTCTGTTGCTGAGGTTGGAGTGCAGTGGTGCAATCTCGGCTCACTGCAGCCTCTGCCTCCTGGGTTCAAGTGATTTTCCTGACTCAGCCTCCCAAGTAGCTGAGATTACAGGCACACGCCACCATGCTCAGCTAATTTTTGTAATTTTAGTAGAGATGGCATTTCACCATATTGGCCAGGCTTGTCTCAAACTCCTGGCCTCAAGCAATTCTCTCGCCTTGGCCTCCCAAAGTGCTGGGATTACAGGGGTGAGCCACTGCACCCGGTTGAAGGCATTTTTAAGGTATGAAAACTTTGAGACCAAAATTGTGAAAGAGCTCATGTGTCACGCTGAGATATTTCAACATTATTTTGTAAGCAAGAGACAAGAGAAGAGAAGCAAAGGCTTCCTGGTTTTAAAAAATATTTTTGCTTATTAGGAGTGTTTATTCATTTATTTGGTGAACAGTTATTTAGGATCTACCAGATGCTAGGTCTTGAAGATACAGAAGTAAATAAGTCAAACATTTTCCCTTAGTTTCATTGTAGAAATCAGCTAAACTAAAAGGGAATATGTTTTGCTCACAAGAGACATGGCAGTGGTGAGGAGTTAGGGCTGGACTTGAGAGGAGGAAATGGGGTGTGAGGCCTACATCTTCTTTTTTATTTTTATTTATTTTTTTGAGACAGAGTCTTGCTCTGTCGCCCCGGCTGGAGTGCAATGGTGTGATCTCGGCTCACTGCAACCTCTGCCTCCTGGGTTCAAGCGATTCTCCTGCCTCAGCCTCCCGAGTAGCTGGGATTACAGGTGTGCGCCACCACATCCGGCTAATTTTTATATTTTTAGTAGAGACGGGGTTTTGCCATTTGGCCAGGCTGTTCCTGAACTCCTGACCTCAGGTGATCCACCCGCCTTGGCCTCCCAAAGTGCTGGGATTACAGGCCTGAGCCACCACGCCTGGAGCCTCCTCTTTACTTACAGCAGAGATTTTTGGTATCCCGAACCCTCTGCTGCAGTCCTCAGTGGTGGAGGGTCAGTGAAAGTGGGGAAAGTGATCCAAGAGCCCAGACGGCAGCTTTCTGGAGCAGAGACTTTGAAGTCTACCCCTTCATGCTGGCCCTTGCTGCAACGCTTGGAGAGAAGGGGCTTGGAGGGTGGGGAAACCTACCTAGCTGCCCCCGAAGGCCTTTGACTTCTTCCTCCAGCTGCTTGCTGCGGGTTTGCATATCCTCCTGCAGGGCATGGCACTGGCGACTCATCTCTGGGGTGGGGGCAGTGGGCCACCAGGGACCCAGGTTGGAGATGGAGGGATGGAGAAAGGAAATGAAGTTGTGGGTGGGGAAGACTCTACTTGGTCTAGTGGAACAGGAGCACAAAGGCCTTCTTGGTTCTTTTTGTGATTCTGAGAAGCTGCAGACCATGAAAACCTGAGGAAGGGACAGGAAGCCCGACCTACCTCCTCCAGTCCAGCTTTGGATGGGGATGCTAGCCCTTCTCCCCTCCCATGGGCTGATTGAGATGATGGCTATGACTGCATGTGTATCCTACACAGCATCAAGCACATGGCACCAGGCATCCTGGAAGGCCCCTGCCTGGGATCCCAGGAACCTACCTGCCTTTGGTTCCTGCAGGATCCTTCCTGATTTGTACTCTTCGGGAAAGACCAAGACCAGGCCTGGCAGTTGGAAGCCCTCCTTGTTTCCCTTCCTTGCATCAACTGACCCTGTTGGTTGTTCTCCTCCAAGCCCCTGTCTCCTGCCCACCTGCTTAACCAACCACACACCTGCATATATGGCCTTCCCTTCACTTCGGGCCCCTTCCAGCTCAGCCTCCACCCCTTGCAGCCTCTGCCTCAGCTGGTCTTCGGAAGCCTTGGCTCGACGGGCTTCATCCCTCCGTAGAGCTGTGAGCAGTCCCAGAGCCGCCGTCAGGACTGGCTGGGTCCCACTAAATCAGCCCCCATGAACTTGATGGACTTTGCCCACCTCTAGAAATCTGGTGGTGGGGTGTCCAGCCTCTTACTCTCTCTCTGGGTTTTGTTGTTTTTGTTTTTTATCCCTAGAGTCTCACAGGCTCCTCATTATTAAGAAGTAAAAACTCCCTCTATGTTCTGGCTATAAAAAATAGCTTTTCGGATAGCCTGGCATGGTGGCTCATGCCTGTAATCCCAATATTTTGGGAGGCTTAGGTGGGAGAATTGCTTGAGGCCAGGAGTTTGAGACCTGCCTGGACAACAGAGTGAGACCTTGTCTCTATAAAATAAATAGGGCCAGGCGCGGTGGCTCACGCCTGTAATCCCAGCACTTTGGGAGGCCAAGGCTGGTGGCACACAAGGTCAAGAGTTCGAGACCAGCCTGGCCAACATGGTGAAAACCCGTCTCTACTAAGAATACAAAAATTAGCCAGGTGTGGTGGCCGCGTGCCTGTAATCCCAGCTACTCGGGAGGCTGAGGCAGGAGAATCGCTTGAACCTGGGAGGCAGAGGTTGCAGTGAGCCGAGATCGCACCACTGCACTCCAGCCTGGGCGACAGAGCACAAGACTCTGTCTCAAAAAAAAAAAAAAAAAAAAAAAAAAAAAGAAAATAAATAAATAAAGTAGCCAGGCATGGTGGTGTGCACCTGTAATACCAGCTACTCGGGAGGCTGAGGCGGGAAGATTGTTGGGGCCCAGGAGTTAGAGATTACAGTGGACTATGACCATACCACTGCACTCCAGCCTGGGCAATAGAGCAAAATTCTGTCAAAAAAAACCAAACCAAAACAAACAAACAAAAAAACACCTTCCTTATCAACTCTCACTGCCCACCCCTCCCTCATCATCTTTTTCCACTAGGGGATGGTTAGGGTCAACTTAACCCCCCACCATACCTCCAACTCTCCAATCCCCCAGGATACAGAAATGCCCCATTTCACTTCCCCTGTTGCCCACCCATGTCAGCTTCTACCCTCCTTACCCAACTGGTCTCGGAGCAGCTCCTTCTCCAGCACCACCAGCCTGTGCCTGGACTCGGCCTCCACATCTGCACCTGCCGTGGCAAGTGGCAGAGCCTCAGCTCTTCATGATCTCAGCATTCCTCACTCTGCTCGCATCCTCACCCCACACCCTGCACTTTTGCCACAGCAGACCTGAGGACCACTAAGTGAGGTATCCACAGTGGCAGAGTCTACTGAAGACAGCACCGTGTCCTCACTGACCAGCACATAACAGATATGCAAAATACACATGACAAATATATTAGGAAGGCACAGAGCTAGATGGGGCTTAAAGGAGAGCGTGGGTGACCATTTCCCCACTTCCTCAGCTCCCTGGATCTGGCTGTGAGGACATGAAAGAGGTATGTCAAGAGAGCTCCATCCTGTCCTGCAGAAGGCTGAATTCTCTCTGGAGGAGCTCTGCGTGGTCTTCATGGCAGAACATGGAGAAGCAGGGGGCACCTCCACCCACCATGACTCACCCCAGTTCTTTTTCTTCTTCTGTGCCCCAGATTTCTTCCCTTTTTCTTTGTTTTTAGGTGGCATCTCCTTGCTGTCCTGGGAGAAGGAGGGGACCTTATGTTTAGGTCTGGACACAGGGATGCTTTCCTGAGCTTTAGACTGAACCAGGAGACTCTCCTGAGTCCAAATCTGTCTCTCATATCCTTCAGAAAAGTCAGTTCACAGTCTCTTTGGAACCTCAGACAGGGTTGGGGTCAGTGGGGAGGATGGAGTTTTTTCTCTCAACCAGGCTGACTCTGTACAGAAGTCATTCCTTGCAACTCTCTTTTAGAGAAACGAAATCCCTGTACCTGCTCCCCTCCCTCTTCCCATCATCCTCAACCCTCACTTCCTACCTGTAGGATCCTCTCCTGCCAGCGTTGGGGCTCCCCGTGGAGTGACCCACTCGTGGGGAGTGGCAGAGAGAAGGCCCAACTAGCGAGGAGCCTGAGGCGGGGCCTGGGTCCTGGGAGCCAATCCTTGGTGGCAAATTTCTCTTGAGGGCAGGGCTGAGGGCTGGGAGGTTGGGTTTCAGGAGGCTGTATGTTGTCCAGGCAACTGGGAAACATGGAGTTCACAGGAAGGTGGAATGGGCTAAATCAGTTCACAAAGTTTAAAATATCAAGGTCTCAAAGGGTCAGTTCTTTCCTTATCCCAAAATCCTAAGTATAGTTAGAAAAGAAAGGGCTTTGGAGGTCGATTAGTTATGATTCATTGCCATGTAGACATGGCCTGCAATTTGGAGACTTCCAAATTCAGATGTACACATCTGAGATAATATGTGGTGCTGATACAGAGGAAAAGGACTGACAGTAGCCATGTTGGACAACTGACATCCCGAGGTCCCACCAGCAAAATGACATTAGTAGGCTTAAAACTGAAGATCTAAGCTGGGGCGGTGGCTCATGCCTATAATCCCAGCATTTTGAGAAGCTGAGGCAGGAGGATTACTTGAGGCCAGGAGTTCGAGACCAGCCTGGACAACACAGTGAGACCTCATTTCTACAAAAAAATTAAAAAATTAGCCTGGTGTGGTGGTGCACACCTGTAGTCTCAGCTACTTGGGAGGCTGAAGCAGGAGAATCACTTGAGCCTGGGAGGTTGAGGCAGCAGTGAGCTATGATTGCACCACTGCACTCCAGCCTGGATGACAGAGGGAGACCCTGTCTCAAACAAACAAAACTCCCAGACCACCGAAGATCCTCTTCAGTACACTGTAGAATGAGGGTAATAAGTGCAGGAATAGGTAGTCCAGGGAGTTTCCCACTTCAGAGAAATGAGACGCAGAGGAATAGTGGACCCATGGACTCTAGGGTACTGACCTAGAGGGATGCAAGTGTGGAGGAAAGAGCTCAGGTTAGAGACAAGACATGTGAGTTTGAGTCCCAACTGTGGATATGTAAACTGAGGCGAGCCATTTGACTTTGCTCAGCATCAGTTTCCTGATCTTTAATTGTTTGATTTTGCAGCTCTTGAAAAGCCTGTGTTTTAGCTGCGTGTTTACATGGCTATCTTCTCTCCTAGTGACTTAATCTATTGCTACATTTCCCCATTCCCTTGTGTGGTTGATTTTCAGACAGGTGTTGAGACATTGCTTTGTGAGGCTCCCTGTAGCATAGAGTTGGTTGGGGCTCCCTCTAGTGGACTTGTTTGACCTTCTCCTGAGTTTCCTACATTTTTGCTTTTAAATTATTTACTGGGCAACAGTGGGGGTGACTCCCTTTGGGGATACTTCTTAGTGTCCTGTTTGAGCCAGGAGTGGCTGGAAGAATTAACATTGGGGAGAGAGTATGATGGGTGGCCCTCCCTTGTCAGGCAGCCCTCACTTTCCCTCCAGCTCTGTGCTATCCTTGAGGCTTGCCATTTATCTGCCACTTGGATCTCTGGGCACCATACTGGTTAGAGTGAAAATAGCAAAAACTTCAGGACTTTTCTCCTTTTGGATTAGGGGACCTGCAGACCCTTTCTTTTCTTTAGGTTTCTTTTTTTTTTTTTTCCGTGTCTCTCTCTGTCACCTAGGCTGGAGTGCGGTGGCATGATCACCGCTCACTACAGCCTCAGTCTCCCTGGGCTCTGGTGATCTTCCCACCTCAACTTCCTGAGTAGCTGGGACTACAGGCGCATGCCACCACACCTGGCCAATTTTTGTATTTTTTGTAGAGATGGGGTTTTACCATGTTGTCCAGCAGGGTCTCAAACTCCTGGCCTCAAGCGATCCGCCTGCCTCGGCCTCCCAAGGTTCTTGGATTACAGGCGTGAGCCACTGCACCAGCCTATCTTTTTTTTTTTTTTTTTCTTCAGACAGAGTCTCGCTCTTGTTGCCCAGGCTGGAGTACAGTGACGTGATCTCGGCTCACTGCAACCTCCACCTCCCAGGTTCAAGCAATTCTCTGCCTCAGCCTCCCAAGTAGCTGGGAATACAGATGCCCACCACCACGCCTGGCTAATTTTTGTATTTTTAGTAGAGATGGGGGTTCACCATCTTGGCCAGGCTGGTCTTGAACTCCTGATCTCATGATCCACCCGCCTCAGCCTCCCAAAGTGCTGGGATTACAGGCGTGAGCCACTGTGCCCGGCCTTCTTTCTTTAGGTACTTCTCTTCATCTCTGTCACCCTCAATATTTTTGGTCCATTGCCTATTGTCAGGAGCAGATCTGTAGAAATAGCCACAAGAGGCTGGGCGCGGTGACTCACGTCTGTAATCCCAGCACTTTGGGAGGCTGAGGCAGGCAGATCATGAGGTCAGGAGTTCGAGACCAGCCTGGCCAACATTATTAAACCCTGTCTCTACTAAAAAATACAAAAATTAGCTGGGCATGGTGGCACGTGCCTGTAATCCCAGCTACTGGGGAGGCTGAGGCAGCAGAATCGCTTGAACCCAGGAGGAGGAGGTTGCAGTAAACAGAGATTGCGCTACTGCACTTCAGCCTGGGCAGCAGAGCAAGACTCCATCTCAAAAAAAAAAAAAAAAGCCACAAGATCTGGAATTGAAAAGTCCTTCTTCTGGGTAGTGGGTAACTTCAGGCAGAGGCTGGTTCATGCTTGTCACCTTGGTGGCTGCACGGCACTTACATGAACTTCCGGGCATTTTACAGAGCAAAGAGAAGAGCCAGTCTTGACTTCCCAAGTGCTTCCAGCTCCTGTAACTCAGAGTCAACTAATCTTGTGGACATCTCCCAAATCTGGAGGATATTTTTCTTCTAATCTTTTATTTATTTATTTTTGAAGCCAGTGGAATTTAGTAGTGGGCACCTGTATACCAACTTTAGTGACTATAAACCAAAAATAAAATTCTAAGCCTGCCAGCCATCTGAGTGGACCCCTCCTCTAGGCCAAGGGCTTTCCAAAGTGAACCTGAAGAACTAGTTCAGGCTGTGATGGGAAGGGGGAGCCGGACATGCCTCAACATACCCTCCTCCCTTTTAGAATTATTGATAGAACACACTCTTTAAATCTGATAAGAAACATTTACAGGCCTGGTGGCTCATGCCTGTAATTTCAGCACTTTGGGAGGCTGAGGCGGGCAGATCATTTGAGGCCAGAAGGTTGAGACCAGCCTGGGCAATGTGGTGAAACCCCATCTACACAAAAAATACAAAAGTTAGCCCAGTTTGGTGGTGTGCATATGTAGTCCCAGCTACTTGGGAGGCGGAGGTGGGAGGATCACCTGAGCCTGGGAAGGTTGAGGTTGCAGTGAGCCATGATCACGTGACTGCACTCCAGTCTGGGAAATGCAGTGCATCCTGTCTCAAAAAATAAAAAGAGAAAAGATAAGAAGAAAAAATATTTACAATCAATTCTCTCTGAGGCCTGCTACCTGGACGCTTCATCTACATGATAAAACCTTGGTCTCTTGCCGGGCACGGTGGCTCACTCCTGTAATCCCAACACTTTGGGAGGCCAAGGCAGGCGGATTCACCTGAGGTCAGGAGTTTGAGACCAGCCTGCCCAACGTGGCGAAACCCTGTCTCTACCAAAAATACAAAAAATTAGCCGGGTGTGGAGGTGGGTGCCTGTAATCCCAGCTACTTGGGAGGCTGAGGCAGGAGAATCGCTTGAACCCGGGAGGTGGAGGTTGTGGTGAGCCGAGATTGCGCCACTGCACTCCAGCCTGGGCAACAAGAGCAAAACTCTGTCAAAAAAACAACAAAAAAACAAAAACAAAAAACCCTTGGTCTCTGCAACCCCTTATTGTAACCCAGACATTCCTTTCTATTGATTCCAGGTCTTTAGATAATAACTCTTTCAAGCAATTGTCAATTGGAAAATCTTTGAATCCACGTATGACCTGGAACCCTAACTCTAACCCTAATTCTCTTGCCCGCTTCTTCGCTTCCAGTTGTCCTGCCTTTCTAGACTGAACCAATGTACATCTTACATATATTGATTGATGTCTTATGTTTTCTTAAAATTTATATATAAAGCAAGCCAGTGCAGTGGCTCACGCCTGTCATCCCAGCACTTTGGGAGGCCAAGGCAGGTGGATCACCTGAGGTCAGGAGTTCAAGATCAGCCTAGCCAACATGGTGAAACCCTGTCTCTACTAAAAATGCAAAAAATTAGCCAAGCATTGTGGTGGGTGCCCATAATCCCAGCTACTTGGAAGGCTGAGGCAGTAGAATCTCTTGAACCCGGGAGGCGGAGGTTGCAGTGAGCCGAGATCGCGCCATTGCACTCCAGCCTGGGCAACAAGAGTGAAATTCTGTCTGAAAAAAAAATGTATAAAGCCAAATTGTAGCTTGTTCACCTTCGGCACTTGTTCTCAGGATCTCTTGAGAGTTGTGTCACGGGCCATTGGTCACTCATATTTGGCTCAGAATAAATCTCTTCAAATATTTTACAGAGTTTGACTCTTTTCTTTGACATGACACTAATGTTAATAAGTTCTGATAACCCAGTACCATCAGACCAGCTTCTTCTAATCTTGAGCATGTTTTTCATTTATTCTCCCTCCACCACCTCCTTCTCCTGTGCTGTAGTGCAGTGGGGGTACCTGTCCCTGTCCTCCTCACCTAGAAGCCTGTTTGGGAGGTTTTTCTTTCTTTCTTTTTTTTCTTTTTGAGACAGAGTCTCGCTCTGTGGCCCAGGCTGGAGTGCAGTGGCGCGATCTCGGCTCACTGCAGCCTCAATCTCCTTGGCTCAGGTGATCCTCCCACCTCAGCATGGCGGGACTACAGACGCACACACTGCTCCCAGCTGGGAGTACAGTAGCTGGGACTACAGACGCACACACTGCTCCCAGCTAATTTTTGTTTGTTTGTTGTTGTTGTTGTTTGAGATGGAGTCTCACTCTTGTTGCCCAGGCTGGAGTGCAGTGGCGTGATCTTGGCTCGCTGCAACCTCCACCTCCCAGGTTCAAGCGATTCTCCTGCCTCAGCTTCCCCAAGTAGCTGGGACTACAGGTGCTTGCCACCACGCCTGGCTAATTTTTGTATTTTTAGGAGAGACAGGGTTTTGCCATGTTGGCCAGGCTGGTCTCAAACTACTGACCTCAGGTGATCTGCTTGCCTCAGCCTCCCAAAGTGTTGGGATTACAGGCGTGAGCCACTGCGACCGGCCTATTTGTTTTTTTGAGACAGTCTCACTCTTTTGCCCTGGAGTGCAGTGGTGCGATCTCAGCTCACCGCAACCTCCGCCTCCCGGGTTCAAGAGATTCTTGTGCCTCAGTCTCCAGAGTAGCTAGGATTACAGACATGTGCCACCACATTCAGCTAATTTTTGTGTTTTTGGTAGAGATGGGGTTTCACCATGTTGCCCAGGCTGGTCTCGAACTCCCAACCTCAGGTGATCTGCTCGCTTTGGTCTCCAAGTGTCAGGGGTGTGTGAACCAGAGCAACTCCACCTTGAAGAGGAGCTGGGTAAAATGAGGCTGAGAACTACTGGGCTGTATTCCCAGAAGGTTAAGGCATTCTAAGTCACAGGATGAGATAGGAGGTTGGCACAAGATACAGATCATAAAGACCTTGCTGATAAAACAGGTTGCAGTAGAGGAGCTGGCCAAAACCCACCAAAACCAAGATGGCGATGAGAGTGACCTCTGGTCGTCCTCGCTGCTGCACTCCCACCAGCGTCATCACAGTTTACAAATGCCATGGCAACATCAGGAAGTTACGCTGTATGGTGTAAAAAGGGGAGGCATGAATAATCCACCCCTTGTTTAGCATATCATCAACAAATAACCATAAAAATGGTTATGTCTATGGAGTCACCATCCTTTTATTCCAACACTTTCCTAATAAGCTTGTTTTCACCTTACTCTATGGAGTTGCCCTGAATTCTTTCTTGTGCGAGATCCAAGAACCCTCTCTTGGGATCTGGATCAGGACCCCTTTCCTGTAACAAAAGTGCTGGGAATGCAGGCATGAGCCACTGTGCCCAGCAAATTTTTGTATTTTTTATAGAGACAGGGTTTTGCTATGTTGCCCATCCTGGTCTCGAACTCCTGGGCTCAAGCAATCCATCTGCCTCAGCCTCCCGAAGTGCTGGAACTACAGGCAGGAGCTACCTTGCTTGGTCTGGGAACTTTTTTCCCATGGAATGATTACTGTCCCCATTATACTTGTTAACATAAAGGAAAAAACTGGCACAAATTTAAGTAGAGAGTTTACTTGGACCAATTTTGAGGACAGCAATCCAGGAGCATAGATTCAAGTTGCCCTGGACAATAGGCTCAGATTATCAGATTAATAGCAGTTACAAACGTGTGTGGGTTTTTTTTTTTTTTTTTTTTTTTGAGATGGCGTTTCACTCTTGTTGCCCAGGCTGGAGTGCAGTGGCGCGATCTTGGCTCACTGCAACCTCTGCCTCCTGATTCAAGTGATTCTCCCACCTCAGCCTCCCGAGTAGCTGAGATTACAGGCGCCCACCACCACGTCCGGCTAATTTTTTGTATTTGTAATAGAGTCAGCATTTCGCCATCTTGGCGAGGCTGGTCTTGAACTCCTGATCTTGTGATCCGCCTCCCAAAGTGCTGAGATTACAGGCCTGGCCAACAAGTGTGTTTTTAAAGGAAAAAAGAGGCCAGGTGTGGTGGCTCATGCCTGTAATCTTAGCACTTTGGGAGGCCCAGGCAGGAGGATAGCTTGAGGCCAGGAATTTAAGATCAGCATGGGCAACTTGAGACCACCACCACCCCACCGAAAATAAATAAATAAATAAATAAATAGAAGAGGCAGTTCCTAAACTGTTTGCCAATCACTTACATTAACACAGCATAAGGTATTTGATTGGCTGTACGTTGTTCTTTGTGTCACAGATTCCACGAACAGGAAGATAATGGGTGAGGCAGCTAGTCGGGGACCAAATGCCTTTAAACCATTGCCCCCAGGCATGGGTCGGGGATTTGTGACTGAAGTCCCATACTCATGTCTCCCTGGGCCTGATAATTTTGCATACCTCACATAGTTCAGACTGCTTTAAGCTATTTTTCTTTTCTCATCCTGATGCATAGAATGATATTAGAATAGAGATTGCAGAATACAAGCAACTATACCTCAGAAGAGAATATAGTTTCCAAATACGTTCAGTCAATGGACTTTCCTTTTTTTGTTTTGAGATGGAGTCTCGCTCTGTGCCCAGGCTGAAGTGGAGTGGTGCGATCTCGGATCACTGCAACCTCTGCCTCCCAGGTTCAAGGCATTCTCCTGTCTCAGCTTCCAGAGTAGCTGGGATTACAGGTGCCCACCACCACGCCTGGTTAATTTTTGTATTTTAGTAGAGACGGGGTTTCGCCACGTTGGTCAGGTTGGTCTCAAACCCCTGACCTCAGTTGATCCGCCCGCCTCGGCCTCCCAAAGTGTTGGGATTACAGGCGTGAGCCACTGTGCCCGGCCCAGTCAATGGACTTTCAGGTGCAGAATGAGGATGTGGTTTGGGGTGAAGGTGAAGTGGGATAAGAAAAAGGCTACATGTTACACGATGTGATGCAGGATGAACCAACTCTAGCATAATCCAGAATGGGAATGACATTGTGATCAACGGTCCAATCCCCTCTCTTGCACATTTTCTAAAGCAAGCGAAATAAAAATTGTGGCAGGGCACGGTGGCTCATGCCTATAGTCCTAGCACTTTGGGAGGCCGAGGTGGGTGGATTGCCTGAGCTCAGGAGTTTGAGACCAGCCTGAGCAACACAGTGAAACCCTGTCTCTATTAAAATACAAAAAATTAGCTGGGCATGGTCTCAGCTACTCAGGAGGCTGAGGCAGGAGAATGGCTTGAACCCGAAGGTGGAGGTTGCAGTGAGCCAAGATTGCACCACTGTACTCCAGCCTGGGTGACAGAGCGAGACTCTGTTTCAAAGAAAAAAAAAAGGTAAAAAAAAGGGTAATCTTCCTTTTCTTATTAACTTTATTTATTTATTTGTTTACTTATGTTTTTGAGACAGAGTTTCACTCTTGTCGCCCAGCCTGGAGTGCAGTGGCACAATCTGGGCTCACTGCAACCTCTGGCTCCTGGGTTCAAGCGATTCTCCTGCCTCAGCCTCCTGAGTAGCTGGGATTACAGGCGTGCGCCACCACACCCAGCTATTTTTTTTGTATTTTTAGTAGAGATGGGGTCTCACCATGTTGGCTAAGGATGGTCTCGATCTCCTGACCTCGTGTCCCACCTGCCTCGGCCTCCCAAAGTGCTGGGATTACGGGCGTGAGCCACCACGCCCGGCCTCATTTTTTTATTTTTAGTAAAGACAAGATTTCACCATGTTGGCCAAGCTGGTCTCCAACTCCTGACCTGAGGTGATCCGCCTCCCTCGGCCTCACAAAGTGCTGGGATTACAGGTGTGAGCCACTGTGCTGGGCCGAATGGATTGGATTTTAAAGCATACTTCAGGCAGACGGAATAAGGGAATAGTCTGAGTAACGGTGATGAAAAAAGAAAGAATTGGCCAGGTGCGGTGGCTCACACCCATGATCTCAGCACTTTGGGAGGCCGAGGAGGGCAGATCCCCTCAGGTCAGGAGTTGGAGACCAGCTTGGCCAACATGGTGAAATCTCGTCTTTACTAAAAATACAAAAATTAGTCAGGTGTGGTGGCGGGCACTTGTAATCCCAGCTACTCGGGGGGCAGAGGTTGCAGTGAGCCAAGATTGTGCCACTGCACTCCAGCCTGGGTGACAGATTCTGTCTCAAAATAAAATAAATAAATAAATAAAAAAGAAATAATTGTATTTGATGACTTGGTGAGTCAGCTAGCATAAGACATGTGTACCAGGGAGTAGTATAAAACTACAAGGTTGTTTAGCTTGGAGTTAGAGCAACTTGTCAATTTTATTCCCGAGGCAATGGGAAGTGTTTAAAGTTTTTTTGTGATGCTGTCTGAACTATACTTTAGGAAGCCTATGGTGGCAGGATGAATTGAAGGCACAGGAAAAGGTTTCAATATTCAATAGTCCAGGGAAAAGAAACGGAGGACCTGCAACTAGGTGTTGGCACTAAGGATGGAGCTTTGCCTAGATTTTCCCTTTGTAGATTCTTCTCTTCCTGGATGGAAACTGATAAAAGGAAATTCTTCTGATAGTAAATTATAATGTTGACTCCAAAATCAATTCTAGATAAAGGCGATTAAATTGCAAACCCAGGATGCCTGTCTGAATGGTCCCTGCATTCAAAGATATTTTCCCCTTTACAGGAGCACCGGATAAATTTAACTCCCTAATCTGTCAAGGGCTTTGTGGAAGAGCCTGGAGGGGGATCGAAGGCGGAACTGATACTGACACACCTGGGTCTGCAAACTCCCAAAACCGAGGCTCAGAATTAGTAAATTAGGGCAGGGCACTTCCCTCTTTGGAAGGGAAGTTCCTATTTTCAAAGTTCTTCCAACGGAACTTTTACATTAGAGAAGTGTAACTGACTGAGAAGTGGAAGTGACCAGGAACAGCATTTCTGTTCCCTGGGCGGGAGAGAGAACCCCCTCGGGCAGAGCCAGCAGCAGGTCAGCTTCTGAGGGGGCCCTCATGCTGGCGGCGCCGACCTGTGGTGCAATGCTCTGAGTAGGAGAATCTTAAATACATGTTTGAGATTCAATTCCCAGAAACGTAACTAGTCTTCACAAGCCAAAAAAATAAAAATAAAAAATAAAAAAAGGAAGTGATTTCTTTTCAAGAGGTCAAAGGGCCTGGAAGAAGAGCTCCTGGCTTGAGTGTCTCAAGCCTTTCTGGGGCCTAATCCGGCTGGAATGGGCCGCAGCATTCATATTCCTGTCCTTGGTCGTGTCTTAATGAAGAATTGAAAATAATAAGGGGTGGAGAAATAACTTTCCTTTTTCTCCCACCATCCTCCCACAGTGTAAATAAACATACAACTCTAAGCTCGATTTCCTCATTTGTCAGGCGTGGGGAAAGACTTGACATCAGGACTCTTCCATTCCATCGCCACCTGTCTTAATTTAAACATTCCCATGACCCACCCCAGAAGCGCCAACCTCCCGCCCACAAGGAGCATGGAAGTCTTGGTTTCTGGCTACTGCGCAGACTCCACCTTGGACCTACTCCCCAACCCCCCGCCGCTCCTTTCCCCGTTTCTCCAGCAGAGGGCGCAGGCCCAAAGGTTCCGCCGGCCCCGCCCCAGCCTGGCCCCGCCCCGCCCCGGCGTAGGGGCGGGGGAGACGGGCACAGAAACCTGGCCGCGGCTTTTCGGGAGCTGTGGGCACGCGAGCTGCTCGAAGCCGGTGGCCCGGGGATCGTCGCTGCCCAGTCCGGCCGCGGCCGGCCGCTTCCCCGAGCTTTCCAGTAAGCCGGTCCGCCTCCGGGACGCGCCCCGCCCGCCCCTGGCTCGCGCGCTCTGAAGGGGCGCGTCCCGCGCACTCCCGGCGCCGCCCACTCCCCTCCCCACGGCCGCTCCTCCCTCCGCCCGGATAGCCGGCGGCGGCGGCGGCGGCGGCCGGGAGAGGCCCCTCCTTCACGCCCTGCTTCTCTCCCTCGCTCGCAGTCGAGCCGAGCCGGCGGACCCGCCTGGGCTCCGACCCTGCCCAGGCCATGGCCGGCAACGTGAAGAAGAGCTCTGGGGCCGGGGGCGGCAGCGGCTCCGGGGGCTCGGGTTCGGGTGGCCTGATTGGGCTCATGAAGGACGCCTTCCAGCCGCACCACCACCACCACCACCACCTCAGCCCCCACCCGCCGGGGACGGTGGACAAGAAGATGGTGGAGAAGTGCTGGAAGCTCATGGACAAGGTGAAAGGCCAGCTGAGCGCCCGCTGTTGCAGGGTGGGCGTGGGCGGAGGGCCGCGGGGAGGGGAACGAGCGGACGGAGGAAGCGGGGGAGGGGACGGGTCTGGTGAAGCCGGGGAGGCGCGGAGCCGGGGTGACCGGCCGGGGGCGTGGGGGCAGGGACGAGGCCGGGAGGGTGGGGGGCGGCGTGGGGGAGGGGCTGCCGTTGGGAGTCGGGGAACGCTGGGGTGCCGCGTTTGGGGTAGCCAGGCAAAGATGGAGTGGGGGCTGGGGCGAAGGTTAACTGGGAAGTCAGTGGGGCGGAAGTATAATGAGGGGTGCGGAGTTTGGGGCTCTGTGCAGGGTGTAGGGATGTAGGTCACGGAATTGGCCTGGGAGGTTAGCAGGGCGGGGGTGAGGAAGAGTCAGGTACCGGCTGGGGCTCTTGGCTGGGTGAGATCTGACTAGGGAATTAGGTTCATGGGCTCTGATTGAGGAACCTGGCTGGGGTCAGGACAGCTCTCAGGGAAGCTGTGCTCTGGGCGAGAGTATAGTCCTTTGTCATTAAGATGTAACACGAAGATAAAAGACATATTGATGTTTAAGTGAGGCAAGGAAAGAACCTTCCTCCACATCTAGCGCCGGCTCAAGTTTTTTGTTACCCTCAGAAACACTGGATGTGATCCATTGCTGGTGCTGAGATATGCACTGATTAAACCACAAGTTCTGGTTAGAACTATTATCTTCTGAAAGATGGACTGGCTGAGCCTGTTAAGCAGCAGCAGATTCTGACTTCTTAATAACTTCCTCCCTACTACACCACTTGAGCTGGGTTCTTTTTTTCTGGTAACGGTTCTGACTCCTTATTACAGGTCCTGACTTTAAACTTGTTCGTTGAGCTTCTTTGATTACGCTTTTTTGTTTGTTTGCTTTTTGCAAGTGCGAACAAAAATAACTCCCTTATATTTAGCCACTAAGTTTGTCATTTGGGAGAATTTTACTTCCTTATAGTTGTGTCTATATGATGAAATGTAGTTAGTCTCAAGTATTTAACTGTTTAAGCAGTCGGACGCTTTGTTAGAATTCAATACGTTTTCTTGGTATTTTTCATATTCTTTAATTAATTACTTTGACAAAATTCATATTGCGTATGAAAAGTGATTAGAAGTATCTGGCACGTTTTAAGAGAATGGTGTTATTTCCTCCAGGGTAAAATTTGGTTTTCTTTGGTTCCTCCCTGGGCCTCGGTTCCTCTTCTGTAAAGTTCTTCATGGGTTGTTTTGGACTAGAAACCGCTAATAAAATGATTATGAAGCACTTAGCCAACGTAATGTGCAATTTAAATGCTTAATAAGTCCTGTGTGTGAATTAACACTCCCGTAGTGCATGCCAGTGGTTTCATAGCCACCTTTTTAGGGCTGGCTTTTCTCATGTTAAATAATTGGTATTGTAATTAATGACACAGGTATTCGTGTGTTGATTATATTGGTGGTGGTGTACTAATTTTATTATTAGAAATTATAATAAAATCCTTACAGAAAGTTTAGGTGTGTAAAGGAAACTTTAAATGTGTCGACTCCTTTAAAAAAAACACATCGAAGATATTCAAATGCTAAAGTTTGTTAGTTTGCTTTTTAGGGATTTATCGTTAAGGACTAAAAAATTTACTCTGGCATAGAAAAAATACTTTTCTAATGAGTGTCTCGTATCAGACATGTGGGTGCAGTACAATCAAAATTGTTGATTAGTGGCCTCTACTTAAGAATAATCTGTTTACTAAAGAGTTTCTGTATTCTGTATTATTATTATTTTTTTTGAGACGGAGTTTTTCGCTCTTGTTACCCAGGCTGGAGTGCATGGTGCGATCTCGACTCGCTGCAACCTCCGCCTCCTGGGTTCAAGACATTCTCGTGCCTCAGCCTCCTGAGTAGCTGGGATTACAGGTGCGCGCCACCACGCCCAGCTAATTTTTTGTATTTTTAGTAGAGACGGGGTTTCATCATGTTGACCAGGCTCGTCTCGAACTCCTGACCTCAGGTGATCCATGCGCCACGGCCTCCCAAAGTGCTGGGATTACAGGCGTGAGCCACTGGGCCTGGCCCTGTATTCTTAAAGAATAAGAGTATTCTGTATTCTTATTAAAGTGTTTCTATAAATACAGAGTAAGTTATAGATAGTCCTATTCTACAAGGTAGCCCAAATAAAATCCTCAAGTCTTACTCCTTCATCTATTTAAAGTATGTGTATTGAATTTTGATTTATTCTGCAGAATGTTTAATTATTTGGGAAGAATAAAGAGGACTCAAAGTTTAGACTCAAATTGCTTTTCAGGTTTGATAGTTTCACGGAAAGTAGGCTTCTAGCTTTTCCATTCCAGTGTAGGGAGAGGGATGTTTTATTTTTGTATTACTTGCCTCGGAAGTTGATTTTAATACTGTCTGTTCCCCTCTTATCACGTATTTCTAGTTGCTCTGAAAACGTAGTACTTTCTAATGTGTTACTCTGATACGTTTATACTGCTTTCCAGATTTTCTGAATACCTCTGTGATGTTACTAGATTGCACCATCTCTTTTACCCTTGATGTTTTGAGCATAAGGTGTCCTCTTTTTTCACTTTATTTTTATTGTTGAAAGTCTTAAATGTGTCACCACACCTTGACTTCATGTGCTATAAGTGGTGAAGAACCTACTGTCAAATCCACAGATGTCCCACACATTTAATTCTTTTTAACAAAATTTCTGGGCCTGGCCCCGTGGCTCACGCCTGTAATCCCAGCACTTTGGGAGGCCGAGGTGGGCGGCTCACTTGAGGTCAGGAGCTCCAGACCAGCTCTGCCAACATGGTGAAATGCTGCCTCTACTAAAAAATACAAAAATTAGCTGGGCGTGGTGGCAGACGCCTGTAATCCCAGCTACTTGGGAGGCTGGGACAGGAGAATCCCTTGAACCTGGGGCAGAGGTTGCAGTGAGCCAAGATCGCACCACTGCACTCTAGCTTGAGCGACAGAGCGAGACTCCGTCTCAAAAAAAAAAAAGTCTGTTTAATTCTTTTAAATGACACACATTTAGTTCTAAGTCACCATCTCATACCTGCTTTATCTTTGTTGTTGAAGCTGGATGAATATTATTCCAGCCAACTCTTAATCAGTTTATTGAATTAGCACTGGGAGCTGTTAGTCTCTTTCCTTCCCCCAATGGTGGATATATACAGATGGAAAAAGTTGGCATAAGTCATGGGTTCTGGTTAACATAGGCCCGATTTACTAATCCATTATGGAACTTAAACTTAACTGTTGGAAAAATGTTTGTGCTAGAATGCTTGTTATTAAACAAAAGTTAGACAGAGCCACTGGTTTTCTTTTTGCCACCCCAGGATATTGTAATAAACATGTGCATAAATACTTGTATGTGAAGTGGCTTGTAAGCCAAAAGACAATTAGGCAGGGAGGAGAGGAGTGGGAAGTGGAGAGAAAAGAGAAAAAGTCACCTAAATTGGCCTTAAATGTATGCCGGGCTCACACCTGTAATCCCAACACTTTGGGAGGATGAGGTAGGCAGATCATTTGATCCCAGCTTCAGCCCAGGAATTCCAGACCAGCCTGGGCAACATGTCGAAACTCTGTCTCTACAAAAAATACACATATTAGCCAGGCGTGGTGGTGCCTTCCTCTAAGCTCGAGCTGCTTGGGAGGATCACTTGAGCCTGGGAGATAGAGGCTGCAATGAGCTGTTGAGTGAGCCACTGCACTCCAGCCTCGGCAACAGAGTGACACCCTGTTTCAAAAACAAATAAATTGCTTTAAATGTAAATTTAAAAGTATCAAAGTGTTTAATTTAGTAAGAGACTTTATTTATTTATTTATTTGCTCTGTCACCCAGGCTGGAATGCAGTGGCATGATCTTGGCTCACTGTTTCCTCTACCTCCCAGGTTCAAATGATTTTCGTGCCTCAGCCACCAAGTAGCTGGGATTATAGGCATGCGTCACCACACCTGGCTAATTTTTCTTTTCTTTTTTTTTTTTTTTTTTTTTTTTTACTAGAGACGGATTTTCACCATGTTGGCCAGGCTGCTCTCGAACTCCTGGCCTCAATTGATCTGCCCACCTCAGCCTCCCAAAGTGCTGAGGTGGGATAACAGGCATGAGCCACCGCGCCTGGCTCAATTTAGTAAGAGACTTTAAATTCCATTATGAAATAGAACAGAGGTTGGCAAACTTTTTCTGTAAAGGGAGGTTTCAGGGCCACTGTAAATGCAGTAATCCTCCATTATTCTAGGGGATATGTTCAAGACACCCAGTGGATGCCTGAAAACCCCCAATAGTACTGAACCGTTTACATATACTATGTTTTTCCTATACATACCTACCTATGATAAAGCTTAATTTATAAATTAGGCACAGTGAGAGATTAACAACAACAATAATGAAATAGTACAATTACAAAATACACTGTAGTAAAAGTTATATAAATGTAGTCTTCCAAAATATCTTATTGTAGGCTGGGCGCAGTGGCTCATGCCTGTAATCCCAGCACTTTGGGAGGCCGAGGCAAGCGGATCATCTGAGGTCAGGAGTTCAAGACCAGCCTGGCCAAAAAGGTGAAACCCTGTCTCTACTAAAAATACAAAAATTAGCCGGGCATGGTGGTGGGTGCCTGTAATCCCAGCTACTTGAGAGGCTGAGGCAGGAGAATCGCTTGAACCTGGGAGGCGGAGGTTGCAGTGAGCTGAGACTGCTCCATTGCACTCCAGCCTGGGCAACAAGAGTGAAACTCTGTTTCAAAAACAACAACAAAAAATCTTATTGTATGGTACTGCAGGTAATGGAAACCTCAGATACGGGGAGATACTGTAATTTAGACTTTGCTGGGCACACACTAAGTCTCATGTTCTTTGTTGTTATTGTTACAACTCTTTTTATTTTTTATTTTTTGAGGTAGAGGCTCCGTCTGTTGCCCAGGCTGGAGTGCAATGGCATCTCGGCTCACTGCAACCTCTGCCTCCTGGGTTCAAGCAATTCTCTTGCCTTAGCCTCCCAAGTAGCTGGGATTACAGGTGCCCACCAGCACACCCAGCTAATTTTTGTATTTTTAGTAGAGATGAGGTTTTGCCATGTTGGCTAGGCTGGTCTCGAACTCCTGACCTCAAGTGATCTGCCTGCCTCAGCTTCCAAAAGTACTGGAACTAAAAGCATGAGCCACTGTGCCCGGTTGTTGTTGTTACGACTCTTTAAAAATGTGAAAGCCACAAAAAAAGGATGCGGGTGATTAATTTGCCCACTCCTGAAGTAGAGCATCTATTTTAGGTTTGAATTTTATTTTTATTTTATTTTTTATTATTTTTGAGATGGAGTTCCACTGTTGTTGCCCAGACTGGAGTGCAATGGCATGATCTCGGCTCACCGCAGCCCCTGCCTCCCAGATTCAAGTGATTCTCCTGCCTCAGCTTCCCCAGTAGCTGGGATTACGGGCATGTGCCACCATGCCTGGCTAATTTTGTATTTTTAGTAGAGATGGGGTTTCTCCATGTTGGGCAGGCTGGTCTCGAACTCCTGACCTCAGGTGATCTGCCTGCCTCGGTCTTCCAAAGTGAGCCACCGCGCCCAGCCTTTATTTTTAATTAGCTTATATAATTGAAACATTAAGGTATTGGTGATTTTTAAATGGAGTATAATTTATTAGAAAAATACATTTAAAATCATGAGCTTAAAAAAATTACATTTTTTTGAATTAAAAAAAATATTTTATTGGCCGGGTGTGTGGTGGCTCATGCTTATAATCCCAGCACTTTGGGAGGCTGAGGTGGGTGGATCACCTGAGGTCAGGAGTTCGAGACTAGCCTGACCAACATGGAGAAACCCTGTCTCTACTAAAAATACAAAAAATTAGCTGGGTGTGGTGGTGCATCCCTATAATCCCAGCTACTCGGGAGGCTGAGGCAGGAGAATCGCTTGAACCCGGGAAGCGGAGGCTGCGGTGAGCCGAGATCGCACCATTGCATGCCAGCCTGGGCAAGAAGAGCAAAACTCTGTCTCAAAATAAATGAATGAATGAATGAATAAATAAATAAATAAATAAATTTTATTTTTATTCATTATTATTAACTAGTAGTATTTTTTAAAATAGAGACAGGGTCAGGCTGGGCACAGTGGCTCACGCCTGTAATCCCAGCACTTTGGGAGGCTGAGGCTGGGGGATCACCTGAGGTCAGCAGTTTGAGACCAGCCTGGCCAACATGGTGAAGCCCAGTCTCTACCAGAATACCAAAATTAGCTGAGCATGATGGCGGGTGCCTGTCCTGGCTACAGGAGGCAGAGGTTGCAGTGAGCCAAGATCGTGCTACTGACCTCCAGCCTGGGTGACAGAGCAAAACTCCGTCTCAAAAAAAAAGAAAAAAAAAAAAAATAGAGACGGAATCTGACAGTGTTGCCCAGGCTGGTCTCAAACTCTTGAGCTCAAATAATTCTCCCACCCCAGCCTTCCACAGTGTTGGGATTACAGGCTTGAGCCACTGCACCCAGCCAAGAAAGTATTTTTAAAAGATGATTATTTCCTTCCTTCTAACTTTTCCTGCCTTACCCTATCTACCTTGCCTTCCCTGTGCCTCCTAAAAGCACCTTAGGAAACTTCCTGTATTTTGGAAGTGAGATACACTTAGAATTTGCAAATTAGTATATAGCATTTAATTGGACTACTACTTCACTCCCTCCCTTCCTTCTTACCTTCCTGTGTTTGCGTACACAAGCATAGTGGTAGGTATTAAGTTGTCACACTCTAGGAGATTACATTATAAATGGTATATAAGTGATGTGACTATAGGAGAAATATGTCTGAAGTGATGAGGATCTCTTAAGTTTAAACATCTTTCTTCTGTGTGTGAAATGTGTCAATATTTTTTCTGTATTGATCTTAACCTCTCAGGATTGTAAAGTCCTTGAGGGTAGCACCTGTAACCTGCTTATCTCCTGCAATATCCAGTTATGGAGCCTTCTGTAATAGTAGATACTTTGTAAGTTTTTTGGTTTTGTTTTTTTTAAAAAGGGATTTATTTATTTATTTTTTAGTACACTTGGAAGAGGGCCAAGCGGGTGACTTGAGACCAAGTGCCTATTTTTATTTTTATTTATTTTTTACTTAAGAGACAGAGTCTTGCTCTGATACCCAGGCTGGAGTGCAGTGTCACAATCATAGCTCACTGCATCCTTAAGCGTCTGGGCTCGAGCCATCCTCCCGCTTTGGCCTTCCAAAGTGCTGGGATTATAGTCACAAGCCACTGCACCCAGCTAGTAGTTGGCTTTGTGTGCCCCCAAGGAATAACTGCATGGAAGAGGTATGGAGGGGGGCATCCATCTTTTCTTTTCTTTTTTTTTTTTTTGAGACGGAGTCTCGCTCTGTTGCCCCAGGCTGGAGTGCAGTTGCGTAGTCTTGGCTCACTGCAACCTCCACCTCCTGGATTCACGCAATTTTGTTGCCTCAGCCTCCTCAGTAGCTGGGACTACAGGTGTGTGCTACCACAGCTGGCTAATTTTTGTATTTTTAGTAGAGACAGGGTTTCACTATGTTGGCCAGGTTGGTCTCAAACTCCTGACCTTGTGATCTGCTCTCCTTGGCCTCCCAGAGTGCTGGGATTACAGGCATGAGCCACCGTGCCCGGCCGGGGGCATCTGTCTTAATTACATTAAACTTATTTATTTTTTGCAGTAGCCCGTTGGTATCATCCCTGTTTTATATATGAAGACATTTAGGCTCAGAATGGTTAAGTAACTTAGTTAATGGTGGAACCTGACTTGGAATGGTGGATTACCCACTTTCCTAAAATTTAGTTCTTCCATACACTACCTTCTCAGGTATACAACAAAGTGTCAGTCACAAAAGCCATTTATTTAGAAAGTGACCTGTTCAGGTCACCTGCTGTATAGACCTCTGACTTATACAGCATTTCCCCCCATTGGAGGGAAGTAGACATTCTCTGTTTTATTATTATTATTTAATTTTTAATTTTATTTATTTATTTATTTTGAGACGGAGTCTTGCTCCGTCGCCCAGGCTGGAATGCAGTGGTGCGATCTCGGCTCACTGCAAGCTCCACCTCCCAGGTTCATGCCATTCTCCTGCCTCAGCCTCCCGAGTAGCTGGGACTACAGGTGCCCACCACCACAGCCAGCTAATTTTTTGTATTTTTAATAGAGACAGGGTTTCACCGTGTTAGCCAGGATGGTCTCGATCTCCTGACCTTGTGATCCGCCTGCCTCAGCCTCCTAAAGTGCTGAGATTACAGGCGTGAGCCACTGCACTCAGTCCTGGCCGGCTAGTTCTTGTGTTTTTTGTAGAGATGGGGTTTCATCATATTGGTCAGGCTTTCCTCAAACGCTTGACCTCAGGTGATCCGCCTGCCTCGGCCTCCTAGAGTGCTGGGATTACAGGCATGAGCCACCCCGCCCGGACTTTTTTTTTTTTTTTTTTAAAGTCAGAGTCTCGCTCTGTCACCCAGGCTGGCGTACAGTCTCGGCTCAATGCAATGAGTGGCGTGATCTCACCTCTGCCTCCCGGGTTCAAGCAATTCTAGTGCCTCAGCCTCCTAGGTAGTTGGGATTACAGGCGTGTGCCACCACACCGGTTAATTTTTGTACTTTTGGTAGAGATGGGGTTTTACCATGTTGACCAGGCTGGTCTCGAACTTCTGGCCTCAAGTGACTCGCCCACTGCGACCTCCCAAAGTACTGGGATTACAGGTGTGAGCCACCGTGCCCGGCCAGTAGACATTCTCTTGAATGATACTAAGATAGTGTTTAACTAGTATTATTCAATAAAATATCTGTTGTCTACTTAAAGGTTGGTGTTTCTTCAAATTATGTGTGCTGGTTACTTTGTGTGGTGATCATAGAGGCTTTTGTATACTTTTCCAGTTATACTTAATTTATGTTGTCCACTTCATTTTTTATTTTTTTCTGATCAGATAGTTCAGATTGTAGTTCACTTTTTAGCTTCAGTTTATTAACATCTCTGTCTCTCGCCCATTAGAGCTCCTTAGGACCAAGGCTTTGTCTTAACATAGTCCCTCATTTTCTGTCTAATTAATTGAGGGGATCCGGTAGGGAATTTTTTTTTTTTTTTTTTTTTTAGCGAGTGCTCATTAAGGTAACATTTACTAAAAGAGGTTTTACCTTATAAAGGTAGTATTATAATTATTGTAAAACATGATTTGTGTTTTATGTCTATGAAAAGCTCACCCAAAGGATGTAAGATTCTTCATAATTCCTTAATGTAAAACATGAGACGGTTGAGTATTTCATGTAATCAGCAATAGGATTTTGAAAGGCATATAGAATAAAAGTAGAGTTAGACCAGGGAAGAAGATTGTATGCTCTCTCTGTTTTGTGAGTTTGGTTGAAGTTTTTGCTGACTCTTGCTATAGGAAAAACCTATTTTTAATATGTTTTCAGCCAGCAGTATACATATAATGAACCTGATAAATCATGGTCAAATTGGTCCTGGAGTCTTCGTCTTCAGCAGAGTTCAATGTTGTATTCAAACATACAATAATATTTATACTGTGATAAGTAATTTCCCTAATGATTAACCTAGAGTGCTAAGAGCAAAATGGACTAAACATTCGTTTGAAAACAGCCTAAATTTTTGTTTTTTTTTTTTTTGAGGTTGCGTCTTGCTATGTTGCCCAGGCTGACCAACATGGTGAGCTTCGTCTCTACTAAAAATACAAAAATTAGCTGGGCTTGGTGGTGCATGCCTGTAATCCCAGCTCCTCGGGAGGCTGAGGCACAAGAATTGCTTGAACTTGGGAGATAGAGGCTACAGTGAGCTGAGTTTGTGTCACTGCACTCCAGCCTGAGCGACAGAGCTAGACTCTGTCTCAAAAAAGAAAAAAAAAAATTTGTTAGAAGAGGGGCATTTAACAAGTCACTATGAAATATTTTCATGATTAGCAAATTTTGTGCTGGAAGAAAATAGGTGGGAGTAGGCAACCACCTGGAAGCCAGCGTCAGCTTTGTCCCCACAGTGCTCCTTCCTGCAGCAGTTTCCGCAAGGAGGGAGAGGGGGTGCTAATGATGGCACTGGTGGTGCACATCCACTGGGGATCCCAGCACTGGGGAGATGTGATGCCACTATCATAGATGCACCTGTGGTTCTCTCACGAGAAATAAGCAGCCCCTCTGGGTCCCCTCTCTGCTGTCTTTGGAATGGCTAGTGAGTCGTGTGTAACAGCCTCCACTGCCTGGGCACCTTCTCACAACCACCACTGTTTGCTGCCTTCCCTGTGGCTTGGATCTGCCATGGAGGAAGGACTAAAATGAGGCCAATTCATTGGTGCTTCATTGAGTGGGGATGGGATCCTAACTCCTGCCCTCCTCCTATCTTGGATTTATTGTAACTTATTTATTTATTTATTTATTTATTTATTTATTTATTTTTTGAGATGGAGTCTTGCTCTGTCGCCAGGCTGGAGTGCAGTGGTGCAATCTCGGCTTACTGCAACCTCCGCCTCCCGGGTTCAAGTGATTGTCCTGCCTCAGTCTCCCTTGTAGCTGGGACTACAGGTGCCCGCCACCATGCCCAGCTAATTTTTGTATTTTCAGTAGAGATGGGGTTTCACCATGTTGGCCAGGATGGTCTCGATCTCTTGACCTTGTGATCTGCCTGCCTCGGCCTCCCAAAGTGCTGGGATTACAGGCTTGAGCCACTGCGACCAGCCTCTTGGACTTATTTTAAACAGCAGCACATAACTGTAGCAATCTTTGAGAAAACCAAATACAATTTATGAATCATAAAAGATACAGAACGAAATGTAAAAGTCTCCTTTTACCCCCATACCCCCAAATAACTACCCTCCCAAGAGGTATCTACTGTGTGTAGTTTGGGGTCCATTCCCTCCCATCTCCCTACCTGTCTTATCCTCGGTTACTCCGAGAAGGTTGGAGAAATAGCATTGATTGCCCTGGAATTATTTATATACTTAAGCAAGTCGTTGACTTTTCAGCATGTCATCATGTTAAGACTGACAACTAAGAACTAATAATTTGTTATATTGTAGAGCAGTTTACAATTTTACATCTGCAGATAAGTTCAATCTCAAAATAATGTGTCTTATTACAGTTAAACTGAGATTCAGATAGATTAAGCAAGCTACTTAAGTCACCTAGCTCGTATCTTTTTTTCTGAGACACAGTTTCACTCTTGTTGCCCAGGCTGGAGTGCAGTGGTGCAGTATTGGCTCACTGCAGCCTCCACCTCTTAGGTTCAAGCAGTTCTCCTGCTCAGCCTCCCGAGTAGCTGGGGTTACAGGCATGTACCACAGGCCCGGCTAATTTTGTGTTTTTAGTAGATGGGGTTTCTCCATGTTGATCAGGTTGGTCTCGAACTCCTAACCTCAGGTGATCTGCCTGCCTCGGCCTCCCAAAGTGCTGGGATTACAGGCGTGAGCTACCATGTGCAGCCCATATTTTTGTTTTTTATGTGGATCTTGAACTGATGTTCAGACTGTGTCAAGTGATTTCTTATAAACCAGTACTTCTCAGATTTTATCATGAATTCAGATCAATTCAGGGGATCTTGTTAAAATACTGACTTTGAATAGGTCTGGAGTAGGGCCTGAGAGATTTTGCATTCCTAATCAGCTCTCAGGAGATGTCATTGCAGCAGGCCCAGGTACCAGACTTGATATAGGAAGGCTGTATGCCACAGTTGCTTTTATTTTGGATAAGCTTGGCGGATTTTTTTTTTTTAAATAAATGGAAGTTGGGCATCTTATTTAAGATTTTAATTATGATGTTCTTCAACTATGAAGGTAATACTTACTTTAAAATATAAATTTTTGGCTGGGTGTGGTGGCTCACACCTGTAATCCCAGCACTTTGAGAGGCCGAGGCAGGAAGATTGCTTGAAGCCAAGAGTTCAAGACCAGCCTAGTCAATGTAGTTAGAACCCCATCTCTACAAAATAAAAAATAAAAAAATTAGTTGGGCAAGGTGGTGAGTTCCTTTAGTCCCAGATACTCAGGAGGCTGAGGTGGGAAGATCACCCAGGAGTTTGAGGCTGCAGTGAGCTGTGATCCTGCTACTGTGCATCAGCCTGGGCAACAGAGTGAGACCCCGTCTCTAAATAAAGGAAAGGAAAAAGGAAAAGAAACAGCTGATTCTTAGTTACCTCAAGTGAAAATTATGTTGACACTTTTCCACAGTCCCACTTAACATAAATGTAGTAGTTGCTGGGGAGTTAAAGATGACCCGGCACTCACACTTACAATTTGTGTGATACAACTGAAGGTACGTAGAGGGCTCTGGGAACCCTCTATGCTATAGAGTCACTGGGGCTCATGAGGCAAACCGTTGATCTCTGAGGAGACAAAAAGGGAATGGGGAGGAACTTGAGACCAGTCAGTCAGGCTCTTCTGTAATACCCTCATCCACAATTGTGTCTTAATTAGTGTATGGCATCTAAAAGTGATACTAAAACATTTACAGTAGTCCCTTCATATCCATAGTTTCGCTTCCTGCTGTTTCAGTTACCTGTGGTCTGAAAATATTAAATGGAAAATTCCAGAAATAATCCATAAGTTTTAAATTGTATGCTGTTCTGAGTAATGAGGTGAAATCTTGCAATCTTATGCTGCTTCTGTCCTGGGCATGAATCATCCCTTTATGCAGTGTAGATACATACTGTGGATATAGTAGTGTATCTACACCGTCTACACTACCCACCGGTTAGTCACCTAGTAGTCATCTTGATTCTTAGATCAACTGTTGGCAGTCTTGCAGTGCCTGTATTTGAGTCACCCTTATTTTACTTAATGACCCCCAAAGCATAAGAGTAATGATGTCGGCATTTTAAATATCCAAAGAAAAGCCAGAAAATGCCTTCTTTAAGTGAACAGGTGAAAGTTGTTAAGAAAAGAAAAAACTCATATTCCAAGGTTACTAAGATGTACAGTAAGAATGAATCTTCTACTCATGAAATTCTGAAGAAAGGTCTGGGCTCAATGGCTCATGCCTGTAATCCCAGAACTTTGGGAGGCTAAGGTGGGTGTATCACTTGTGTCCAGGAGTTCGAGACCACCCTGGGCATGTGGTGAAACCCTTCTTTATTTTTAAAAAGAATTTTGAAGAAGCAAAAAGAAATTTATACTAGGGCCAGGCGTGGTGGCTTACACCTGTAATCTCAGCACTGAGGGAGGCTGAGGCTGGTGGATCACTTGAGGTCAGAAGTTGGAGACCAGCCTGGCCAACATGGTGATACCCTGTCTCTACTAAAAAATACAAAAATTAGCCAGGTATGGAGGCGGGCTCCTGTAATCCCATCTACGTGGGAGGAGGCTAAGGAGAATTGCTTGAACCCAGGAGGCAGAGGTGGCAGTGAGCCGAGATAATGTCATTGCACTCCAGCCTGGGCACAGAGTGAGACTCTGTCTCAAAAAAAAAAAAAAAAAAAAGAAAGAAAAAAAAAAGAAAGAAATCATACTAGGCTTGCTGCTGTCATACTTCATGGCCCTGGTATATGATAAGTGCTTCATTAAGATGGAGAAGGTGTTAAATTTGTAGATGGAAGACATGCACAGAAACGTTTTCTGATTGGTGCAATTGGGTTTGGTATTATCCTTGGTTTGAGGCAACCACTGAGGGTCTTGGAATGCATCCCCCTAAGATAAAGGGGGACCACTGTAATCTCTAGTTCATGCTAAGTATTTGGTTTGAAGTTGCATCGATAACTCTGGACAAAGAACCATTTTTGCCTTTTTTTTTTTTTTTTTTTTTTTTTGAGACAGAGTCTTACTCTGTCGTCCAGGATGGAGTGCAGTGGTGCGATTTCAGCTCACTGCAACCTCTGCCTCCTGGGTTCAAGTGATTCTCCTGCCTCAGCCTCCCAAGTAGCTGGGATTATAGGTGGGCACCACCACGCCTGACTATTTTTTTTTTTTTTTTTTGAGACGGAGTCTTGCTCTGTCACCCAGGCTGTAGTGCAGTGGCGCAATCTCGGCTCACTGCAACCTCCGCCTCCTGGGTTCAAGCCATTCTCCTGCCTCAGCCACCCGAGTAGCTGGGATTACAGGCGTGCGCCACCACGCCCGGCTAATTTTTGTATTTTTAGTAGAGACGGGGTTTCACCATGTTGGCCAGGCTGGTCTCGAACTCCTGACCTTGTGACCTTGTGATCCACCCACCTTGGCCTCCCAAAGCATAGGGATTACAGGCGTGAGCCACTGCACCCGGCCATGCCTGGCTAATTTTTGTATATTTAGTAGAGATGGGGTTTCACCATGTTGGGCAGGCTGGTCTTGAACTCCTGACCTCAGGTGATCCGCCCGCCTCAGCCTCCCAAAATGTTGGTATTACAGGCGTGAGCCACTGCACCCGGCCCATTTTTGCCTTTTAAAAGTAGAACTGGCTGGGTGCAGTGGCTCATTCCTGTAATCCCAGCATTTTGAGAGATTATGGTGGGAGAATCACTTGAGGTCAGGAATTTAAGACCAGCCTGGATAACATAGCAAGACCCTGTGTCTAAAAAAATATTAGCCAGGTGTGACACATGCCTGTAGTCCCAGCTACTGGGGAGGCTGAGGGAGGAGCATCACTTGAGCCTAGCAGGTTGAGGCTGAAGTGAGCTGTGATGACGCCACTGCACTCCAATGTGGGCGACAGAGCGAGACCCTGTTTCAAAAAAATAAAAATAAAATCCATATGTAAAAACTGCATGGTTAAGCTGTCAGAACATACATTGTATTGAATGTATTTTTTCTGCAGTTGATGTGGTAAGTGAAAGTAATGAGATTGGTAATGAATTATAAGTGGCATGGTGTTTTTAATAAATGCTGTTGGGTGGTATTTGAGAAGTATTCTGTAGTAACTACAATTCAAGAACCTGAATGGAGTTTTGAGAAATCAAAAATTGAGAATAATAATTACAAGTAAGGCGTTTTTCAAATTATTGTCTAATGATGGGGCTATTGTCTAGTGATGACACTTTTTTTTTTTTCCTATGATCAGTTGACTTTAAAATATGTTTGTTAAAAAAAAGTATAGGTGGCCGGACGCAGCAGCTTACGCCTGTAATCCCAGCACTTTGGGAGGCTGGGGTGGGCGATCATTTGAGGCCAGGAGTTCGAGACCAGCTTGTTCAACATGTGAAACCCCGTCTCTACTAAAAATACAAAAATTAGCCGGGCATGGTAGTGCGCGCCTGTAGTCTCTGCTACTTGGGAGACTGAGGCAGAGAATTGCTTGAACCTGGGAGGTGGAGGCTGCAGTGAGCTGACATCACACCACTGCATTCCAGCCTGGGTGACAGAGTGAGACTCCATCTCAGAAAAAAAAAAAAAGTATAGGTTTCCGGCTGGGCACCGTGGCACATCCTGTAATGCCAGCACTTTGCGAGGTTGAGGTGGGCGGATTGCTTGAGCCTAGGAGTTCAAGACCAGTCTAGGCAACATAGTGAGACCCCATCTCTATTTTTATTTAAAAATTAAACCAAAAACAAAAAAGGATAGGTTTCTGATTTGTCTTTGAAAAACAGTCATGAGTTTTCGTTTAAAAAAGCTTCACTATAAGCTGGGCACAGTGGCTCACGTCTATAATCCCAGCACTTTGGGAGGCCAAGGCGGATGGATCGCGAGGTCAGGAATTCGAGACCAGCCTGACCAATATGGTGAAACCCCCCCTCTACTAAAAATACAAAAAAATTAGCCAGGCGTGGTGGCGCATGCCTGTAATTTCGGTTACTCGGGAGGCTGAGGCAGGAGAATTGCTTGAACCCGGGAGGCGGAGGTTGCAGTGAGCCAAGTCGCGCCACTGCACTCCAGCCTGGGTGACAGAGAGAAACTCCGTCTCAAAAAAAAAAAAAAAAAAGCTTCACTATATATTTATACCTGTTAAACTTCTTCAAGTTTCTGAGATGGAGTTTTTAAAATTTGAAGCTTTAAGATACTTTAGAAATAAATTGATCTAACTCTTTCATTTACAGAGACAGAAATTGAGACCCGGAAGGGCAAATAACTTGCTTGAGGTTGTATAGCCAGTTAATGTCAGTCACCAGACTAGAGCCCAGGTCTCTGGACTTGTGCTCTAGTATCCTCCTCTCTTCTTGACAGGAGGTTAATATTCATCCTTTTAAATTATAATGACATTTTACATGTATAGCTCCACATATCGAATACTTGTTTTTGTAGCATAAAACTATTCATTTTTAACATGGGAAAACATTGAAAATGAGAAATGCTTGTATCAATAAGTTGGAGTCTTTAGAGATTAAAAATATTTAAGTTATTTTAGTCTTACATGTGTATGGTTTTCTGCCTAATTAGAAACGCAGATTCCTTAGTGTTAGAAAAGATTCTGTATTCACAACAGCATTAGGCTTAGGCATTGTTGTTCTCTATAACTTTTTGCTCTTTAAAAGTTTAGCAATTTTCAAGCATAGTTTTATTCCTCTTTATTGTGATCATAACACTTTCCAAATTTTTTCTATTGACCATTGAGTCTTGGCAGAAGCAAAGGGAGGAGCTAGGCCAGTGAGAAAGCTATTATGAATGGAGTGCATGGCAGCTGTACAAGGATACTGTTGGTTTCCCGGAGCTAAGCACGTTTCTTTTTAACATTGTTCTGAGTGATGCTGTAAATGTACAGGCAGAAGTAAACAAAAGGCAGCCATTTTTGCCACTGCAGGATTTGGAATGCAAAATAAAGTTAGCCAAATGGAGGACAGACTAAGCAGGAAAATATTTGTATCTTTTAGAAATTTTTTGGTGAATTTTTGTTTTTTGGTTCATGTTTGTTTTTTGAAGGTTAACTGTGACTGCCAGTTTAAAATTCACTAAATAATATAGGCAGATTGTTTGGGTTTTTGATGTTTGTTAACTATTGACTTGAATTATTCACACAGGGCCTTTAGGAACCATTTTTAAAAAGAGGTTATACATAATAAGGACTTTTTTTCCTTTCCAAAGAATATTAATATCGAGAGTATCAAGAGCATGGCCAGGTGTGGTGGCTCTTGCCTGTATATAATCCCAGCATTTTGGGATGCCAGGAGGCAGGATCACTTGAGGCCAGGAGTTTGAGACCAGCCTGGGTAACATAGTGAGGCCCTATCGCTGCAAAAAATAGTTTAAAAAATTATCCAGGTGTGGTGGCGTGTACCTGTAGTCCCGGCTACTTGGGAGGTCTAGTTGGGAATGTCTCTTGAGTCCAGGAGTTCAAAGCATTTGAGTTATGATCATGCCACTGTGCTCCAGCCTGGGTGACAGAGCAAACCACCCCACACCCTTCTTTTTTTTTAAAGAGACAGATTTTGCCATCTTGCCCAGCTGGTCTCAAACTCCTAGGTTCAAGCCATCCTCCTGTCTCAGCCTTTCAAAGTGCTGGGATTACAGACATGAGCCACCATGCCTGGCCTTTTTAAAATTTTTGGTTTTTATTTTATTTTACTTTATTTTATTTTGTTTTGTTTTATATTTTATTTTGAATTATGTTATTTTATGTTATGTTATTTTATTTTAAGACAGAGTCTCGCTCTGTCACCCACGCTGGAGTGCAGTGGCCTGATCTCCGCTCACTGCAAACTCCATCTCCCAGGTTCAAGCAATTCTCCTGTCTCAGCCTCCCAAGTAGCTGGGACTACAGGCGCCCGCCACCACGCCCGGCTAAACTTTTTTTATTATTATTTATTTATTTTATTATTTATTTATTTTGAGACAGCGTCTCTCTCTCTATTGCCAGGCTGGAGTGCAGTGGCGTGATCTCAGCTCATTGCAACCTCTGCCTCCCAGGTTCAAGTGATCTCCTGTCTCAGCCTCCCGAGTAGCTGGGATTACAGGCACGTGCCACCACACTCAGCTAATTTTTGTATTTTTTGTAGAGATGGGGTTTCACCATGTTGGCCAGGCTGATCTCGATCTCCTGACCTCGTGATCTGCCCACTGCAGCCTCCCGAAGTGCTGGGATTACAGGTGTGAGCCAATGCCCCTGGCAATTTTTTTTTGAGACTCTATCTCTTAAAAGATGAAGAAAAAAGAGTAGACCTACCTGTATATTCTTTGAGGTCTGTGTTAGTGTTCCATAGTTGAAGACTTAAGAGTTAGTGCAGTGCTGATTTCCCTGGTCATGATGATTCATTTTCAAAAGATCTTGAGAAAACCAGACATTTAGTATACAAATGAACTTTAAGAGGTTACATGCTAAAGAAGGACAAATAACACTTGTGGAGGGGACATGGTACTAGTTTAAAAATACTAATTCATGAAATGTTTTGGAAACATTTTGTGGTACATTGTGAGGGCTGATACATTGTCATGAACATTTATTGATTGCATATGATACAGGTTTTAGTTTAGTTTTTTGTTGTTGTTGAAGGGATGTGCGGTTGACCCTAGAACAGCTAGGAGGTTAGGGGCACAGACCACCCCACGTCCCATCCACCTCAGTCCCTGTCCCCCTCATTACCTCCAGCCACTGCCCCCCATTGAAAGTCACACATAACTTTTGACTCCCTGCCAAAAGTTAACCAGTAATAGCCTACTGTTGACCAGAAGCCTTGCTGATAACATAAAACAGCTTATTAACATGTTATTTTGTACATACATGTATTATATCATGTGTTCTTACAATAAAGTAAGCCAGATTAAAGAAAACATTATTTTTTGTATTTTTTGTTTGTTTGAGATGGAGTCTCGCTCTGTCGCCAGGCTGGAGTGCAGTGGCATGACCTTGGCTCACTGCAACCTCTGCCTCCCGGGTTCAAGCGATTCTCCTGCGTCAGCCTCCTGAGTAGCTGGGACTACAGAAGAAAACATTGAAAAAATCATAAGGAGGATGAAATATTTACGATTCATTAAGTGGAAGTGGATCTTCATCCTCTTTGTCTTCATGTTGAGTAGGAGGAGGAGGGGTTGGCTGCTGTCTCGGGTGGCAGAGATGGAATAAATAGAAGAGGTGGAGCAGGAGGCAAGGGGGCAGGCACACTTGGTATAACTTTTATTGAAAAAGAACTTCGTATAAGCAGACCCACGCTTTCAAACCCATGTTGTTGAAAGGTCAACTGTATACCTTTTTTTCAGAGATATTAGGCAAGTACTCCGTTTTATCCTAAACTCTTTGGGGTGTGTGTGTGTGTGTGTGTGTGTGTGTGTGTGTGCGCGCGCGCGCGCTTGTATGTATGCATGTATTTATTTATTTATTTGAGACAGAGTCTTGCTCTGTTGCCCAGGCTATGAGTGCAGTGGCGTGATCTCGGCTCACTGCAACCTCCACCTCCTGGGTTCATGCAATTCTCCTGTCTCAGCCTCCCGCGTAGCTGGGACTACGGGTGCATGCCACCACGCCTGGCTAATTTTTGTATTTTTAGTAGAAACGGGGTTTCATCATGTTGGTCAGGCTGGTCTCCAACTCCTGACGTCAGGTGATTCTCCCGCCTTGGCCTCCCAAAGTGCTGGGGTTACAGGTGTGAGCTACTGTGCCTGGCCTTATGTTTTGTTTTTGTTTTGAGACAGGGTCTCATTCTGTCCTACAGGCTGGAGTGTGGTGATGCAGTCTTGGTTCATTGCAGCCTCAGCCTCCTAGGCTCAATTGATCTTTTCACCTCAGCATCCCAAGTAGTTGGGACTACAGGCATGTGCACCACATCCAGTTAATTTTTTGTATTTTTTGTAGAGATAGGGTTTTGCCATGTTGTCCAGGCTAGTCTTGAACTCCTAGGCTCAAGCGATCTGCCCACCTCAGCGTCAGCTTCAGCTCCCAAAGTTCTGGGATTACAGATGTAAGACACCGTATCCAGCCAATATAAATATTTTCTTTTCTTTTCTTTTTTTTTTGAGACAGAGTTTCGTTCTTGTTGCCCATGCTAGAGTGCAAAGGTGCTACCTCAGCTCGCTGCAACCTCCGCCTCCCGGGTTCAACTGATTCTTCTGCCTCAGCCTCCCGAGTAGCTAGGATTACCGGCCTGTGCCACCACGCTTGGCTAATTTTTTGTGTTTTTAGTAGAGACGGGGTTTCACCATGTCGGCCAGGCTGGTCTCAAACTCCTGACCTCAGGTAATCCACCTGCCTTGGCCTCCCAAAGTGCTGGGATTACAGGCATGAGCCACCGCATCTGGCCTAAATATTTTCATTGGGAGCTGTACTTGGTACTTGGTTTGAACCTTTGAAGGGCTGGATTCTGTAGCTTTTGCAGATTGTTGGTCACCCAATTCTTGTGTTACCTGCTGCTGCCTTTTCTCTATTTCTTGGTTACCAGAGACCATGCAGGACTGGGAAAGTAGTTGTGTTATGGGCCCAAATGATAGGACTAATGCTACCAGGTTCTGGGAATCATCAAAGGGTGATATGAGGTCCACTATTCTGTCTTTAGTAGGTAATTCTTGCCTCCCCTGCATATAAGCCACTCAGATGGTGTGGAAATGAGAAGGGGAGCTAACATTTATTGAATGTGATTTTTTTGGAAACTGTGCAATCCTTTTATGCAAATTTTATTATGAGGCATTATCTTTGATTTTGTGGTTAAAAGAACTAAGGCTCAGAGGTTAAGAAATTTACTCAAATGACTGAAACAGGACATTTTTTTTTTTTGAGATGGGGTCTGTGGCATGTCTCAGCTCACTGCAACCTCCTCCTTCTGGGTTCAAGCAATTCTCTTGCCTCAGCCTCCTGAGTAGCTGGGACTCCAGGTGTGTGCCACCATGCCTGGCTGATTTTCGCATTTTTCATAGAGATGGAGTTTCACCATGTTGGCCAGGCTGGTCTTGAACTCCTGACCTCAAGTGATCTGCCTACCTCAGCCTCCCAAAGTGCTGGGATTACAGGCATGAGCCACCACGCCCCGCCTGAAGCAAGACATTTTGATATGGCTATTTGATTCAATCTGGTCAAAATACTAAAACGTTATTTAGTCCTTTAAAAATTTAATTGAAAAGTTAAAAGCTTATAGCTTAGGCTTTAGCATAATGTCTCTTTGGTGACTACCTGTTCCACAAATCTCTCTCATTACCTTCTCCACCTTGTTCACTATGCTTTAATCTCACTGACCTTTCTATTCTTCAAACAAATCTCAACCACTTACCACTTTAAGACCATTGAAGTACAATGGTTTGATGGTACGGTGGTTTGATTTGGGATTTTTCGACTTTATGATGGTGCAAAAGTGATAGCTATTCAGTGGAAACTGCGCTTTGAATATCCATATAACCATTCTGCCATTCTGTTTTCACTTTTAGTACAGTATTCAATAAATTACATGAGTTATTCAGCACTTTATAATAAAGTAGGCTTTGTGTTAAGATGATTTTGCCCAACTCTAGGCTACTGTGTTATGAACATGTTTAGGTAGGCTAGCTAAGCTATGATGTTTGGTAGGCTAAGTATATTAAATATACTATTGACTTATGATACCTTCAACTTAGGATAGGTTTATTGGAATGTAACTCCATTGTAAATTGAGGAACATCTGTAGTTGTTCGCTCTTTTTGGGCTACTCTTCTGCTGTAGCTGGCTTTTTTCTCTAATTTCAACTCTTAGCCTCAATGTCGCATCAGAAAAGCTTTATCTACTAGTCACCCAGCACTTTCTTATCATATTAGCCTATTTTAATTCTATAGCGAACCTTATAATTTTCTTTTCTTTTCTTTTTTTTTTATGACGGAGTTTTGCTCTTGTTGCCCAGGCTGGAGTGCAATGGTGCGATCTTGGCTCAACGCAACCTCTGCCTCCCGGGTTCAAGCAATTCTGCCTCAGCCTCCCAAGTAGCTGGGATTACAGGCATGGGCCACCACGCCTGGCTAATTTTGTATTTTTATTCCAGACAGGATTTCTCCATGTTGGTCAGGCTGGTCTCGAACTCCTGACCTCAGGTGATCCACCTGCCTTGGCCTCCCAAAGTGCTGGGATTACAGGCGTGAGCCACCGCGCCCCGCAAACCTTATAATTTTCTTGTTGAATTCATTTTTATTGTTTTATTGCTTGATTCTTCTCACATTCAGATACCTTGTCTTTTTACTTCTGTGTCCCTGTGCCTGACACATATTTGTTGAATGAATATGTTGAGAAAAATAAAAACTGGTACAACCTTTAACTTACAGCCTCCATATGTACAAATTGGTCTCTGTCTGAACCTATGCTCACTCTTTTTTTTTTTTCCTATTCTAGGAGGCGTCTTCTTCTTTTAAAATATATGTATTTTAATGTATTCTCTTTTTTTTTTGAGATAGAGTCTCATTCCGTTGCCCAGGCTAGAATATGGTGGTGTGATCTTGGCTGACTGCAACCTCTGCCTCAAGCGGCCCTCCCACCTCAGCCTCCTGAGTGACTGGGACCACAGGTGCCCACCACCATGCCTACTTAATTTTTTTTTATATGTTTTTGTAGAGATGGGGTTTCGCAATGTTGTCCAGGCTGAATTTTAATTTTTTAGAAATAGACACAAAGCATTTTGGGAGGTCGAGGCGGGCGGATCACCAGAGTTCAGGAGTTTGAGACCAGCCTGGCCAACATGGTGAAACCCTGTCTCTACTAAAAATACAAAAATTAGCCGGGCATGGTGGCGCATGCCAGTAATCCCAGCTACTTGGGAGGCTGAGCCAGAAGAATCACTTGAACCTGGGAAGCGGAGGTTGCAGTGAGCTGAGATCGCACCATTGCACTCCAGCCTGGGCGACAAGAGCAAAACTCCATCTCCAAAAAAAAAAAAAAGGAAATAGGGACAAGGTCTTGCCATGTGGCCCAGGCTGGAGTGCAGTGGCTGTTCACAGGCATGATCATAGTACACTGCAGCCTCAGACTCTTGGACTCACTCAAGCAATCCTTCTGCTTCAACCTCTGGAGTAGCTGAGACTTACACCCATACCACCACCACTCCTAGCTAATTCCTTCTCTCTCTCTCTCTTTTTTTTTTTTTGGAGACGTGGTTTCGCTCTTGTCCCCCAGGCTGGAGTGCAGTGGCGTGGTCTTGGCTCACTGCAACCTTTGCTTCCCGGGTTCAAGTGATTCTCCTCCCTCAGCCTCCCAAGTAGCCGGGATTACAGGTGCCTGCCACCACGCCTGGCTAATTTTTTTTGTATTTTTTAGTAGAGACAGGGTTTCACCATGTTGGCCAGTTGTCACTTACCTCCTTTTCTCTTCTGGATCTTTCTTAATATAAAGCATGTTTAGTTTTCAGTTTTTGCTAGATCTTAATCTCTAGTTACAGTGTCAGTCTTCCCCACTTCCTTCCACAGACTAACATAGGAAACTACAATTTTAATATTTTTGTTGTGAAATGTAGTCTGTTTATAAATACCTGACTTACTTTTGGAATGTAGCACTTGTAAACTGGGAACTGTCTGTATTTGTTTTATTAATATGAGTTATTAACTCTGTTGTACTTAGAATATAGTTATCTTCCGAGGTGGAGTCTTTTTTCCCTGGCCATGTTCTTCCCTTTTGACTTGAACACTTGATAAGAATGAAGAGCTTTCTAAAATGCCGTGAAAATATTCATGAACCAAATGTTTTTGTTGATTCAGCTTGTCTTTGTTTGCTAGGCTTATATATGGGGCTAGCTGGATGTGGTGGCATGAGCCTTTAATCCCGGCTATTCAGGCAGCTTAGGCAGGAGGGTTGCTTGAATCCAGGAGTTCGAGGTTGTGGTGAGCTATGATTGAGCTCCAGCCTGAGTGACAGAGTGAGTCTTTTTCTCAAAAACAACAACAACAACAACAACAAAACAAAAACTTAAGAAAACAAGAGTTCAAAAAATGTTGTATTGAGAATGACGTATTTAGTTTTACAATTTTCATATTATCATTTGAAGAGTTGTGTTTTGTTTTTTTTTTCTTGAGACCAGAATCTTGCTGTGGCCCAGGCTGGAGTGCAGTGGCATGGTCTTGGCTCACTGCAACTTCCACCTCCTGGGTTCAAGTGATTCTCCTGCCTCAGCCTCCCGAGTAGCTGGAATTACAGGCATGTGCCACCATGTCCGGCTAATTTTTGAAGAATTCTTGATCATTAGTCATTAAACAGGAATTTATCCTAAGGAAATAATCTGATGTATAGAAGAATGAAATATCCAAGCATGTTCATCACTGTGATGTTGCAGTAGTAAAGACTTGAAAACAAAAGAAATGTTAAAGTTGGGGGGAGATGGTTAAGATATGTTATTGTCTATCCATAGACTAGAATTATTTAAATATCTCAAAAAAGTTTATAATGAGCTTTCGGCGACGCAAGAAAATAGGTTTTTTTTTTTTTTTTTGAGATGGAGTCTTGCTCTGTCACCCAGGCTGGAGTGCAGTGGCGCGATCTCGGCTCACTGCAAGCTCCGCCTCCTGGGTTCACACCATTCTCCTGCCTCAGCCTCTCCGAGTAGCTGGGACTACAGGCGCCCGCCACCACGCCCGGCTAATTTTTACTATTTTTAGTAGAGACGGGGTTTCACCGTGGTCTCGATCTCCTGACCTCGTGATCCGCCCGCCTCAGCCTCCCCAAGTGCTGGGATTACAAGCGTGAGCCACCACGCCCGGCCTGAAAATAGGTATTTTTAAATGTGAAATAAAAACGAGAATGTTAGGCTTATGCTTCCATTAATGTTAGCTTAGGTTGTTTTGAACCAAATATACTGCTAATAGCAAGAAAAGTTAGAAGACATAGAGTTGTTATCAAGACAGTGAGAAATTATGCCAAATTTGGGAAGTTGAGGAGAGCTGTGAGAAATTTATTTTCATGTAATGTGTAGGGGATCTAGTTTTATTTTTTCTCATATGGATAACAAAGTTTTCAATAGTTTTTCTCTTGTATTCTTGATTTGTAATGTCACCGCTGATACTGAATTTCCTTATGTGCATGTGTGAGTCTGTTTCTGGACTTTCTGTTCCACTAGTTTGTCCACAGAAAAGTCCATGTAAATAGAAAGCACAAACAAGTTGTTAGGAATAAATCCAAATTTATTTGTATGACAAACACAAAATGGACTAAACTTACCAGTTAGAAAACAATGATTGTTACATTGGACTTTTAAATTCTATCTATATGATCTTTAAAAGAAACACTTAAAACATAACTCAGGAAAGTTGAAAGTGAAAGATGGTACAAAGAATTGCCAGGCAAATTCTGAGAGTCCAAATGTAGGACTCTCAGCTCTATGCTTTACTGGGTCCAAGGCCTCTCTGTTCCTGTTCCTCAAGCGGTTGTTAAAACTCAAACCCCAGGTTGGGTGCGGTGGCTCATGCCTGTAATCCCAGCACTTTGGAAGGCTGAGGCTGGCAGATCACCTAAGGTCAGGCATTCGAGACCAGCCTGGCCAACATGGCGAAACCCCATCTCTACTAAAAATATGAAAATTAGCTGGGTGTGATGGTGGCCGCCTGTAATCCCAGCTACTTGGGAGGCTGAATGAGATAGGAGAATTGCTTGAACCTGGGAGGTGGCAGCTGCAGTGAGCTGAGATTGCACCATTGCACTCTAGCCTGGGCAAAAAGAGCAAAACTCCATCTCAAAAACAAAAAACAAACAAAGGGCCTGTAATCCCAGCAAAGTGCTGTAATCCCAGCACTTTGGGAGGCTGAGGCCAGTGGATCATGAGGTCAGGAGTTCAAGACCAGGCTGACCAACATGGAGAAACCCTGTCTCTACCAAAAATACAAAATTAGCTGGGCATGGTAGTGCATGCCTATAATCCCAGCTACTCAGGAGGCTGAGGCAGGAGAATCGCTTGAACCCGGGAGGCGGAGGTTGCGGTGAGCCAAGATCACACCATGACACTCTAGCCTGGGCAACAAGAGTGAAACTCTGTCTCAAAAAACAAACAAACAAACAAAGCTCAAGACCCTAGAGTACAGAGATTTACCTCCCAGGGCAGTCATGTCCTTTATTTCTGTCCCTGGGAATTTTCTTTAGTTTATTATAGGGGTCAGGCTGGACACAGTGGCTCATGGCTATAATCCCAGCGTTTTGGGAGGCTGAGGCAGGTGGCATCGTTTGAGCTCAGGAGTTTGGGACTAGCCTGGGCAACATGTCTCTACAAAAAAAACAACAACAATTAGCTGGGTGTGGTTATGCATGGCCGTAGTCCCAGCTACCCAGGAGGCTGAAGTGGGAGGATCACCTGAATCTGGGGGTTTGAGGCTGCACTGAGTCGTGGTTGCTCCACTCCACTCCAACCGTGAGACCCTAAAAAATAAATAAATAAATAAAAATATTGTGGGGATCAGCAGTATATTTAAAAGTAATTTGCCATATTTCATCTAGCATGTCTTAGGGATTTATGTGGATGTTTTCCCCTAGTTGTTTGTTCTGTGTGTTATCTGTACCATTAGTCTCTCAAACGGATTTAAAAACACATTCTTCTGGGGGACCACTAAAAATTTTAAAATGGTTGCCTGTGGGCAATGGGGTTATGGATCTGCTTCTTATATTCTCATGTATTTTTCATATTTTGCAAAAGAGCACATATTTCATAACTTTCTTAAACTTAAAAAAGGGAGCTGTCCTTAAAATTCTCCAAGTAATAGCCCTTCTTTTTCATTTGTTGCAGGTGGTGCGGTTGTGTCAGAACCCAAAGCTGGCGCTAAAGAATAGCCCACCTTATATCTTAGACCTGCTACCAGATACCTACCAGCATCTCCGTACTATCTTGTCAAGATATGAGGGGAAGATGGAGACACTTGGAGAAAATGAGTATTTTAGGGTGTTTATGGAGAATTTGATGAAGAAAACTAAGCAAACCATAAGCCTCTTCAAGGAGGGAAAAGAAAGAATGTATGAGGAGAATTCTCAGCCTAGGTAATGGAGAAATACTACACAAATAATTATGCAGGTCTGTGACTGCCTGAATGGGTAACACATAGAAGTAGTTGAGTTGGTTTTAATTTTATGTTAGTAGGAATGGAAAGTTGACATTTGATTTAAAGGTATAGTTTATATAAAAGGTTGCCATGGATGACATTGTACTATCCCTAACTCTGATTGATTTGCTTACCTCTGAAAAATCATTTACTGATAGTAATGAAAATGAGTTGGAGGCAGTAGGTCCTTTGGAGAACCTGAAGATCATGAAAGTTTGTGGGCAGGTGGGAGTTTGGAAGAAAGAAGATTGGGGTTAAGTGGAGTTTGGGAGTAAATAAGAGGCCGATCTTGCCAAAAGCTGTAGCATATTAGGTAAATTTATATGTGGGATAATAGGGGAAAAAGCCACTAGTTTAACTTTTTAAAACATGAAGCAAAGTGAAATGACATTTTCTTTATAGGTAAAAGTAACTTTTCAAATAAAATAGGTAGAGGTGAATGCAGTTAATTCAATAAATATTTGAAGGACCACTGTGTATTCTTTTGTATTAATTTTATTATTATTATTTTTTTGAGACAGAGTCTGGCTCTGTCGCCCAGGCTGGAGTGCAGTGGTGCGATCTCAGCCTCCAGGTTCAAGTGATTCTCCTGTCTCAGCCTCCTGACTAGCTGGGATTATAGATGTGCACCACCATGCCTGACTAATTTTTGTGTTTTTAGTAGAGATGGGGTTTCACCATGTTGGCCAGGCTGGTCTCGAACTCCTGACTTCAGGTGATCTGCCCGCTTTGGCCTCACAAGGTGCTGGGATTACAGATGTGAGCCATCGCGCCTGGCCCTCTTTTGTATTAATTAAATACCAGAAACTATAGGCTATCCTGCATATTGTTAGCTTAGCTGTCGTAAATTACATACTGGGAGAGAAATAAGTTAACTGTATGTGTGGATGTAATTGTGTTTTATTTTGTTCAATTTGAACTAAATATTAACTCATCTAGAATGAGTAATAAAATAATTCCACTAGAATTTTTTAGTGAGTAAATTATTCTTGAGTAGTGACTTGAATTAGAAGGAACAGTATTTCTGAAGTCATCTGGTTACCATGCATGACTCTAGCAGTAACATACTAAATGGTGTCCTTGTTGTCTACCTTTCCTTTGGGCCTGTTGGCCTAGATTCTGGCAACCCTAGCTTTCAATTAAAATTTTATGCACATGATTATCCATATTACCGTTATTGCAACAAATTACTCAGGTGTAGTCTGAGTAATGGACTCAAAATGTCCATCTTTTCTTTCTTTCTTTCTTTGTTTTGTTTTGTTTTGTTTTGTTTGAGACGGAGTCTTGCTGTTGTCACCCAGGCTGGAGTGCAGTGGTGTGATCTTGGCTCACCGCAACCTCCGCCTCTTGGGTTCAAGTGATTCTCCTGTCTCAGCCTCCTTAGTAGCTGGGATTACAAGCATGCACCGCTGCGCCCGGCTAATTTTTGTATTTTTAGTAGAGATGGTGTTTTGCCATGTTGGCAAGCTGGTGTCGAACTCCTGACCTCAGGGGATCTGCCTGCCTCAGCCTCCCAAAGTGTTGGGATTACAGTTGAGAGCCACTTCAGCTGGCCTGTCCATCTTTTCTTAAAAAGATTCTGGTGAGTGAATTCAATCCGTAAGAGCCTTTGTAACTTCTGGTTTATTTGGAAGTGAACTTTATTCCTTTTAAATATTCAGATTTTGTAACTTTTGTTAAAACCTCGACTGTATGGACCTTTTAGCTAACTAGTCATTTTGTATTGTATTGCTGAGTTTCTAAAAAATAATTTTAATTCATGAGGTACCAAAACTTAAAAATTTTGTTTACCATGTACTGTGAACTAGGTTCTGGTTCTAGGAGGTGAAAAGGAAAGTTAAGCATTCAAATTTGAGGTAATATGACAAATGCATTAATAGAGATATGTACAAAATTCTCTTGGGAGCCGGGCACAGTGACATGCACCTGTAATTCTAGCTACTCAGAAGACTGAGGTGGGAGGATTATTTCAGCACAAGAAATTGAGACCAGCCTGGGCAACACAGCGAGACCTCTTCTTAAAATAAATGAAACATTTAAAAAGTGCTGTGCGAATACAGTTTTGTCCAGTGGCATTAGAGAAGGTGGCATAGAGGACTTGTAATTTGAATTAGAGTTTGAAGGATAAATAGGAATTTTCTAGGCAGAGAAGTCAAGAAAAGTCTTTTAACACAGTGGCATGAAAATGGAGGCTCTGGTATGTTTAAAATGAGAAGTTTGGTTTGGTTAGAATTGTGGGAGACAGATATGCTGGAAAGACGGGTTGAAGTCAGATTGTAAAGGGCTGTTTTTTGACCTCTAGACTTTCTCTTATAGATGATAGGCTGTCATAGAACAGGTTTATTTTAAAGAGCATTTCTTTTTTCTATTTTTTTTCTTTTTTTTGAGATGGAGTCTCACTCTGTTGCCCAGGTTGGAGTGCAAAGGAGTGATATTGGCTCACTGCAAACTCTGCCTCCCGCATTCAAACAATTCTCTTGCCTCAGCCTCCCGAGTAGCTGGGATTACAGGTGTGTGCATCATGCTGGGCTGATTTTTTTGTATTTTTAGTAGTGACAGGGTTTCACCATATTGGCTTGGCTGGTCTCAAACTCCTGGCCTCAAGTGATCCGCCCGCCTTGGCCTCTATTTTATATGTATTCTCACAATAAAGTGTGCTAGAGAAAAGAAAATGTTACTAAAATCATAAGGAAGATAAAACATTTATTATTCAGTAAGTGGAAATGGATCCTCATAAAGGTCTTCATCCTCATTGTCTTCAGGTTGAATAGGCTGAGGAGGAGGAGTAGGAAGAGGAGGGGTTGGCTGCTGTCTTGGTACTGAAAATTCCAGTACTGGTTTTTCTGTGGTAGAGGCAGAATAGGTGGAGGAGGTGGAAGGGGAGGCAGGAGAGGCAGGCACACTTGGTGTGACTTATATTGAAAAAAAAGTCTGTGTATAAGTGAATCCACACAGTTAAACCCATGTTGTTAAGGCTCAACTATATCTAATTTGCCGTTACCAAATGACTTCAGTACGTGTTGACAAGTTCTTTTGCCTCTTTTTAAACCTCACTGTCAGTGTGCCTGTCTGTATCAATTTTATTCCCCCTAACATGAGGCTTTTAATATTTTATGGATTTGATTTGTACAAATTATATGTAAAATGAGAGTAAACAGATTTCAAGTGAGAATCAAGGAGTTCATTTTTTCAATCAACTTTCTCAGGTTGAAAGGGTTTTTGTAAATAGGGAAAAATATATAGGCTTTTTGCGAATGATCTTTGTGGTCTTTTTGATTACTTAGAGGTTTTTTTTTTCCTATTCAGTTTTTAAATTGAGATATAATTCACATACCATAAAATTTGCCCTTTTAAAGTACAATTTAGTGGTTTTTAGTGTATTCGCAAAGTCAGGCAACCATCACCCCTCTGTAATTCCAGAACATTTTCACCCCCCAACAGGAAACCCCACTCCCATTAGCAGTCACTCTTTGTTCCTCTCTCTGGATCTCCCCTGGCGCTTGGTAATCACTAATACCTGCTTTCTGTCTGTGTGAATTTGCCTGCTCTGGACGTTTCGTGTTAAGTGGAATCACATAACGGTGGCCTTTTGTGGTTTTTTTTTTTGTGTCTTCTTTCACTTAGAATGTTTTTACAATTCACCCATATTGTAGAATGTATTGGTATCTCATTCCTTTTTATGGCTAAATCATATTTCAATGTATGGATATACCATATTTTGTTTATGATATTTTTGTCATTTCTACTTTTTGGCTACTACTGAATAATGTTGCTATGATTATTTATGTGCCAGTTTTTGTATGGCTATAGCCATATAAACATATATACATATATGTTTTCACTTCTTTTGAGTATATATATATATATACCCATAGGAGTGGAATTGCTGAGTCATATGGTAATTCTGTGTTCAACTTTTGAGTAACCTCCAAACTATTTCCACAGTAGCTGTACCATTTTTCTTTCCCCTAGCGATGTATGTGGGTTCTGATTTTTTGCTAACAGTTGCTATTGACTTTTTTTATTACAGCTATTCTACTAGGGGTAAAGTGGTGTCTTGAGGTTTTGAAATGCATGTGAATACTTTTTCATGTGCCTCTTGGATGTTTGTATATAGTTGTCCCCCTTTATCCTCAGTTTAACCTTCCTTGGATTCAGTTACTGGCAGTCAACCATGGTTTGAAAATATTAAATGGAAAATTCTAGAAATAATTCATAAATTTTGAATTGCATGCCCTTCAGAGTAGTGTGATGTAATTTTGCAACGTTCTACTTTATCCCAGCTGGGATGCAAAGCATCCCTTTGTACAGCATCTCCATGCTGTATACACTAGCACCTGTTAGTCACCTAGTAGCTATCTTAGTTATCAGATTGAGAAAACATAATATACACAGGGTTCAGTACTATCTGTGGTTTCAGGCATCTGCACATCTTGGAATGCAAAGGGGGACTATTATATCTTCTTTGGAGAAACATCTATTCAAATCCTTTGCCCATTTTAAAGTTGCATTGTTTGTCTTTTCATTGTTGAGTTGTAAGATTTTCCTTCATATTCTGGATGCTAGACCAGATACATGATTTGCAAAACTTTACTCCCATTCTGTGGGTCATCTTTTCACTTTCTTAACAGTATTCCTTGAATCACAGAAGTTTTTAATTATGGTGAAGACCAATATTTATTTGGTTTTTGTACTTTTAAGAAATTATTGCCTAATTCAAGGTCATGAGGCCTGTTTTTTCCTATTTTATAGTTTTACCTCTTGTATTTAGGTCTTTGATCCATTTTTGAGTTAATTTTTGTATATGGTATGAGGTAGAGGTCCAACTTGATTCTCTTGCATGTGGATATCCCTTTGTCTCAGCACCATCTGTTGAAAAGTCTGTCCTTTTTAATTGCATGGACTTGTTGCCATTTTAGGAAGGAAGTAAGTTGACCATAAGTGTAAGGGTTTATTTCTGGACTCTCAATTTCATTTCATTAATCTACATATCTATCTTAATGCTAGTACCACACCATCTTGATTACTGTAGCTTTGTACTAAAGCTTTGGAATCAAGAAGTGTGAGTTCCTCAGCTTTGTTTTTCAAGATTGTTTTGGCTGCTATTCTGGGTTCATTGTATTTCTTTTTTTTGAGATGAAGTCTCACTCTGTCACCCAGGCTGGAGTGCAGTGGCGCCATCTTGGCTCACTGCAACCTCTTCTTGCCAGGTTCAAGCGAGTCTCCTGCCTCAGCCTCCTGAGTAGCTGGGATTACAGGTGCGCACCAACAATCCCAGCTAATTTTTGCATTTTTACTAGAGACGGGGTTTCACCATGTTGGTCAGGCTGGTCTTGAACTCCTGACCTCAAGTGATCTGCCCACTGCAGCCTCCCAAAATGCTGGCAGGTGTGAGCCACTGTGCCCAGCCTCCCTTGAATTTCTGCATGAATTTAGAATCAGCCTGTCAATTTGATCCCAAATACAATTTTTTTTTTTTTTTTAATAGATAGAGTCTTGCTCCGTCACCCAGGCTGGAGTACAGTGGCATGACCTTGGCTCTGCCTCCCGGGTTCAAGCGATTCTCCTGCCTCAGCCTCCTGAGTAGCTGGGATTACAGACATGCACCACAACCCCTGGCTAAGTTTTCTATTTTTAGTAGGGATGGGGCTTTACCATGTTGGCCAGGCTGGTCTCGAACTCCTGGCCTCATGTGACCCGCCCGCCTCGGCCTCCCAAAGTGCTGGGATTACAGGAGTGAGCCACTGTGCCCGACCCCTAAATACAATGTTTTCTTATCAAAAAGAGCAGCAGGGGCTGGGTGTGGTGGTTCACACCTGTAACGCCAGCACTTTGGGAGGCCAAGGTAGGTGGATCACCTGAGATCAGGAGTTTGAGACCAGCCTGGCCAGTGTGGTGAAATCCCGTCTCTACTAAAAATACAAAAAATTAGCCAGGCGTGCTGGCGAGTACCTCTAATTTCAGCTACTCTGGAGGCTGAGGCAGGAGAATCTCTTGAACCCAGGAGGTGGAGGATGCAGTGAGCCGAGATCAAGCCACTGCACTCCAGGCTGGGCAACGGAGCGAGAGTTCATCTCAAATAAACAAGAGCAGCAGGAATTTTGGTAGATATTGTATTAGATCTGCCGATCATTTTGGGGATTACTGCCATCTTAACAATACTGTTTTCCGCTACATGAATACTGGATATATTTCCACTTATATTTTTATTCATTTTTGTTGTTGTTGTTTTAGACAGAGTCTCACTCTGTTGTTGCCCAGGCTGGAGTACAGTGACTCAATCTCAGCTCACTGCAACCTTCACCTCCCAAGCTCAGGTGATCCTCCCACCTCAGTCTCCCTAGTAGCTGGGACCACAGGTGCGCACCATCATGCCTGGCTAATTTTTGTATTTTTTTGTAGACACAAGGTTTTGTCGTGTTGCCCATGCCGGTCTCAAACTCCTGGGCTCAAGCAATCTGCCCATCTCTGCCTCACAAAGTGCTGGGATTATAGGCATGAGCCACCTTGCCTGGCCTTACTTATATCTTCTTTAATGTATTTCAGTAATGTTTTGTAGTTTTCAGTGTTCAAGTTTTTTGCCTTCTTAGTTAAGTTTATTCCTATTTTGTTCATTTTGATGCTATTGTAAATGGAATTGTTAATTTTAGGTTCATATATAGAAACATAGTTGACTTCTGTATGTTGATCTGGTACTCCACAACTTTGCAGAACTTACTTATTGGCTCTAGTAGCTTTTTAGTAGGTTCCTTAGGCTTTCCTAGATACCAGATCATGTCACATGCAATTAGAGGTAGTTTTACTTCTTCCTTTTCTTTCTGCATGCATTTTATCTCGTTTTCTTGCCTAATTATTCTTGGCTATGTTGAATAGGAATATCAGGAGTGGCCATCTTTGTCTTTTTGGTATTGAGGAGGAAAATGTTCAGCCTTTCACCATTGAGTATATTAGCTGTGAGATTTTTGTAAAGGCTTTTCATCAGGTTAAAGATGAAAAGCCTTACATGTCTTGTTTTTCAGTTTTTGGTTGTTTTTTTTTTTTTTTGCTTTTTTGTTTTATCATAAACAGATGTTAGAGACCTTTTATGTTTCATTCGTGGTTTTTCTTTTTTTGATAGGTGAGTTGTGGACAGCTGAGTGCTAGTTAAATATAGTACATAGAAAGAATCTTGAAAAGAAAACTAGTTTGAATAAGCCAAAGTAGAAACTTGTTGACTCATAAAATTCTAGAAAAAATGAGTATCTTAAATTGCACTAAAGAGGCTGGGCATGGTGGCTCACGCCTGTAATGCCAGCACTTTGGGAGGCTGAGGTGGGCAGATCACTTGAGGTCAGGAGTTGGAGACCATCCTGGCCAACATAGTGAAACCCCATATCTACTAAAAAATTCAAAACAATTAGCTGGACATGGTGGCATATACCTGTAATCCCAGCTGCTTGGGAGGCTAAGGCACGAGAATCGCTTGAACTCGGTTGGTGGAGGTTTGCAGTGAGCTGAGATCATGCCCCTGCACTCCAGCCTGGGTGACAGGGTGAGACTGTTACCAATTAAAAAAAAAAAGAAAAAAAAAGAAAGAAAAAGAAAAATTGCACTAAAGGCAAGAATGCAGGTAAGCCTCAGGAACAACTGAAACCAGGATTGAAATGTTGCCAGGACTCTGTCTGTTCTCTTTGATTCTTCTGGTGTTACTTCCATACTCAGTGCAGATTAATGCGTAAATTGCAGAAAAGTTTGGTCTCTATTACACCCAAGTTTTATATCTTAAGAGTTTCTGCTGTAGCAGAAGATCTGACTCTTAGTTCCAGTTTTCACTTTGGCTTGGTATAGAGCATTTGATTGTCCCTGGACCAACCTCTGGAAGGAGAGGTTAAGTACTGGGATTAGTACAGCAGAGGCCAGTTGCAGACCTCTAGACTAATCGACTGTGGCTTGGGAGACATATGTATTCCTTCATAGCCATGTGCATGGGGGAGTTTGTTCCTAGTTTTTTGGGTGTTGAGGAGCCAGTCTCTTAAATCTTCTCTATAAGAGTGTACATAATTGGCTGGGTGCAGTAGCTCATGCCTGTAATGCCAGCACTTGGGGTGGCTGAGGTGGGTGGATCACCTGAGGTCAGGAGTTCAAGACCAGCCTGGCCAACATAGTGAAACCCCGTCTCTACTAAAAGTACAAAAATAAGCCAGGTGTGGTAGCGGGCACCTGTAATCCCAGCTCCTCGGGAGGCTGAGGCAGGAGAATCACTTGAACCTGGGAGGTGGAGGTTGCAGAGCCGAGATTGTGCCACTGCACTCTAGCCTGGGCGACAGAGTTAGATTCCATCTCAAAAATAAAAAATAAAAAAGAATGTACATAATTCTATCTATTATTGTATAGTATTGTTGCTTCATGATTTTATTTTAGTTATTATTAGCTGATTTAAGTTCTCCAAAGATAAATTTGCCCTCATTTTTCTTAGACTTTATAAAAAATTAATTAAGTAAAACCATAAGCCTCTGTTTTGCCTTTGATCTTTCTGGGTTTTGCACCTGTTTTCATTTGTGTACAGGAAGTTACAGTAGAAGCCGAATGGGATTATACAGTGCAGTTAATTTTAAAAACTTGATTGTATTCATTGTGCAAGTAGGATTAAGCTTTTCTAATGTAATTCTGCCTTCTTAGAGGTAGGAAAAGGAAAAAAAATTAGTATTGAGTATTTTGTCTATGGTAGGCACTGCTCCTGAATAGTACATAGTCCCTTCTTTTCATGAAGCTTATAAGCTTATATTATCTCTTTTTCCATTAGTTTCCAAAGCATAACCTCCATATTATCATCCGGTGGAACAGTATTTAACAAGCTAGACAAAAGTGTTTGTGCAGCTATAATCTTTTCCTAGCACCCTGAAAATAGGTTTTCAATAAGTGTGCCAAATTCTTCTGGTAGGTAATGGCAGCTTAGATCTTTGTGTTCAGGAATTTGGGCTTGGCGGGAAGAGATTTTCACTTAGGTTAAAAATGTCCTTGCATTTAGGAAAGGGACAGCAACATGGGTCCTGAAAAAGATTTTCAGTCCATGAGAGAGACAATGATGGCTTGGACCAAAGTGGTGGGTGTAGAGATGGAAAGAAGTGGGCAGAATTTGATGTATTTTAAAGCTAACATAACAGGACTTGCTAATGAATTGGATAGATTTCTAGTTTGAGCAACTGGGTAGATAGTGCAATGGGAAGCCACTGAACTTTTGAACAGGTGAAGGATGTGATCCACTTGTATTTTACAGTGATAGTATTGGCTGCTGTCTGGAAAATAGGTAAGGTCTTGTGGCAATGATGGAAATAGATGGATAGGTTACTAAGTTAGTATTCTAGGCCATGTTAGATTGATGAGACTAGGGAGGAGGAATTTAAAGTGAAGAGAGGTGGGCAAATAAGAAATAGATTGGGGCTAGGCATGGTGTAATTCCTGTAATCCCAGTGATTTGGGAGACTAAGACAGGAGGATCAGTGGAGGCCAAGAGTTTAAGACCAGCCTGAAACTGGGCACAGTGGCTCACGATTGTAATCCCAGCACTTTGGGAGGCCAAGGCGGTGGATCACCTGAGGTCAGGAGTTCGAGACCAGCGTGAACATGGTGAAACCCCCTCCCTTCTAAAAATACAAAATCAGCTGGGCATGGTGGTGGGTACCTGTAATCCAAGCTACTCAGGAGGCTGAAGCAGGAGAATTACTTGAACCCAGGAGGCGGAGGTTGCAGTGAGCCAAGATTGCACCACTGCACTCCAGCCTGAGTGACAGAGTGAGACTCCATCTCAAAAAAAAAAAAAAAAAAAAAAAAATACCAGCACGGCACCATAGAGAGACCCTGACCCTGTCTCTACAAAAAATTTAAAAAAGAAAAATTGGCTGGGTGTGGTGGCATGCATACCTGAAGTCCCAGCTACTCAGGAGGCAGTTGAGGTGGGGAGGATCACTTGAGCCGCTGCACTATAGCCTTGGTGACTGAATAAGGCCCTGACTCTTTTAAAAAAAAAAAAAAAAAAAAAAAACCAGTTTGCTAGGCCTAAAATAATTGTTTCTTTTGGCTTGCAAAAGTGGCAAAAATGGCAAATCTACTTTTTTTTACTTTTTTAAAAAAAATTTTTCTCACAAATCTATTTATGATGAGTATTCCAAAAGAGGTTGCAGGGACATGGGTATTGCCATACCAGGTTGCATTAGGGGTGAAATTGGTTTAACCTTTCTGGGGTGGTGGTTATATCAAAAGATTTAGAATTTTCAGCCAGGCGTGGTGGCTCATGCCTGTAATCCCAGCACTTTGGGAGGCTGAGGCAGGCAGATTACCTGAGGTCAGGAGTTCGAGAACAGTCTGGCCAATGTAGTGAAACCTCGTCTCTACTAAAAATACAAAAATTAGCTGTGTGTGGCGGTGCACGCCTGTAATCCCAGCTACTTGGGAAGCTGAGGCAGCAGAATCGCTAGAATCCAGGAGGTGGAAGTTGCAGTGAGCCGAGATCATGCCAGTGCACTCCAGCCTGGACGACAGAGCAAGACTCAATCTCAAAAAGAAGATAAGATTTAGAATTTTGCTTAATAAGTTCACTGGTAGGATATTTATTTATTTATTTATTTTTAAAGAGAGATTGGTCTGTGTTTTCCAGGCTGGTCTCAAGTGATATGCCCGCTTCACCCTCCCAAAGTGCTGGGATTATAGGCATGAGCCACTGCGCCCAGCCTACTGTTAGGAATTTATCAAAAAGAATTGATCAAGGATGTGAGACTCCGTCTCAAAAAAAAATTTTTTTTTTTTTGGCTGATGAAGAGTAATGATATGACAATATGTTAAATAGGCTATAGAATTGTATGTTTAATAGTATTCCATTTTTGTAGAAAGTATTTTAAAATACAAAAACAACACCTAGAAAGAATGATACCAAAATAACAACGGTAAGTATTAGAATTAGAGGTGGTTTAAATTTTCTACAATGAATATGCAATTGATCAAAAAACTTTTTTTTTTTTCTTTTGGGAGGCAGGGTCTCTTGTCACCCAGGCAGGAATGCAGAGGTGTGATCACAGCTCATTGCAGCCTCAGCCTCCCAGGTTCGAGCAATTCTCTTGCCTTAGCCTCCTGAGTAGCTGTGACTACAGGTGTGTACCACCATGCCTGGCTCGCTTTTAAATTTTTTGTGGACATCGGGTCTCACTGTGTTTCCCAGGCTGGTCTCAAACTCCTGTGCTTAAGTGATCCTTTTGCCTTGGCCTCCCAAAGTGTTGGGATTACAGGTATGAGCCACTACTCCTGATCTCAGATTCTTTTTAAAAGAAGAAAAAAAATGTGGTAACTTCTTAGGTAACAGCACGGATTCACAAGAACAGTTCTGAAAATTTTCCCTTTTGCTGTAGTAATATGATCGCTAGATTATGGTGAAGCTCAGTGAACCTAGCTAGAGAGAGTGCAAAGTTCCTAGCTAGAAAGACTGGAAAACTGGGTTAGAATGAACAAGGTGAAGTTTATGAAGGTGAAAAGTCACAGTTAGTTCTCAGCATCATCCTGTACAAGGTAATAGTGCTTGTAGAGCAGTAGATCATAAATTACTATGGTTTGTTTAATTATGAAAACCTGATAATCAGATCATCTGTTTTCTTAGAAATTCTAATGTAGTGGTAGGTTATATTAGTGCTTCAAACATGGTTTGCTTTTTATTTTTAATTAATTTTTTTTTTTTTTGAGATAAGGTCTCACTCTGCCGTGCAGGCTGGAGTGCAGTGGCACAATCTTGGCTCACCGCAGCCTCAACCTCCAGGGCTCATGTGATTCTCCCACCTCAGCCTCCTGAGTAGCTGGAACAGGTGCATGCTACCATGCCCGGCTAATTTTTTTTTTTTTTTTTTTGAGACGGAGTCTCGCTCTGTCGCCCAGCCTGGAGTGCAGTGGCGTGATCTCAGCTCACTGCAAGCTCCGCCTCCCGGGTTCATGCCATTCTCCTGCCTCAACCTCCCGAGTAGCTGAATTTTTGTATTTTTTGTAGAGATGGGATTTTGCCATATTGCCTAGGCTGGTCTTGAACTCCTGAGTTCAAGCAATCCGCCCCACCTTACCTTACCATAGTGCTGGGATTATAGGTGTGAGCCAGCATGGTTGGCCTGTTTATTTTTGTGAGACAGGGTCTTGCTTTGTCACACAAGACTGGAGTCCAGTGACATAATCATAGCTTACTGCTGCCTCTTCCAGGATCATCAATTTACCTGCTTCAGCCTCCTAAGTAGCTGGGACTACAGGCACACACCCCAAGTAGCTGGGACTACAGGCACACACCACCATGCCTGGGTAGTTTTTTAATCTTTTGTAGAGATGGGGTCCCACTTTGTTGCCCAGGCTGGTCTTGAATGCCTGGCCTCAAGTGATTCTCCCACCTTGGACTCCGAAAGTGCTGGGATTACAGGTGTGAGCCACCTTGCCCGACCAGTTTTGTTTTTTTTTTTAAACCAGATATCTACCTGCTTGTCTAGAGCTTTTTTTTTATTAATGCAGTTTTTCTCTCAGCCTTTTGGTTTGAGGACCCCTTTACATTCTAAAAATTTTTTGAGGACCTCAAAGAGCTTTTGTATATATGGGTCATATCGATCAACATTTACCATATTTGATACTAAAACTGAGAGATTTAAAAATATTTAGGTTTTTAACCTTTAAACACTTAACAATAATAAGCCTATTACATGTTAACATAAAAAATTTTAATGGACCAGGTGCAGTGGCTCATGCCTGTAATCCCAGCACTTTGGGAGACCGAGGCGGGTGGATCACTTGAGGTCAGGAGTTCGAGACCAGCCTGGCCAACATGGTGAAACCCCATCTCTACTAAAAATACAAAAATTACCCGGGCATGGTGGTGGGTACCTGTAATCCCAGCTACTCGGGAGGCTGAGGCAAGAGAATCACTTGAACCTGGGAGGTGGAGGTTGCAGTGAGCTGAGATCGTGCCATTGCGCTCCAGCCTGGGTGCCAAGAGCAAAACTCCGTCTCAAAAAACAAACAAAAAAGAAATAGAGACAAGGTTTTGCTCAACCTTCTTCATAACTGGGACTATAGGTCTGTGTCACCATGCCTGGCTAATTTTTAAATTTTTTTGTAGAGATGGGATCTCACTATGTTGCCTGGGCTGGAATTTCTGTTGTTATAAATTAACCAGTCTTTGGTATTTTGTTAATAGCAGCCCAAGCAAACTAAGACAGACGCATTCTTTTACATTTTTTGCAAATCTTTTTTTTTTTTTTTTTTTTTTGAGATGGAATCTCTCTTTGTCACCAGGCTGGAGTGCAGCGGCGCGATCTCAGCTCACTGCAGCCTCTGCCTCCTGGGTTCAAGGAATTCTTCTGCCTCAGTCTCCCAAGTAGCTGGGACTACAGGCGTGCGCCACCATGCCCAGCTAATTTTTGTACTTGTAGTAGAGACAGGGTTTCACTGTGTTGGCCAGGATAGTCTTGATCTCTTGACCTTGTGATCCGCCTGCCTCGGCCTCTCAAAGTGCTGGGATTACAGGTGCGAACCACTGCGCCCGGCCTTACAAATCTTTTAAATACATAGTTTAAGAGAATACGGCTGGAGTTTCATATCTGCTGCATTCAGTGTGTTACAGTGTGATATTTTGGTTGAAGTTTATGAAGAAAATTCAGCTACCCACAAATATGTAGTTGGAAAGGGGAGGGGTATTCATACTTTACCAAAACTGAATGAGTGTTAGTTTCTTTTTTCTTTTGAGATGGAGTCTTGCTCTGTTGCCCAGGCTGGAGTGCAATGGCACAATCTCAGCTCACCGCAACCTCCGCCTCCCGGGTTCAAGCAATTCTCCTGCCTCAGCCTCCCGAGTAGCTGGGACTACAGATGTGTGCCACCACACCTGGCTAATTTTTGTATTTTTAGTAGAGATGGGATTTCACCATGTTGGCCAGGCTGGTCTTGAACTCCTGACCTCAAGTGATCCACCCACTTCGGCCTCCCAAAGTGTTGGGATTACAGGTGTGAGCCAATGTGCCCAGGCGAGTATTAGTTTCTTAAAAGGTTAGTTGCAGTGTGCAACTGCTTCAATTAACATTTTGTACTTTAAGATTCATGCTATCTTGTAATTGGAATGATTGTTTTACTCGTGCATGATTTCGTAACACACATTGGTCACTTGGAAAATATTGATTCACTAGGTTATAGAGATTTTTCCATATATTGATATATCATATATCAAAACATTAAATTCATTAATTAAATCTCATTAGAAAAGTTTGGTATTGGGAAGTTGTTGCTTATGGTTGTGGATAGAAGTTTGAAAAATGAAATTTTGCTTAAAAGCTTGAGTTTCATTATTGACAATGAAAACTGCCAGTTTATCATCAGGTGATAGGGCACTTCATTTTGGAGAAACACTCTGCCAATTATGCAAGTCTGAATAGCCATAGTTAGTCTATTCATCATTCTTTCAAGTAAAAATGACGTTCCATACCGTACATGAAAACACAGTTAATAACTTGATGGCGAAAGACTGAAAGCCTTCCTTTTAAGATCAGGAAGCAGACAAGATAGCCTACTTTTGCCACATCTCATCAACGTGGTACTAGACGTTCCAGCCAGGGCAATTAGGCAAGAAAAAGAAAAGAAGCCTAATTACTCTGCTGCAACTTCTAAGAAAAGATAGGAAAAAGAGCCATTTCCATTTGCATGTGACATAATTCTGTATGTAGAAAATTCTAAAGAATCCATTAAGAAAACACTAAAGCCAATAAATGAGTTCTGCAAAGTTGCAGGACACAAGATCAATATACAGAAATCAATTGCCGGGTGTGGTGGCTCACACCTGTGATCCCAGCACTATGGGAGGCCGAGGCAGACGGATCGCTTGAGGTCAAGAGTTCAAGACTAGCCTGGCCAACATGGTGAAACCCTGTCTCTACTAAAAATACAAAAATTAGCTGGGTGTGGTGACGGGGGCCTGTAATCCCAGCTATTTGGGAGGCTAAGGCAGGAGAATTGCTTGAAACTCGGCAGGCAGGGGTTGCAGTGAGTCGAGATCATGCCACTGTACTTCAACTTGGGTGACAGAGCAAGGGTCCGTCTCAAATAAAAATTATAGTTTTATACATAAGGAATGAACAATCCAAAAATAAAATTAAGAAAATTCCATTTGCAGTAGTATCAAAAATAATAAAATACTTAGGAATAAAATTAAGGAGGCAAAAGACTTGTACACTGGAAACTACAAAACGTTGCTGAAAGAAACTAAAGAAGACCTAAATAAATGGAGAGACATTCTGTGTTCATGGATTATAACTTAGAATTGTTAAGGTTGCAGTATTCCCCAAGTTGATACACAGTCATTGCAATACCTATCAAAATTCCAGTAGCACTTTTTTCAGAAGTTGACTAGTGGATTCTAGAAGTCATAAAAAATCTCAAGGGACCTCAAATAGCCAAAACAATCTTGAACAAGAATAAAGTTGGAAGACTTGTACTTCTGATTTCAAAGCTTTACTGCAAAGCTGCAATAATCAAAACATTGTGGTACTGGTATAAGGATAGACATACAGACCAGTAGACTAGAATTAAGAGCCCAGAAATAAACCCTCATACATATGGTCAATCGATACTTTTTGACAAGCTTCTCAATGGAGAAACAACAGTCTTTTCAACAAATGGTGCTGGGAAAAGAACTTCAAAAGAATGAAGTTGGATCCTTTCCTTATGTTGCATATAAAAATCCTGCAGAAGGATGGGCCAAAAAAATGAAAACAAACAACCCTCAAAATGTATCAAAGACCTAAATTTAAGAACTAAAATACAAAATTTGTAGAAGAAACATAAGTGAAAATCTTCATGAATCTTGGATTAGGCAATGATTTCTTAAGTATGACACCAAAAGCATAAAGATAGATAAATCGGACTTCATGAAAATTAAGAACTTTGTTCATCAAAGGACATATTAAGGAAGTGAAAAGGCAGCACACAGAATGGGTCAAAATATTTACAAGTTATGTATTTGATAAGGGATCAACATCCAGAACATGTAAAGAACTGCAAAACAACAACAAAACAAACCAATTCAAAAATGCTCAAAAGTTTTGAATAGATTTTTCTTCAGAGAAGATATACAGCTGTCCAATAAGCTCATGAAAGAATGCTCAACATCATTAAATCATTAAGGAAATGCAAATCAAAACCACAATGAGATACCACTTCACAGCTGTTAGATGGATATTATTTTAAGAATAAAACCCTCATGCATTGGTGATAGGAATAGAAAATGGTACAGCCACTGTGGGAAACAGTTTGGCAGTTCTTTAGAAAGCTGAACATAGAATTACCATAGGATCTAGCAGTTCTTCTAGGTACTTACCCCAAAGAATTGAAAGCAAGGACTTGAACAGATATTTGTACACCCATGTTCATAGCAGCAGTTTTCACAACAGCCAAAAAGTAGAAGCAGTTCAAGTGTTCAGCAGATGAGTGGGTGAAGCAAATGTGTTATAGCCATATGGTGGAATATTATTCACTCATAAAAAATGAAATTTTCGACTGGGCGTGGAGGTTCATGCCTGTAATCCCAGCACTTTGGGAGGCCAAGCAGGGCAGAACACTTGAAGTCAGGAGTTTGAGACCAGCCTGGCCAACATGGTAAAACCCCATCTCTACTGAAATACAAAAATTAGCTGGGCATGGTGGCACACCCCTGTAATCCCAGCTAGTTGGGAGGCTGAGGCAGGAGAACCGCTTGAACCCAGGAAGCAGAGTTCACAGTGAGGTGAGACGCCACTGCACTCCAGCGTGGGTGACAGAGTGAGACTCGGTCTCAAAAAAAAAAAAAAAATGCTGTCGGCACATTATAGAGAATTGAAATCAAATAACAAAAGGGAAAGGAAAGTGACTAATATTGCTATTATTTTGGTACAGTTTCTTTCTTTCTTTTTTTTTTAATTGAGACAGGGTCTCCCTTTATCTCCCAGGTGGTATGATCATGACTCACTGCAGTCTCGACCTCCTGGGCTCAAGTATCGATCCTCCCACCTCAGCTTCCCAAGTTGCTGAGAATACAGGCACACACTACCATACAGACTAACTTATTTTTTTGTACAGATAGAGCCTCATTATGTTGCCCAGGCTGGTCTCAAACTCCTGGGCTCAAGTGATCCTCCTACCTTACTCAGCTTCCTAGAGTGCTGGGATTTTAGATGTGAGCCACTGTGCCTGGCTTTTGTCTGCTAATTCTGTCATCTTTGTCACTCATAGATTTAATTCTATTGGTTTATTTTTATCCTCAGTAAGAGTCATATTTTTCTGCTTCAGTCCATGCTGGGCAATTTTTGAGTGGATGCCAGACATCGTTAATTTTACCTTGTTCTACGCTGGATTCTTTTATATTATAAATACTCCTAAGCTGTGTTCTGCGACACAGCTATGTTACATGGAATAGTTTGATCCTTTTAAACCTTGTGAGGCAGGACCAAAATGACCTTTAATCTAGGGTAAATTTCCCCTGATGTCCATTGAATTGTAAGATTTTTTTCCTCTCTTGTCCTTGTGTGAGATCTAGGGATTATTCCCTCTACCCCTTTCAGGTGGTTCTTTCCCTAGCTTCAGGTATTTTCCTGTGTTGATCAGTGCTTAGCTGAAGACTTAGAAGGTCCCCTCTGTAGCTCTTCAAAGCTGGGCTTTCTCTATGCATCTCTCTCCTCTCTTGTATTTTGCACTGTGAACTCCAGATGCCTTGGCTTTCCCAGGCCCCAAATTCTGTCTTCTCAACCCAGAGTGACCGTCAAGTCTGCCTGAATTCCCTTTCTAGTGCTGAGACATGAAAACTCTCCAGGCAGTGAGTTAGATCAATCACAGGGCTTGCCTTATTTGTTTTCCTTTTTCAGGGGGTCCCTGTCCTCTATTTCCTGGTGTCCAGTTTGTGAAAATTATTTCAGGTGCACCAGCTCATGTCTGTAATCTCAGCACTTTCAGAGGCTGGAGGTGGGTGGATTCCTTGAGGCCAGGAGTTTGAGACCAGCCTGGCCAACATGGTAAAACCCCGTCTCTACTAAAAATACAAAAATTAGCCGGGTGTGGAGGTGCGCGCCTGTAATTCCAGCTACTCAAGGGGCTGAGGCAGGAGTATCACTTGAACTTGGGAGGCAAAGGTTACAGCTAGCCAAGATCACACCACTGCACTATAGCCTGGGTAACAGAGCAAGACTCTGTCTCAAAAATAAAAAATTATTTTAAATATTTTGTCTAATTTTTTTAGTTCTTTCAGGTGAGAGAGTAAATCCAGTCCTTGTAGTTCCATCTTGGATGAAAGAAGTTGTCCCAGTCTAAAATTTAATTTGGGGTACTTCCAAATTCTGGTGCAATTAGTATTTATCATGTGCTTGCTGTGTGCCTGATATATTCAAAACTCAACCTATCCTTCTTCCCTTACTCCCTACCTCACTATACACGTTAGTTGAGCACTTTCTCTGTGTCAGGTATTCTGTATTCATTGTGGAGCTAAATAACCTGGTCTTTGCCTTTATGTAAGGACAGTATTTTTCTCTTTAGAGTTGTGGACACCGAGGCTCAGAGAGTTAGATTAACATACGTTTACCAGCCTCTCTTCCTTAGAAACACACAATGGTTCAACCCAAAAAAAAGACGAGATAAGTCTGCCTTTACCCAAGGTTTCCAAAATGTTAATGAGCAGTTCTGTTTTGTTTGAATGTAAAGGAATGGTGACTGTTTCATTTCATATTACAGAAGTGATTCTTTGGAGGCCATACTTCAAACATCATATAAAGTAGTAAACTACATAAATTTAAGAGAAGTTACACATGTCTTAATAACCTAATAACCATGCCTTTTGGACACAAAAATATTCAGTAGTGTGATTTACAGCAGGATTATATGTTCACATAACAAGAGAATTTCACTCCTGAAATTTCTAATGGAGCATAGGCTAGATGATGCAGAGAGGGGAATTACAAAGAAACCCTCCTGCACCCACCCCCAAGAATCAGTGATAACTTTTATAAAACTAGGGTATTATAGAGAAGTAGGCTGTGAATGTCAAGTAGAAAGTGCAGAAGCTTTTTCCAATCACTTTAATATTGCCAACCAAGACTTGCTCTAAAACCATAATACTTGTGAAGTCTACAACTGCATTTAAATTAGGACATCTTAAAGAACAAGCCCCAAAACTGGCTACAAGAACGCCTTTCCTGCCAGGCTTTAGTATACAAAGCCAGCAAATGCCTGCTAGAGATACCTAGTAGTGTGAAAATGTTAGCAGCATTGTAAACTTCAGTCCTGGCAGCTTAGTTTTTTTTACTCTTATTTGTAATGATTTGAATTTAATAATACATTTTCTTCAGAAAGCTTAAATCCTAAGAGTTAAATTTGTTACAGAAATGGAAAAAAAAAACACCTTTTGTTAACATTTTTCTTTTCTCTCTTTCCGTAAACCCTCCCCCTACTCCATTTACATGCAGAACACTCATCTGGTCTAGTGTCTAATATATCTAGGTGGTTGAAATCCAAGTTAAGTATTTAGATTTAGTGTTTCTTAACTTGTTTCCTTATATTTATGGTATTTTTTTCAGGGTATTTACATTTAAAATAATCAGTTGAATATTTTCTTTCTGAAGTTGAACCAGATAATAGTGATTCCTTTCCTCCTGTTCTTTTACTTCATTGAGTATGATTAAAAAGCCACTTAGGGAAAGAAAATCTTCCATTGTGCTTTCTGTTAAATAGCAATCTAAGTGCTATTGACATTAACCATTGTGCAGGGCTTTTTAGGCCTATATATGACTAAATATTAGATACTCTTAAAATCACTAGATTGAGGCCAGGCGCGGTGGCTCACGCCTATAATCCCAGCACTTTGGGAGGCCGAGGCGGGTGGATCACCTGAGGTCAGGAGTTCGAGACCAGCCTGGCCAACATGGTGAAACCCCATCTCTACCAAAAATACAAAAAAAAACACAAACAAACAAACAAAAAAACTTAGCTGGGTGTGGTGGTGGGTGCCTGTAATCTCAGCTACTTGGGAGGCTGAGGCAGGAGAATTGCTTTAACACAAGAGGCGGAGGTTGCAGTCAGCCGAGGTCATGCCATTGCACTCCAGCCTGAGCAGTAAAAGTGAAACTCCATCTCAAGAAAAAAAAAAAAAAGATTAAAAAAAAATAAAATCACTAGGTTGAGGTTTTATAAATTATCTTCCTTGCAGATCCTAAATGATTAACATATTGTTGGTAGCATAGTTTCTTAGTCATTTTACCAGTTGGCACACTTACGTGTCAGTAGATACAAAGTGTTTAGCAGTGAGATGAAGGCAGTGTAGAATAAGGTTACATGCACATATCATGGAGCTGGAAACAAGTTACTTTTAAAAACTCAGATTTCTCATTTTAAGTGTTCTCATAGTTTAATCATTTCAAAGTATAAACATGTATCAAAACATCACATTGTACCCCATGAATATAGACAATTATTTGTCATTTGAAAAAAAATTTTTTTAAAGTATTCTCATAAGATTGTTACAAAGTACTTAGAATAATGCCTGGTTCACAGAAAACAGGACATGGTATTTGATTAAAAGAAAATTAGAGCCATGCACGGTGGCATATGCCTGTAGTCCCAGTTATTCAGGAGGCTGAGATGGGAGGATCACTTGAGCCCAGGAGTTCAATCCAGCCTGCTCAATATAGCAAGACCTCATCTCAAAAAAAAAAAAAAAAAAGTCATTGATGAAAAATTATGTAAAGGAGAAAGTGTTAATAAAAGTCACCCAGGCTGGACGATGTGGCTCACGCCTGTAATCCCAGCACATTGGGAGGCCAAGGCTGGAGGATTGTCTGAGCCCAGGAGTTTGAGACCAGCCTGGGCAACATAGGAAGACCTCATCGCTACTAATAATAAATAAGGCCGGGTGTGGTAGCTCACGCCTGTAACCCCAGCACTTTGGGAGGCCGAGACAGGTGGGTCACCTGAGGTCAGGAGTTCAAGACCAGCCTGGCCAACATGGTGAAACCCCGTCTCTACTAAAAATACAAAATTAGCTGGGTGTGGTGGTGCATGCCTGTAATCTCACCTACTCGGGAGGCTGAGGCAGGAGAATTGCTTGAACCTGGGAGGTGGAAGTTGCAGTGAACCAAGATCGTACCATTGCACTTCAGCCTGGGCAATAGGAGTTAAACTCTGTCTTAATAATAATAATAATAATAAAATTATCTGGGTGTGGTGGCGCATACCTGTGGTCTAAGCTATTCTGGAGGCTGATTTGGGAAGATGCTTGAGTGTGGGAGGTTTAGGCTGCAGTGAGCTGTGATCATGCCACTGGAGTCTAGCCTGGGCAACACAGTGAGACCCCATCTAAAAACAAAAACAAAAACAAAAATATCATCCAGCCAGTCTTGTTGGCTCATGTTTGTAAGTAATCCCAGGACTTTTGGAGTCTGAGGCGAGATCACTTGAGGCCAGGAGTTTGAGTACAACCTAGTCAACAGAGTGAGACCTTGACTCAAAAAAAAAAAAAAAAAAAAAAGACATACACTGATTGATGAAAAATTATAGAAAGGGGAAAGTGTTATCAAAAGTCAGCTGGTCTTGGTGCCTCACACCTGTAATTCTAGCACTTTTGGAGATCGAGGCAAGAGGATCACTTGAGGCCAGGAGTTTGAGACTAGCCTGTGTAATAGCAAGACCTCATCTCTATAAAAAAGAAAAGTCATGTTCACTGAATTATATACTTAAAAATGCTTAAAATAGTAAATTTTGGTAAGTATATTTCACCACAATATTTCAAAAAGAAATGTCACAATTTAAAGGCCATTGAAATTTTCTTTTATGTAAGTGCAACCATGTATTGCTAACGACAGGATGCATTCTAAGAAATGTATTGCTGCCTGATTTAGTTGTTGTGTGAACGTCATAGAGTGTACTTACAGAAACCTAGATGATACAGCCTCCCACACATCTAGGCTATACGGTAGAGCTTATTGCTCATAGGCTACCAACCTGTACAGCATGTTACTGTACTGAGTACTGTAGACAGTTGTAACACAATGGTAAGTATGTATTTTAACATGTAAACATAGAAAAGGTGCAGTAAAAATGTGGTGTTATAATCTTTTTTTATCTTTTTTTTTTTTGAGACGGAGTCTCGTCCTGTCGCCCAGGCTGGAATGCAGTGGTGCCATCTTGGCTCACGGCAGCCTCCGCCTCCCAGGTTCAAGCAATTCTCCTGCCTCAGACTCCTGAGTAGCTGGGATTACAGGTGTGCACCACCATGCCCAGCTAATTTTTGTATTTTAGTAGAGACGGGGTTTTGCCATGTTGGCCAGGCTGGTCTGAAACTCCTGACCTCAGATGATCCTCCTGCCTCAGCCTCCCAAAGTGCTGGGATTACAGGTGTGAGCCACCATGTCTGGCTGCGAGTATTTTTTGAGAACGTGTTCTCAGTAGATTCATGGTGAGCATCAGTGACATCATTTAGACTGGAATTCATGGGTAGAAGTAGGAGCAGGTACACAGTTCTCCTATTCTCTTGGTGTCCTGTGGAGTGGCGTGCTTGGATTGGGGCATAGGTGGATGTACCATGAGACTGGGCTCCATGAAAGAATTCTGCCTGCCTTCCCCTAACCTTCTTTATGGGATTGAGCGTGATAAGTGAGGTTAAAAAGCGTGAGTTTGGGTACTGACTTTACAGGAGTTGCTGACAACTAATGCCCTGGTACCTAGAGACTGTGTGGGGCTTCGGGAAGGTGCTTTGGAGAAACTCCTGGCCAGAGGGAGGGAGGAGCCAGGAGCCCCAGATCCTCATTAGCTCTTTGCTAAGCAATCCAGAAAGAACAAAAAGATCAGTTGGCCAAATTTGGTAATCCAGGTGAGATCATGATGGCTTGGACTAAGGTAACAACTCGACTAAGATGGAGATAAAAAGCTGTTGGCACTGTGAGATGATTATATGTTTTTTCCCTGTATTATGTTACTGCAGTGAATTGTTCATAAATTTGCAAAGTTAAACCATCCTTGCATAAATTCTAGTCTGTAATTATATATTTATAATTATATAAAAATACATATTTTACTATTTCTCTGGATTCTAGTAATCATTTAGGACTTTTTCCATCTATATTGGTAAGTCAAGCTAGTACATATAAATTTTTTCATGGTCTTTGTCTCATTACGGAAGTAATCAAAATGAGTTATTTATCTTCCTGTATTTGTGAACAGTTTGTAAAAGAGTTTGCTTTTGCAGGGTACATTTAGCAAAATTCTATAATATATTCACAGCTTAATGTTTGTACTTATGCACAAATGAATGTATGTCTATATATGAATGATGGAGAATGGATTTTGATACCTATTCTATTTAATGGTTATTGTTTTATTCAGGGTTTAAAATGGCCCATTTCCCCTTAATTTATACTTTAAAAAAAAAAAAAAGTAGAGACAGGGTTTTACTATGTTGCCCAGGCTGGTCTTGAACTCCTGGTCTCAAGCAGTCCTCCTGCCTTGGCCTCGCACAGTGCTGGGATTACAGGCATGAGCCACTGCACCTGGCCGATACATTTAAAAATAATGCCTGCCGTCTAGTAGGCACTCAGTATTTATGGAGTGAATAAATTAATGAACGTTATTGAAATAGAATCCATTGCATTTTGTTGTTGCAGTAACGTCTATATGTTAAGCCTCCATTCTACTTGATAGTATTTGTACATTCTTTTTTTTTTTTTTTTTTAAGATGGAGTCTCGCTCTGTCGCCTGGGTTGGAGTGCAGTGGTGCGATCTCGACTCACTGCAACCTCCGCCTCCTGGGAGTAATCCCAGCCTCCCGAGTAGCTGGGATTACAGGCATCCGCCGCTACGCCCAGCTAATTTTTGTTTTTCTCAGTAGAGATAGTTTCATCATGTTGGCCAGGCTAGTCTTGAACTCCTGACCTCAGGTGATCCACCCACCTTGGACTCCCAGAGTGCTGGGATTATAGGTGTGAGCCACCATGCCTGACCATATTTGTACATTTTGAAGATTTTTACTGATTTATCATGATAGATTTAAGTTGATGCTCTTTTTTTTTTTAGATTTTTCTTTTTAAAAATTTCAGTAACTTTAGGGATACAGGTGGGTTTTGATTATATGAATGAATTATATAGTGAAGTCTGAGATTTTGGTGCACTCATTACCCGAGTAGTGTACATTGTACCCAGTATGTAGTTTTTTTTTTTTTTTTTTAATCCCTCGCTGCCCTCCCACCTCCCCGCTTCTGAGTCTCTAAAGTCCATTATACCAATCTGTATGCCTTTATGTACCCAGAGCTTAGCTCCTACTTATAAATGAGAACCTGTGATATTTTGTTTTCCATTCCTGAGTTACTTCACTTAGAATAATGGCCTCCAGCTCCGTCCAAGTTGCTGGAAAAGACATTATTTCATTTTTTTCTATGGCTGAGCAGTATTCCATGGTGTATATATTAATGTATCACATTTTCTTTATCCACTCATTGGTTGGCAGGCACTTAGGTTGGTTCCATATTTACAGTTGTGCATTGTGCTGTGATTAACATATACGTGCAGGTCCTTTTCATATAATGACTTATTTTCCTTTAGGTAGATACCCAGTGGTGGGCTTGCTGGATTGGATTGGCAGACCTACATTTAGTTCTTTGAGAAATCTTCATACTATTTTCCACAGAGGTTGTGCTAATTTACTTCACCACCAGCAGTGTATAAGCATTCCCTATTCAAATGAACAAATAACTAAATGAAGCATTCCCTTTCACTATGTACACATCAGCATCTATTGTTCTTTTGATTTTTTAAATAATGGCCACTCTGGCTGGGGTAAGGTGGTATCTCATTGTGGTTTTAATTTGTATTTCCCTGATGATTAGTGATGTTGATTATTTTTTCATTTGTTTGTGGCCACTTGTATATCTTCTTTAGAGAAATGTCTATTTATGTTATTTGCCCACTTTTTGATGGGATTATTTGTTGTTGTTTTCCTTGCTGATTTGAGTTCCTCATAGATTCTGGATATTAGACCTTTGTTGGATGCATTGCTTGCATGTATTTTCTCCCATTCTGTGGGTTCCATTTATTTTTGTTTTTGTTGCATTTGCTTTTGGGGTTTTAGTTATAAATTCTTTGCCTAGGTCAATGTCCAGAAGAGATTTTCCTAGGTTTTCTTCTAGAATTTTTGTGGTTTCAGTTCTTAGATTTAAGTCTTTAATACATCTTGAGTTGATTTTTCTATGTGGTGAAAGATAGGGATTCATTTTCATTCTTCTACATGTGGCTATGCAGTTTTCCCAGCACCATTTATTAAATAGGGTGTATCCTTTCCCTAATTCATGTTTTTGTATGCTTTGTCAAAGATCAGTTGGTTTTAAGTATTTGGCTTTATTTCTGGTTTCACTATTCTGTTCCATTGGTGTATTAGTCCATTCTTGTACTGCCGTAAAAAAATACTTGTGGCTAGGTGCTGTGGCTCATGCCTGTAATCTCAGCACTTTTGGAGGCTGAGGCAGGTGGGTCACTTGAGGTCAGGAGTTCGAGACCACCCTGGCCAAAATGGTGAAACCCCCTGTCTACCAAAAATATGAAAAATTAGCCAGGTGTGGTTGTGCACGCTTGTAATCCCAGCTACTCGGGAGGCTGAGGCAGGAGAATCGCTTGAACCTGGGAGGCGGGGAGGTTGCAGTGAGCCGAGATTGCACCATTGCACTCCAGCCTGGGCGACAAGTGAGACTACGTCTCAAAAAAACAAAACAAAACAAAAAACAAAAAGACTTGAGACTGTAATTTATAAAGAAAGAGATTTAAGTGGCTCATGGTTCTACAGGCAGTACAGGAAGCATAGTGGCTTCTGCTTCTGGGGACGCCTCAGGAAACTGACAATCATGGTGGAAGGTGAAGGCAGAGCAGGCACCATGGCCTGAGCAGGAGGAAGAATGAGGGAGGAGGTGCTACACACTTTCAAAGGACCAGATCTCCTGAGAACTCTATCACTGTATAGTACCAAGGGGGGATAGTGCTAAACCATTCATGAGAACTCTGCCCTCATGATCCAGTCACCTCCCACCAGGCCCCATCTCCAGCACTGGGGATTACATTTCAACATGAGATTTAGGTGGGGACAGATCCAAACCATTCAATTGATCTATGTATCTTTCTTTATACCTGTACCATACTGTTTTGGTTACTATAGCCTTAATAGTATAATTTGATGTTGGGTAATGTCATGCCTTTAGATTTGTTATTTCTGTTTAGGATTGCTTTGGCTTTTCAGGCTCTTTTTTGGTTCCGTATGAATTTTAGGATTGTTGCTTTTAATTCTTTAAAAAATGATGTGGGTATTTTGTTAAGAATTGCATTGAATCTATCGATTGCTTTGGGCAGTATGGTCATTTTCACGATACTGATTCTTCCAGTCCCTGAGCACGAGATGTGTTTCCATTTGTTTGTGTATTCTGTGATTTCTTTCAGCAGTGTTTTGTCATTCTCCTTGTAGAGATCTTTCATCTCCTTGGTTAAATATATTCCTAGGTTTTTATGTGTTGTTTTCTTTCAGCTATTGTAAAAGGGATTGAGTTCTTGATTTGATTCTCAGGTCGGTCATTGTTGATGTGTAGCAGTGCTGCTGACTTGTATACGTTGATTTCGTAACCTGAGACTTAACTGAATTCACTTATCAAATCTAGTTGTCTTTTGGAGGAGTCTTCGGGGTTTTTTTAGGTATGTGATGATATTATTGGCAAAACAGAGATAGCTTGACTTCCTCTTCCAATTTGGGTGCCCTTTCTTTCTCTTGCCTAATTGCTGTGCCTGGGTAAGTTGGTAGTCTTATGTGGCTTTAAGTTTCTTGTATTCTGCTTAAGATACATTTGTGATTTTTTTCTCCCATGTATTGTTTATTGTTATGTTTTTCCCCATTTATTGAATATACCTCTGCTTATTTGACAATACTGAAATTTTGTGTATTTACTTATATATTAGAGCCACTATGCAAAAGTAAACAGTATTTACTAAATTTATGTGAATTTAGTAAACACGGTAAATACTATTTACTTTTGCATAGGGGCTCTAATGTTCAAGTTCCATATAAATATAAATATTTCTGGTGGGAGAATTATGATAGATACCACTGGATGGGTGTTAGAACTCCCCAAAATTGAGAATTTTTGAGGTGCTAAGATACTAAATGTGTTTTCATCAAGCCTATATAAAAGATACTGAGAAACAAAGATTGGGTCTCAAAGAGATGGCATTAGTTTCTGCCTTAGGTGAGAACAACTAAAAAATTGGCATCTTTTTTTATAAATATAGCTCATTTGGGACATGGATTGTATTTCCAAATACCTGTCACATGGATTTATTCTGCCTTTTATAGGAGAAACCTGTAATATTGTTCTTTTGTATCCTTCCGATTCTATCTCACTTACCTCCACACTCTTCTCAAAGGGGGAAACTTAGTTTCAGCTTGATTATCTTGTACAAGGGAACTAGCAAATGGACCTTTCCATTCCTAGAGATGCCAACAATCTTACACAGATTATTCACAAATCTGTTTTCCCAAGCTACCTGCTAGTTATACTCATGTTAGTATCTTCCCACACTCAAAATACCTGAACACTGAATGTATCCTCTTCATCAGCAAACCAACTTCCTCTTTCATGTCCCGTTACTGAGTTAGTACTGTATAATGTAGTAAGTAGTGATGATGAGCATGGATTGATTATTGGCTTAGCTTCTTTTTTTTTTTTCTTTTTCTTTTCTTTTCTTTTTTTTTGAGATGGAGTGTCACTCTGTCGTTCAGACTGGATTTAGTGGTGCAATCTCGGCTCACTGCAACCTCCACCTCCTGGGTTCAATCAATTCTCCTGCCTCAGCCTCCCGAGTAGCTGCGACTACAGGCACGTGCCATCACGCCTGGCTAATTTTTGTATTTTTAGTAGAGATGGGGTTTTACCATGTTGACCAGGCTGGTCAGCTCAGCTTCTTTATGCCTAAATTGTCTCATCTGTAAAATGGGGATAATATTGGAATCTGATGGGATTGTAAGTGAGAATTAGTTAAATAACAAAATATGTAAAGTGCCTGGTACTTAGTAAGCCCTTAAAAAACATTAGTTTTTACATTTTACCAATATATTATTGGTAATACCCTAGGTTTATCTCCTCTCTTACTCAATCATACTCTTGATTTTACTGCTGCAGTCTCTCTCAAATCTGTCTTTATTTTACTGCCCCTGTTACTTTTCTATCTCAGGCTCCCATTACTTTTCTACTGCACTACTATGCTGATTGATCTCTCTGCTTTCGCAGTTTCTTCTTTCATTCACCTTCTACATTGCTATCATTTTCAGTCTTAAAATGATCAGATATCACTCCCCAGTCCCAGATCCTTAATGACTCCCCACTGCACTGCATTTGTATTTTCTTTCACTTTGGCAGTTAAATCTCTACTTTTTTTTTTTTTTTTTAATGGAGGCAAAGTCTCTAGGCTGGACACTACAATCTGCTTCCCAGGTTCAAGCGATTCTGATACCTCAGCTATCCGAGTAGCTGGGATTACAGGTGTGCGCCACCACGCCTGGCTAATTTTTTGTATTTTTAGTAGAGATAGGGTTTTGCCATGTTGGCCAGGCTGGTCTCGAACTCCTGACCTCAGGTGAGCCGTCTGCCTTGGCCTCCCAAAGTGCTAGGATTACAGGCGTGAGCCACCGCGCCTGGCCTCTAGATTCTTTTCCATGGAACATTTATTGAAGATTTCTCTAGTTTTTGTCCCTTTTAATAGTCTTATATTCAGACAGAGAACATTCCATGTTCTTTCTCAAGTTTTGCAAAGCTTAGTATTAGCTACTCTGTTTATTTGTTCAGGGAAATACTATGTTTAAATGGAAATCGATGTCTAAGTTACATACTCAGGAGTTAAATAATTAATGGTAACTAGATATAGACTTTCTACATATTTGATTAGATTCTATTAGTGCTGTCTCAGTATAATTTGTATCTGTATATTTTAAGTTGATTGCATTAGCTTTCTAAAAGGTGCTTGGTGGTGGTTGTCATTTGTTGAGGGAGAGGGTATGAGAAGTTTTGAAGATTTCAGCATTATCTTACTGATATGTTTGTATATGTCTTTAAGGAACTGGTGTAGAGAAGTAGTAACCAGTACTGAGGGTTAATATGCTTTCAATTGTGGGCAAATGCTCCAGTGCATGTAATTCTACTTATTAAAGTTGTCTTTCGGAGCTCGGGTTAAGTGAACTCAAAAGTTATTTTGAAATACAGAGAAATCTGATTAAACAGGACCATGAAGTAATATAGCTAGTGAACACTTGCTAAATGTTCACAATGATTGTTTTGAACTATTTTTGTTTTTTTCTAACCACACTGAAAACTAAAGATACTAATGTAAAATATTTGTGCTTTAATGAGAATGTATTACAGTCATTTAAAAATATTATTGACTCTTGTATAAGTGATTTTTTAAAAAAAGATATAAGAAAGAAGGTGTGGAGAAGTAAATATTTTTCACTAATAGCTTCACCTGCAGAATCATGGCATGCAAACACTAAGTGATCGAGTTGAACATTTTCAGTCATACCATGTAGATATTATGACTTGATGTGTTGAGAAGGGCACTTCACCTCTGTTATTCTTTCCATAAACTCGTAACTCCAGTCAAAATATCAGAAAAACAGACAGACACACTGAGAGACATCCTTTAAAATACTTGAACAGCGCTCAGAACAGTCATGAAAAACAAGGAAAGACTAAGAAATGATTACAGACCAGAGGAGACTAAGGAGATAGGATGAGTAAATGTAAAGTGGTATCCTTGATTGGATCCTGGAATAGATAAAAACATTAGTGGAAAAAACTGGTGAAGCCTGGATATAGCCTGGGATTCAGTTAGTACTACCATACTGATGTTGGTTTCTTAGTTTTGAAGAATGTCCCACAGTAATGTAAGATGGTAACATTAGGGGAAACTGAAACTGGATTTGGGTTTTATGGGAACTCCCTGCGTGGTCTTTATAACTTTTCTGTATATGTAGAATTATTCTAAAATTAAAAATTTGTCAAAAGTAGGTAATATTTTCCAGTTCAGTTCTACAAATGTATTGAATGCCTGTTATGTGCCCAGTGTGACCAGGGTTGCAGGGGATAAAGTGTGTAAGAGATACTTTCCCTGCCTCTGCCCTTAAGGAGTTGTCTTCCAGATTGGGGAATAAGACAATTAATATGAAGCAGAACGTGATGGAACCTGTGAAAAACTATGAGCAAGTTGCTGTAGGGGGTTCAGAAGCTGAGAGTAGACGTTAAATATAGACTGGAGAGTCCTCCCCAAGGAGGCAGTGTTTGAGAACTTTGAAGAATGGGCAGGATTTAGTAACCATAGTCATTGGAAAGGAAATGTGTCATAACCAAAGAGCCCTGGCTCTTGAATTTCATAGACCTACGCTGCCCCTTACTAGCTTTGTGACCTTGGGCAAATTATTTAATGTCACTAAGTCTTTGTTTCTCATTTGTAAGATACGGTTAGTAATTCCTATTTCAAAGCATTATGAGAATTAAATACACTTTATTTAGCTTAGTAAAGCATCTAATCCCTAGTAAACTCTTAGTGTTAACTGCTAGAGATGGAAAGAAGCATATATTGTTGATGCAGTACCAATACCACAGGCACAGAGCCTGGAAAGCGTAGAGTGTTTGGTGGAACATTGACTGGTATTGTTTAGAAAGGTGAATTAGGACTACATTGTGAGTGCTTTCATGTATCAGGTCAGCAGTTTGAACTTTTTAAGTGGTAATTGAGAAGTCATTAAAGATTTTCATGTAGGGGGAGTAAGGAGATTGAGTCTGTTTTAGGATTAATTTGATAGAAATATGAGGGGAGTGTTGGAGGCTCTCGTGGGTTGCTGCCTTCCCATTTACTTGGTGAGTTAGATGTGTCCGCTTTAGCTTTAGAATTCAGTGAAACAGTTAGCTTGAAATGCTCTGGATGATTAGTAGGAATCTGTTAATGTGTAACTTGGGAATTTCAAAAGCAGGACCATGAGTATGTAGTATCAAATACACTTAATATGTGTTTAGTAAAAAGGGCCACTGCTATTTTTAGATGTATTGGCTGAGAACTCCTTTTGTAGGTGATGGTTTTCGTTTTGTTTTGTTTTGTTTTGTTTTTTAACAGCTTAAGTCGATGATAAGAGTTAAACAGTACTTCATTGACTTCCTGTGAGGCTTTGTGGAAAGCAGTTCCGTTGTATCTATTTTTAAAGCTGATTACTGTGAGCAGAGGATGCTGCTATTGAGTTATAAATGTCATCTCAGTATGTTCTCACTCAGCATTCTTTAGATGACACTAGTGTTTGGATATAAGGTTTCTGGAGTTTATCTGATAGGAAAAGCAGCAGTTATCACTGAAATAGTACCAGTAAATGAAATACTTAAAAGCAGTGATCATGTTACCCTTCAGCAGTATAATTATCATCATCTATATGAGTCTTAAGCCTATACCATCACTGAATGGCAAAAAATTGTAACCTTATTTTGGGAATATTTTGCAACCCTGTAATGGTATTGTATAATGTTTTACAGCTTTTTTGTTAATCATTGTATTAAAAGTATTAAATCATCTTGGAATTTTCCTCTTGGGAACGATAGGATCATTTGATTTACAAATATTGTTAAAATACACTTACCTGTAAATTATTGGGGGTTTTCTTCAGTGGATTTTTTGGTTTGTTTTTAGAGACAGTCTTGCTATGTTGCCCAGGCTGGTACGAAACTCCTGGCCTTCAGCCATCCTCCCATCTTGGCCTCCCAAAGAGCTGGGATTACAGGTGTGAGTCCCTATGCCTGACCTCCAGTCTTTTATTATGATCTTTCTTTCTTTTCTTTTCTTTTCTTTTCTCTTTTCTTCTCTTCTCTTCTCTTCTCTTTTCTTTTCTTTTTTTGAGACAGGGTCTGTCTCTGTTTGCCCAGGCTGGAATGCAGCGGCATGATCTCTGCTGACTGTACCTCCACCTCCAGGGCTCAAGCCATCCTCCCACCTCAGCATCCCTAGTAGCTGAGACTAGAGGTCCATGCCACCATGCCCAGCTGATTTTTGTATTTTTTGTAGAGACGGACTTTCACCATGTTGCCCAGGCTGGTCTCGAACTTGTGAGCTCAAGCGATCTGCCTGTCTTGGCCTCCCATAAGTGCTGGGATTACAGGCATAAGCCACCATGCCCAACCTATAAGGAAATTTTTCAGTCCTACAGAAGAGTTGAAAGAATTTTATAACCACCATATACCAATCTGCAATTAGCTAAATTACTTTTCTTTGTTTTTCATTATTATTATTTTTTTAAGACAGTCTTGCTTCGTCGCCTAGGCTGGAGTGCCGTGGTACGATCTTTGCTCACTGCAACCTCCACTTGCCAGGTTCAAGCTATCATCCCACCTCAGCAACCCTAGTAGCTGGGACTACAGCTGTGCACCACCATACCTGGCTAATTTTTTTGTATTTTTTGTATAGATGGGGGGTCTCACTATATTGCCCAGGCTGGTCTCAAACTCCTGAGTTCAAGCAATCTGCCGGCCTCAGCCTCTCAAAGAGCTAGGATTACAAGTGTGAGCTGCTGCGCCCAGCCTAAATTACTGTTTTTAAAATGAAAGTTTTGTTTCCCTCTCTTTTTAAATATCATATAAACTTTTTTGAGTCTTTAAACCATTTTTAAGAGACTTTTGAAGTAGGTGAGATGATCTTTAATATTTCTGTGTTAATTCTTCAGAACAATAATGTTCAAGTAAAATAATTCTAATAGTCTGAGATTTGGCAAATCTCTGTTTTAGAATAGATAATACTAGTTTAGTAGATTACTTTTTCTGGCCCTGTATAGGGTTTATACAGTTAACTGTTCATTTAAATTCCCTAAGACATAAATTCATTTAAATTATCTGCAGACAGAAAATATACGTTAAAAAATATTTCTGCTAAGGTGTGAGGAGCCCAGGAGTTGGAGACCAGCCTGGGCAATATAGTGAGACCCCCATCACACACAAAATAGAAAAAGTGGCTGGGCACGGTAGCTCACACCTGTAATCCCAGCACTTTGGGAAGCCAAGGTGGGTGGATCACCTGAGATCAGGAGTTCGAGACCAGCCTGACCAATATAGTGAAACCCTGTCTCTACTAAAAATACAAAAATTAGGCCGGGCGCAGTGGCTCACGCCTGTAATCCCAACACTTTGGGAGGTCCAGGCGGGTGGATCACCTAAGGTTGGAAGTTCGAGACCAGCCTGACCAACATGGAGAAACTCCGTCTCTACTAAAAATACAAAATTAACCGGGCGTGGTGGTGTGTGCCTGTAGTCCCAGCTACTTGGGAGGCTGAGACAGGAGAATTGCTTGAACCCGGGAGAGAGGGTGCAGTGAGCCAAGACGTGACACTGCATACCAGCCTGGGCGACAGAGCGAGACTCCATCTCAAAAAAAAAAAAAAAAAGAAAGAAAAATTAGCCAGGCATAGTGGCCTCTGGTCCAGCTATTCAGGAGGCTGAGGTGAGAGGATCGCTTGAGTCTGGGAGGTCGAGGCTGCAGTTTCCTTGTCTTAAATGTTAATAAATGCATCTTTAATAGAAGGAGTTAATTTATCTCCTCATACTGTATTTGGTTTCCTGTTTCCTCTTTCTCTTCAAAGTACCTTATGAGCAAGAGTTACAAGATAACTTTTTCAGTATTCTATATAGTAGTGACTGTACTGGTCAAAATAGTTTCAGAGATTTTTCTGTTTACGTCATCATTCATATAAAGGCCACTTTTCAACTCCTGTCTTGCTTAAGATGGTGATTGTGATTCCTATGAAGTTGTATTTATATTTTTACTTTTGAAGCTAAAACAATAGCTATAGTTGCTCATTTAATTTTTAATATACTTGTGTATTGGTGATATGTAAATCTTAGTTCTTTATTATGTGAAGTTGTACACAGGAAAATGCATAACATTGCTTTGGGCCTGAGGCACAAAGGTACGTTGGCTTTGAAGGTAGGCCCTGAGGTAGAGAGAAAAGAAATGACACCAGTCTTGAATTAAAAAAAAAAGATACTGCATACAGAATCAGCATTTGATTATGAGGAAGTTGTGAGAGGAAAAGAGAAGAGGAAGATGGAAGCTGTAGAGTAGAATTTGTAGTTCCGTAGATTTGGATGGTTAGAGCTGAAGGCGAAGGTTAGAGTGGAAGGCGAATGACCTCCTTCCTCAGCTCTGTGTTACTGGGTTAGAGAAAAGCCAGTACTGCTCGCTGCTGCTGGAACTGAAGGAAGGAAAGTTCTGTCTTCAGGGTATTTACAAAAAGTTGAACAGTTGTGTTCCTTTGTGGATCTTTGGAGAATCGTTAGAACTCACTGTGTGAGTTAAGGTAACTGCTGACAGAATTTTTTCAAGTATTGCTTACCATGTAAACTCAAATGTCTGTATCATACCTCATTCTTTTTACATGTTAAGACAGATTCTGCTGATTAAATTCTGCCCCATATACTGTAGACACTGAACCATAAGCTTCAGATTGGTTACAAAATGCTCTGACCCATGGACTTTTGTAAATTCATTATTTCCTTTTAAGAAGTATGATGCTTACAGTGGATATCTCTGGTGGTTTTAAGAAATGTAAGCAGGCTTTTTGGAGGGATGCATTCTGGAGTAGGAAAATGTCTTAAATTGACTTCCCGTAACTGTTTCAGTCAGCACTTTGAACTGCTCTTAGGTACCTGGTGCCATTACATCTTTGTGGTCAATAACTTTTTGTGTGTGTGGCTTACTTCACAAAATAAAAATGCTTTCTGTGTCCTGTTATTTTGGTATGCGTATTTTATCTTTGATCCAACATAGTGCTAGGTACCCGGTAGATTTTCGGTAGAAAATTATTTTAAGAGCCAAAGATAAGCAGCATGGTCCAGTTATTCCAAGACCCACTCCCTGTATTCACTTCAGACTCAGCTTAAAAAGCAACACTCGATAAGGTCTCTGAGACTACCCTCCCTAAACAGCAATCCTGCATGGCTTCTCATACTCTGTGTTATTCTTCCTCACAGCACTTTTCTCCTACCATCTGATAACACTCTTGTGGGAATGTACATGTCATAAAAGCAAGAATTTTATTTTGTTCATTGCCATATTCACCCCGAGCCTAGCACATAGTAGGCACTCAAATGTTTTCTGAAGGTATATTGATCATTAGAAATTTCTGCCATTCGCTTGGCCCAGAGGGATATAAATACAAGTCAGAAATAGATTTAGCCATTGTGTACACAAATAGCTATAGTCAAAATGGGTTCAGATGATGTAAGAGAACTGCAGAGAAAACACTGGGGTTGTTGAGCATTTTATTATGTCTAGCTGGCTCCTAAAGAAATGACATTTAAACTGGGTCTTATTTCAGACCAGAGAAACAGGCAAAGGCCGAGAAACAAAGAAGAGAGGCAGGTGTAAGAAGAGGTGAAGTACTTGGTTTGGCTAGAACATACTAGTGAAGAACTAAGAAGTTAGTTAGAAAGATAGGTTAGATCCAGGTCAATAGAAAGCCTTAAAATCCAAGCTGAGTTTGGATTTTATCCCATTGGCTGTGAAAATTGATTGTTTATTTTTTCCCTTCTTCAAAAGGCAGTTAAATGTCGTAAGAATTGGATCTGCATAGAAAGAGACACTGAAGACCAAGACTGGAATTTTAATTTTAATTTTAATTTTAATTATCACCAAGGAGTTTGCATTAGGCCAATACCACATAAATCGAAGGTAGGAATGACCACAGGTTGGCAACAAATTGACTAATCAGATATGGAGAACAAGGTAAATGAAAGAAGCTAAGATTCTTCAGGTTTTGAACTTGTGGGAAGTAAGATGGTGTTGTCATTAAATACAGAAGTAAAGTACATGAAGAAAGAGCAGATTTAAGAAAGATTAGTTTAATTCTGAACATGTTGCTTTGAGGTGCTAGCATTCGAGTGGAGGAAATGTGGTAGAGTAGATAGTTGGAAAAACTACCAAGGCCTAAGATTTGGGCATTGTTTGCTAAGTAGTTTTTAAAGCCCTGAGATTGCAAAGGAACAGGAGAGAGTACACGGAGAAAGAACTGAAAATAGCAGAGAGCAGATTCTTGGGAAATACCGCTTAAGACGATGGGGGAGAAAAGCCAAGAAAGAACAAAAGGAAGTAGGAGAACCAAGAGAAGACAACACTGCAAAACCCAAGGCAAGATCGTGTTCAGGAAAAAGTAAAATTCAAACCTGTTTGCTTCAGAAAGCGCTCTGGTATAACCTCAGAAGTGTGACACGTATTTTTTCTATCATCTCATTCATTATCCTGCTATACTGTTTAGCGTAGTTCTTCACACACATAGTAGGTTCTCAATAATCTAGTTTAGGGACTACTACTTGACAGAATGTTATGTAGATGTAGATGTCTGAGCCACAGGCTGCTGATTGTGCAGTCTAGGGTCCAGCGGAACACTGGAAAGTAAATACATTGGGATTAACTTGTGCTTTGTAGGGTTTCTTTCACGTTACCTATTTCATATTCCATTTGTGATATATTCTTGATCTTGTCTATTTTCTCTTTGGTACATGGTAGAAATTATATTAAACAATAATCAAAGGATCTCAAGGTGCTAGGAAAAAAACAGTTAATGGACTTTAAAGATTGGATAAGTGCTTTTCTTTTTTTTTTTGGACCGAGTCTCACTCTGTCGTCCAGGCTGGAGTGCAGTGGTGCAATCTCAGCTCACTGCAACCTCTGCGTCAGCCTCTTCAGTAGCTGGGATTAAAGGCATGCACCACCATGCCCACCTAATTTTTGTATTTTTAGTAGAAATGGCCAGGCTAGTCTCAAACTCCTGACCTCAAGTGATGCATCCGCCTCGACCTCCCAAAATTTTGGGATTACAGGCGTGAACCACTGCACCCGGCCAAAAAAAGATTTCAATAGCATTTTTCGAACAAGTCATGGATATAAAGACTTGGATAATTTGGTGCTGCATTTTATCCACGAAAGACAAAGATAGCACTGATAGTGACCTTCCAGTATAGCATTAAAAAAGAAAAATCTGTTCCTAATAGAGGATTGTTAGGCAGTCAGTAATGGATCACGATTTGACTTGAAATTTTATAGTACATTTATGCCGGGCGCGGTGGCTCACGCTTGTAATCCCAGCACTTTGGGAGGCCGAGGCGGGCAGATCACGAGGTCAGGAGATGAAGACCATCCTGGCTAACACGGTGAAACCCCATCTCTGCTAAAAATAACAAAAAAATTAGCTGGGCATGGTGGCGGGCGCCTGTAGTCCCAGCTACTTGGGAGGCAGAGGCAGGAGAATGGCGTGAACCCGGGAGGTGGAGCTTGCAGTGAGCCGAGATTGCGCCACTGCACTCCAGCCCAGGCGACAGAGCGAGACTCCGTCTCAAAATAAATAAATAAATAAAGTACATTTATATGACAAGAATAAACTTTTGAATACATAAATACAAATTATTGGGTCAAAGGAAAATAGACACGTATTCAGTAGCTTGTTTAGTGTAATAGTATCTATATCATCTGTATCCTGTTTCTGTGGCAATAGCATTAAAGAGAACAAAGGTAATCTGATCAAAGGACACATGGAAAAGTAGAGACTACATCTGGTATGTTAAATGGTACTGTGTGACATCTTTTTTTTTTTTTTTTTTTTTTTGAGGTGGAGTTTCGCTCTGTTGCCCAGGCTGGAGTGCGGTGACACAAACTCATCTCACTGCAACCTCTGCCTCCTGGGTTCAAGGGATTCTCCTGCCTCAGCCCTCCCAAGTAGCTGAGGTTACAGGTGCACACCACCATGCTCAGCTAATTTTTATATTTTTTAGTAGAGACAGGGTTTCGCCACATTGGCCAGGCTGGTCTTGAACTCCTGACTGCAAGTGATCGCCCACTTTGGCGTCCTGTAGTGCTGGGATTACAGGCGTGAGGCACCGCTCTCGGCCTGTGTGATATCTTTATAACCATATCCATTAAACAGGTTGTGAGAACAAAATTAAGTAATTGTTAACAGTAGCATATGCACTTACGTAGAAATTTTTGTGTGGTTTGGATGTTAGCATCTCATTTTTGGTAAAGGAAGAGGAGTTTGGGTAAAATTTATCTCTTTAAGGTCTGGTTTAGTGAAAGAAAGCATTTATTAGGTCTGGATACTTAAAAATTCTTTTTATTAAGACTTATTTATCTTTTATTTAGATATGTTCTATGATGATAAATATACTTGATAAATACACCTGCAAAGCAGGAAATAATACATTGGTTTCCTAACATTTTTTCTTTTGTGATAGAGTGATTATAGCAGTGCATAAGTTCTTACACTTATTTGTTGAATTCTCTTACCGGTCATCCTAAAAAAGTAAATTTGTCCATGTTCATGCTTAGCTATTAAGCTTTATTAATTCAAGATTAAAAGCTTTAAGATATATGACTAAATTTTTTCTCTTGTTTACTTCATAATATCTATTTGAATGGAGGAGATACAAGTGGAGGCAGTGAATGCAACAGTATTTCTTCATTGTATTTGTATCTTTCATATGATCTTACAGCAAAAAGTTTCTAAAACCCTTCTTTAAATAAAGAACAAGATCACTGAATATGTAACATCCTCAACAGCGCGTTTCTTTTCTCTTCTCTACTTTTTTATATCCTTGAATAATACTGGCCAGAAAGAATATTTGAAGAGGTTCTTTCTAAATGTATTTTAATATTCATGTTAATTATACATCTTGTATGGTGAATTTGGTGCATTTAAAATAAAAATAATTTTATGTGTTTAATTATTGCATTCTGATCATTTGTAGGCGAAACCTAACCAAACTGTCCCTCATCTTCAGCCACATGCTGGCAGAACTAAAAGGAATCTTTCCAAGTGGACTCTTTCAGGGAGACACATTTCGGATTACTAAAGCAGATGCTGCGGAATTTTGGAGAAAAGCTTTTGGGGAAAAGTACGTCTCAGAATAATGAATTTGAACTATGAAAAACTAAAGCTTACGAGTTTTTTCTTTACTTTTTTACTAATGAAATATTTAAAATTTGGGAACTCTGAGAAAAGTAATATATGTGTATGTATTTCCTGGCTTTGGTTAAATATTAAGTTTTTGCTCTGTTCATTGTTTTTAAAAAATAGTTTTGCAGATTAAATTGAAACCCATGCTCTTTGAATAGTCTTCCCTTTCTCTTCCCATCCATTGTGGGTTTTTTTTTGAGACGGAGTCTTGCTCTGTTGCCCAGGCTGGAGTGCAGTGGTGCGATCTCCACTTACTGCAAGCTCTGCCTCCTGGGTTCATGCCATTCTCCTGCCTCAGCCTCCTGAGTCGCTGGGACTATAGGTGCCTGCCACCACGCCCGGCTAATTTTTTGCATTTTTAATAGAGACAGGGTTTCACCATGTCAGCCAGGATGGTCTCGACTTCTGACCCTCGTGATCCACCTGCTTCGGCATCCCAAAGTGCTGGGATTACAGGCGTGAGCCACCATGCCCAGCCCCATTCTGCTCTTAATGGACATGTACATTTCACATTATTTGCTATCAGCAGTGAGCAATATCTAAGTTGTCTTCATATGCAAGAAATTGTCTTTATTTACATATGTAGGAGTGGAATTGCTAAGTCTTGGGGTTTTACATCTTTTGCTTTGCTAAGTATTGTCCAATTTCTTTCCAAAATGGTGTACCAGTTCATATTTTACGGTAGCCCCACAATGTGGCTAACGCTGGCGATGTGAATTGGTGTAATATTTTGCTTTATATTCCCTGATGAGAAGGGAGATTGAGCTTCTTCTCACCTTTATGACCAGTCAAGATTCTTATTCTTACTTGCCTGTTCCTATTTCTGATTTACCCATTTTCTTATTGAGTGGTTTATCTTTCTCTTATTATAGGTTACTAGTTCTTTGTTAGTTACTTACATTACAAATATCTTCTCCCAGTCTGTGGCTTACCTTTTCCGTTTTGCTGTATTGTCTCTCTATATATTATATAGGTTGATTTATGCGTCAAGCTTGTATTTTTAAGTATAAATATAAATATCCTGGGTTTTGTCGTGTTACTTTTTTTTTTTTTTTTGAGACAGGATGTCACTCTCTTGCCTAGTCTGGTGTGCAGTGATACAATCAATCATAGCTCATCGCAGCCTCAAACTCTTGGATTCAAGCAGTTCTCCCAAGTAGCTGGGACTACACGTGTGTGCTGCCAGGCCCAGCTAATTTGCAGAGACAGGATTTTGCTGTGTTACCCAGGCTGGTCTTGAGGTCCTGGCCTCAAATAATCTTTCCCCCTGGCCTCTCAAAGTACTAGGATTACAAGCGTGAGCCACTGTGCTAGGCCCAAGTTTCTCTTTAAAGGCCTTCATTTTTGGCCAGGCACAGTGGCTCACTCCTGTAGTCCCAGCACTTTAGGTGGCCAAGGCAGGAGGATTTCTTGAGGCCAGAAGTTTGAGACTACTACCCTGGATGACATTACAAGACCTGGTCTTTATTTGTAAATTATTTTTTATTTTTCTTTTCTTTTTTTGCAGCAAGGTTTCACTCTGTTGCCCAGGCTGTAGTGCAGTGGCACGATCTCACTTGCAACCTCTGCCTCCAAAGTTCAAGTGATTTTCCCACCTCATCCTCCAGAGTAGCTGGAACTAATTAGTCTGGCTAATTTTGTTTATTTGTTTTTGTAGAGACAAAGTTTCACCATATTGCCCAGTCTGGGCTCAAGCAATCTGCCCACTTTGGCCTCTCAAAGTGCTGGGCCTCCTAAAGGCATGCACCATGGCTCCTGGTCCCCTTCTTTCTTTTCTTAAAGAAGTTGACCTGTATTTTGAATTACGAGAATTGAAATTGGTATTGAGAGCTTAATGTGGCTCTCCTTCCTTTCCTTGATTATGGCGATGCCTGGAATTATCTCTGTTATTTCACTTTATGCCTCCTCTCCACCCCCACCCCAGGACGATAGTCCCTTGGAAGAGCTTTCGACAGGCTCTACATGAAGTGCATCCCATCAGTTCTGGGCTGGAGGCCATGGCTCTGAAATCCACTATTGATCTGACCTGCAATGATTATATTTCGGTTTTTGAATTTGACATCTTTACCCGACTCTTTCAGGTAGGATACTAAAAAAGTTGACTAAACTGGTTACTGCTACTTTGCTGAAGAGAAAGCTTTTTTTTTTTTTTTAAATAACATTTGGGGTTTTTGTCTGTATGAAAGTATTTTAATTCATTTTAGGAACTATGCCAAAAAAAAGATTAAAACTATCTCATATTAAAAATATATGTATGTGTGTGTATGTATATATAGTGAAAATGACAGCTATACCAACTGCTTTCTTCTCCTCACATCTTTCCTTGTTATTGAATATTCTTCTTTTGTATCATTTTAATGTTTGTAGAATGGCCAGAATATGGATATATTAGTTTTCTGATATTGGATATTTATGTATGTTTGCAACTGTTTCTCCTGTTTTATTGAAATTGACTGTTAATATTGAGATGTTTAGATGCTTCAAAAACAACTCCTTTCTTTTTCTCTAAAAATAACGCTTTCTCTGGTGTAGTCTGTGCCAATTTGCATACACATTTATTTGGAACTTATTAGTTGCACCTATAGGCCCTATCCTGGTTTTCAGTTTGTTGTTGTTCAACCCCACTACTGTTAATTAGAGCTGCTTTACAAATTCTAGAATTTTCATTTTGTATCGTTAAGTTTCCCCCTATAAGCATATATTCTTTTCTTCGTAGCTTTTCAGAGTTTTTAATCTCCTGAACACGTGTGTCTTCTCTCTGAGTGATGGTATAATTAAAAATTTCTGACAATGAATTGAGAGTTGGTGTTTTTTTTTTTTTTTCTCATTGCCCTCTGAGTTGGTTGTACATCTGACCTGAATAGTCTGTGATTGATCTCGTTTCTTTAGCCCTGGTCCTCTTTGCTCAGGAATTGGAACAGCCTCGCTGTAACTCATCCTGGCTACATGGCTTTTTTGACGTATGACGAAGTGAAAGCTCGGCTCCAGAAATTCATTCACAAACCTGGCAGGTCAGTGCAATGACGCAAAGAGATTTATTCTTCTGAATTTCGTTATCTTGAGACTTCTGCTAGTATAGAAGAAACATGACCTTTATTAGTTTCGCAATAGCCAAGATTCTGCAATAGGATTGATACCTGTTTATCAGACATATTGACTTAATTCAGATCCTATAATTTGATAAATGTTTTCAGGCCACTTAAGCATTGAGTTTATGGCCGGGCACAGTGGCTCACCCCTGTTATCCCAGCACTTTGGGAGGCCGAGGCGGGCAGATCACGAGGTCAGGAGTTTGAGACCAGCCTGGCCAAAGTGGTAAAACCCTGTCTCTACTAAAAATACAAAAATTATCCAGGTGTGGTGCGGGTGCCTGTAATCCCAGCTACTCAGGAGGCTGAGGCAGGAGAATCACTTGAACCTGGGAGGTGGAGGTTGCAGTGAGCCGAGATCATGTCATTGCACTCTAGCCTGGGCAACAAGAGCGAAACCCCATCTCAAAAACAACAAAAACAAAAAAAGAATAGAGTTTATGTGTCTTTTGCTTCTGGTGTGGAGTCATGGAAGAAGTTACTCTCTTTTTAAAAATATTTTCTTTCTTTTTTCTTGTCACTGACTTGAAGCTCAGAAGTAGTTATTCTTGGCTGGGTGTGGTGGCTCACGCCTGTAATCCCAGCACTTTGGGAGGCCAAGGTGGGCAGATACTTGAGATCAGAAGTTTAAGACTGGCCTGGCCAACATGGCGAAACCCCATCTCTACTAAAAATACAAAAACTAGCCAGGTGTGGTGGCACATACTGTAGTCCCAGCTACTCAGGAGGCTGAGGCAGGAGAATCATTTGAACCCAGGAGGTGGAGGCTGCAGTGAGCTGAGATTGTGCCACTGCACTCTAGCCTGGGTGACAGAGCCAGACTCCATCTTAAAAAAAAAAAAAAAGAAAGAAAGTTATTGTTATTCTTGACGGTTCTTTTGATTTTTGTCTGTATCTTGCCTTGCCTTCCACCCTAATACCAGCATAATCTACTAAAGCTTCTGTTTATGTCTGTTCATAGTTATATCTTCCGGCTGAGCTGTACTCGTCTGGGTCAGTGGGCTATTGGGTATGTTACTGCTGATGGGAACATTCTCCAGACAATCCCTCACAATAAACCTCTCTTCCAAGCACTGATTGATGGCTTCAGGGAAGGCTTGTGAGTACCTACTGCATACCATCTGTTAGAGTCTAGGAACTTAGGGGCTGTCCAACCTCATCATTAATGACTTTATTCCAGGTTTCTTAAACTGCAGACTAAGATTGAGGAAAATATTAACAGATGATATTGATTTGACCTTCAGGTCCTGGAAGACTTTTGTTTTTCTTTTTTAGGGATTCCATGAGTGAAATTATTCTCTACCACTTCAGTTATTACCATAAATAAATTTTATCTTTCTTTTTTCCAAATGTTAACTTATTTTCAAGCCTGTGTTAGGTTTTAAAATATACCAATTAGCGGGAAATTTGACCAGTTATTTAACTAGCCGGCATTCAAGTGATTCAATGTTCCTAATGGCCATAGGCCTCAGTGGCCTTCATCTGCTTTCATCCTCACTTCGCTTTTGTTCAGCAGCATTTCTTCAGGCCTTGGGCTACTGTAACCTATGCTGCTGTTTATAACTAAGTCCTTATTTATTCCAGAATTGCTATTCCTTTGAGAATTCAAATTAATTATCAGTTGGTGAACACTTAAAAATACTAACAGTTGACCAGATGGCAGAAAACTAGCTTATGTTTTGAAGTGATTAGGAAAATACATTTTATATTATACATTATCTTTTACTTACAATAGCATTGGGACTGAAAGGAGTGCTGCCCCAAATGTCAGAACAGTTTGATGTTAGAAACTGTGGATCTCCCTGGTAGATGATCTCAGTAGCTTAATTTGCATATTGTTACATTGCTTTTAAATTGGTGTCTCTCATTTTCTTAAACCTGTAAACCTTCTTTGATCAAAAGCAAATGCAGTTTAAACTAAGAAGTTAAGCCGGGTGCAGTGGTTCACACCTGTGATCCCAGCACTTTGGGAGGCTGAGACGGGTGGATCACCTGAGGTCAGGAGTTCAAGACCAGCCTGGCCAACATGGCAAAACCCTGTCTGTACTAAAAGTACAAAAAGTTAGCCGGACGTGGTGGTGGGTGCCTGTAATCCCAGCTACTTGGGAGGCTGAGGCAGGAGAATCACTTGAATCCAGGAGGCGGAGGTTTCAGTGAGCCAAGATCACTCACTGCAACCTCAAAAAAAAATAAGAATCTGTCACACACACACACACACACACACACACACACACACACACACACAAAGAATTTCTATCTGGTGGCCATCCATTGATTAAAAATGGGTTGGTAAACTGTGACCCATGGGCCACCTGTTTGTTCTCCCGGGGAGCCAAGATAGCTTTTCCTAAGAGTCGTTTTGAAAAAAACAATCAGAGAAGAATATGTGACACAGACTAAATGTGGCCTACAAATCCTAAATGATTTTCTATCTGGCCCTTTACAGAAAAGCTTTGCTAACCAACCCCTTGATTAAAAGATAGAGCCTATGGCATTGTTACCTGGAGAAGGAATAATAGTTTTTGGAGAATACCTTTAAACTGTTCTGTGTTTTTTATTTTTTTGAAGTATTATTTTTTGGAAGTATTTTTTTTTTAAAGTAAGATTTATCTTTATACTTACACCACGTTGCCCTTTTAGAATGGAGAAACTCCCAGATTCCATTTGTCTATATTAGCAAGCACTGGTAAATTGGCTTCAATAAAACCCAGGGTTGATTACTCTTTACAGCTATTTGTTTCCTGATGGACGAAATCAGAATCCTGATCTGACTGGCTTATGTGAACCAACTCCCCAAGACCATATCAAAGTGACCCAGGTGAGTTTTGTTTCACATTATAACCATATCACTGGACACAAGCTTTAGTATATTCTTTATAGAACTGACAGCATAATTGAATTCATTGGAACCCATCGACTAGATTAGTGTATTTGTGTGTATGTGGTTTCACTTTAAACCCTGGAGCTTAAAATAGGACCCAGACTAGATGCTTTCTGGTTTAATAGAAAATAAACCACTGTTGTGACATTTTTATATAAGCAAAATTTGTATAGGAAACAAGTCTTCACTTTTTCTGTTAACATTTATAATTGCAGTTATTTATTCAACTAATAGTCTTTTAATTTTTTTTAATCAAAGGAACAATATGAATTATACTGTGAGATGGGCTCCACATTCCAACTATGTAAAATATGTGCTGAAAATGATAAGGATGTAAAGATTGAGCCCTGTGGACACCTCATGTGCACATCCTGTCTTACATCCTGGCAGGTACGGATCTAAACAGCGACTTTTTTCAGCTATGTAATCACCTTGGAAAATTCGGTATTATATAGCCTTTACTGATATAAGGGGTGGCCTGGCTTTTGGGGTTAGGTTTAAACTTTTACTTTTTTTTAATCTCTAGGAAATGTATTTTCTAGTAGATTAATATTTTAAGTATTTTCAGATGCATCTGTTACTATCTTTTGCTTCTTCTGCAGGAATCAGAAGGTCAGGGCTGTCCTTTCTGCCGATGTGAAATTAAAGGTACTGAACCCATCGTGGTAGATCCGTTTGATCCTAGAGGGAGTGGCAGCCTGTTGAGGCAAGGAGCAGAGGGAGCTCCCTCCCCAAATTACGATGATGATGATGATGAACGAGCTGATGATACTCTCTTCATGATGAAGGAATTGGCTGGTGCCAAGGTAAGATGGCAGTTTAGGAGACTGGCAAAATCCATTGTGAGTTGTGTTCTAAAGCCGTAAAACACTTAACGATATCCAAACTACAATGATAGGTAGTATTAATAGCTAATATTTATTGAGCATTTACTATATGACACATATTGTGTTAAGCACTTTACTTGTTTTTTACTCATATAATCTTTACTACAGCCCTATGAGTACATACTACTATTATCCTTATTTAACAGATGAAGAAACTGAGGCACAAAGAGGTTAAGGAATTTGCCGAAGATCACACAGCTAGTAGGTTGAAGCATCTGTGAGCTGCATCTATGACCAGGCATTCCAGCTTAAGGCCCATGTTCTTACTGTCTGTATTTTTTAGGACTAAGACTTTATTCATATCTGTTGGTGGAGAATATGAGGGAGAAATAAAAGAACTGGACCCTCTTTTGCTAATGCAACTAGAATAAGTTCTGTTCCCTTTTTTTTTTATTTTAATGGAGTCTTGGCATTAGAAGGTTGGGGCTGGGCATGCCTATAGCTCATGCCTATAATCCCAGTACTTTGGGAGGTTGAGGCTGGAGGATCAGTTGAGCCCAGTTTGAGGCCAGCCTTGGCAATATAGTGAGACCCTATCTCTACCCCTGACTCCAAAACAAAAAAAAGCTGGGTATGGTGTTGTGCACCTGTAGTTCTAACTACTCTGGAGGCCAAGGCTGGAGGATCAGTTGAGCCCAGCAATTCGACATAGCAAGACCGTATCTTTACCACCACTGCCCCCATGCCCCCCCCTAAAAAAAAAAATAGCTGGGCATGATGGTGTACGCCTGTAGTTCTAACTAGTCTGGAGACTGAGACAGGAGGATTGCTTGATCCCAGGAATTCAAGGCGGGAGTGAGTTGTGATTGTACCACTGCACTCTAGGTTGGGTGACAGAGCGAGACCCTGTCTCATAAATAAATAGTAATTGTATACAATGTGTAGTGTGACTTATTTCTGTAAAAAAAAATTTTTAAGCATATACGTAGAAAAACTGGATGACTACATACCAAACTAATCACTGTTATTTCTGAGGATAGGAATTCAGAGCACTTAAATTCTGCGGAATATTTGAATTTTTTACAATTAATACTTATTACTTTTTCAAAGTGTTTGTTGTGCTAGATGGTTGAGTGCTATATGGGATAAGTCTAAGACAAGGCTTTCAAGGAGCTAATCGTTTTATTTAGGAAAAGGACATATGTGCAGGTGAAACACTTCAACACAAGGCAGACAGTGAACATTGTTCCAAATTGTTGGGTACACTATAAGTCGGATAGGAGTTTAGAGGAAAGAAGTAAAGGAACACACTTTCCCTAGCCATCTGTAGAAATGTAAACAGAAAAAAAACCAGCCTCATGTATTTTGTCATTTGGCCATTCCATAATTTATTTTGTCTTCCTTTTAATGAACATTGATATTGTTTGCAGGCTTATGTATATTGGCCTGCTTTTACAAGTCTGTCTAGGCTAGCAGTGGGATTGCTGCATAAGGGAGTGTGTATTTCAACTGTGATAGGCGGGAGGTTATAATTAACAGAGGGGCTTATGGGAATATCACAGTGATAATGGTATTTTGTTTTTTAGCTGGATGGTAGGTAAGTATATGGATGTTTTATTCCTTGTACTTTATAGTTCATTATATATTTTGTATGAGTAAAATAATTTGAGTGAAAATATTTAACTTTTGGTTAGTTATTAAAGTTTATCCCCCTTTTTTGGTCTTGAAATCACTCTTGAAGGTATGGAAAAGAATGAGAATGCCTGTTTCTTCACATCCTGGTAGATGTTGTTTGTTGTTTTATTTTGATTTGTTTTTAATATACTGAATCTACTTACAGTTGGTGAATGCACATGGATTTTTTTTTAAGGTTTAAAAGAATTGCTAAAAAAACTTACAAAAACATTGGTTCCCTGCCTCTGCCCCCTCCAGCACCTCTCTGTCCCCTCGTTCAGAGTTTTAATTCTTGAAACTGTTTACTACCTCTGTGTTTCTTAACCATGTGCTTATACTGCTTTTTCTGGATTCTTGATCTCTTCACCTCAGATGTTGTGGGAGAGGGTTTAGGTCTCTTATATCTCCCTCCTCCCTACCCCATATCCTCCCACTACAGTTACTTGAATTTGGCTTAGTACTAATGTTTACATGATTTCACTCCTTACTGTGCCAAGTAACATACTATACAATAATTACTTTTGCTTTCTTATACAACTTGCTGCTTTTCCTGGTATAATTATTTTTATTTTCTTAGTTTTTAGTTTGTACCTGTCACTACCAAATCATATCATACTCTCAAACATCCTCTCAATATAGTTTCTATGAAATAAAATCTGTTAGTATAGTAGTATGTGATACCGTGTACTGCTTTGTAGGAAATAGGAGTCATCTGTGTTCCGCTCCAGTCTGCTCCAGTTATTCCTGTGCCACACTACTTGTCACCCTGAGGTGTCCCCTCGCCATCCTCATGGGACTTCATTGCCTCTCCTCTGTTGGAGTACCTTGGTTCCCATGTTTTCCTCTTTTTTGCTTTACTTCTTTGTTTATGTCCTTAAAGTAGCTTTCTGTGAAAGGGTGAGAGAGAAACTTCTTGAGATCTTTGGTATCTTAAAATGCCTTTATTCAACCCTCAAACGTGAATTGACTAGTTACAGAATTCTAGATTAATAAATATTCTGCTCTAAATTGTTAAGGCTTCACTGACTTCTAGCTTCTAATGTATTTTTGCTTTTCAGTGCTTCCTTTCCCTCTGTCACCAAAAGCCTCTTTTTTTTTTTTTTGAGACGGAGTCGCTCTGTCACCCAGGCTGGAGTGCAGTGGCGCAATCTCGGCTCACTGCAACCTCTGCCTCCCGGGTTCACACCATTCTCCTGCCTCAGCCTCCTGAGTAGCTGGGACTACAGGCGCCTGCCACCACGCCCGGCTAATTTTTTTTTTGTATTTTTAGTAGAAACAGGGTTTCACCATGTTAGCCAGGATGGTCTTGATCTCCTGACCTTGTGATCCGCCTGCCTCGGCCTCCCAAAGTGCTGGGATTACAGGTGTGAGCCACTGCACCTGGCCCAACAGAAGCTTTTAAGATATTTTCCTCATCCTTGATTTGATGAAAATTGTAAGGGTATTTTTGGTTTGTTTGTTGTGGGTTTCCTTTCTTTCATTGAGCTAGGTATGTAATAAACCCTTTCTATTTGGATATTTATGTCCTTTAAGTCTTGAAGTCTTGGAAATGTTCGTATTTCTCTGATCACTTATTTTCCATTTATAAATTTATAAAGGTTCCACCTTTTCTGGAGCCTTATATGCTATGATAAAAGAATATTGCGGCCGGATGCGGTGGCTCACGCGTGTAATCCCAGCACTTCGGGAGGCCGAAGCGGGCAGATCACCTGAGATCAGAAGTTCCATACCAGCCTGGCCAGTGTGGTGAAACCCTGTCTCTACTAAAAATACGAAAATTAGCCAGGCATGGTGGCGCATGCCTATAATCCCAGTTACTTGGGAGGCTGAGGCCAGAGAATGGCTTGAACCTGGGAGGCAGAGGTTGCAGCGAGCTGAGATCGCACTATTGCACTCCAGCCTGGGCAACAAGAGTGAGACTCCATCTCAAAAAAAAAAAAAAAAGACTACTGCAAGGATCCATTATGATGTTGAGACATGAATTTTAAAATATGATTAGTTCAACCCTCTGTGCCTAAGGAACGAGAGAAGGATTGATGATCGGCAGAGAGGGCCTTCCAGAATGGGGAAAGGATTTAAAGAATGATACGGAAGTCGAAATAATCATTAGAATGTGCAGGAAACACTGAGGAGATGAGCCTGAATAGAGCAGCGTTGATGTTGGTTAGGGAGTTGTGGGAAATACCTTTCTTTGGTTGCAGAGACCAGATTAGAAAGACTTGTGAAAGCTGGGCAGGAGGGTGAGATTTTGTAACAGGGCAAATTGGGAGTTACTGGTGGTTTTTGAGTTGGTGAGTGTTTAAGAATGGCTAAGCTGATAGTGGTAAGCAGAAGGATGTGGTGAGATAAACTACAAGTTGGGAAGTTCACTAGGTTGTTTTAATAAATCACGGCCACCCGCGGTGGCTCACGCCTGTAATGCCAGCCCTTTGGGAGGCCAAGTGCAAGGAGGATCACTTTAGCCCAGAGGTTTGAGTCCACCCTGGGCAACATGACAAGATCCCGTCTACCTGTGCCTTCCCCCCACCCCCCCCCCCAAAAAAAAAGCCGCATGTGGTGGCGCACAGCTTGTCCCAGCTACTTGAGAGGCTGAGGCAGGAGGATGGCTTGAGCCCAGGAGGTCAAGGCTGCAGTGCACCATGTTTGTGCCGCTGCAGTCCAGCCTGGGCTACAGAGCAAGACCCTGTCTCCCATAAATAAATAAGGTCTGGGGTTGGTAAGTAGAATGAAATGAAATATACAGGTATGAGAATCTTTTAGGGAAAAATAAGCAGGATATAGCTACTGACAAAATAATTATGATGAAGTGAGTGGAGGCTTGACTAGTAACTTTGACTTTTGTCATTGAGCTGTTTAGCTGCTCATGCTGCATTGTCAGCTAATTGGGAACCCGTTATCTTAAGCATGTGGATAAAGCAAAGAGTTAAAGATGAGAGCTTTTCTGTCATCCACCACCCAGCACTAATAACATGACTAAATATGGCTGTTTTTCTGTCAGTGTTGCTTTGCTGTTGGGGAATTTAAATGCAGAGTAGCATTTTTTTTTAATGAATTACTGTGTATCTCTTGACAGCTTACTTTGACAAGCTTATCAGCTATTCCTAAGCCTGCTATAGGCAGGGAAATGGAAAAGGTTATATATGTGTTCTTTCTTCTAATTTGGTACCTCATTTTTTAGAGCTCAAATTGACAGAAAATATTAATCCTTTTTAATTCTTTCTTTTTTTTTGAGACGGAGTCTTGCTCTTTTGCCCAGGCTGGAGTGCAGTGGCGCTATCTCGGCTCACTGCAAGCTCCGCCTCCCAGGTTCATGCCATTCTCCTGCCTCAGCCTCCTGAATAGCTGGGACTACAGGCGCCCGCCACTGCGCCTGGCTAATTTTTTGTATTTTTAGTAGAGACGGGGTTTCACCGTGTTAGCCAAGATGGTCTCGATCTCCTGACCTTGTGATCCACCCGCCTCAGCCTCCCAAAGTGCTGGGATTACAGGCGTGAGCCACCACGCCTGGCCTTAATTCTTGAATTGAAATAATTTATTTCTTTGGAAGGACTCAAGATGCTTTTTAGTGATATTCTTGATCATTTTTCTTTACAAATTCACCTTAAAAAATTTTTAGTTAAAAAAAATTTTTTAGAGGGATCTCACTATGTTGACAAGGCTGATCTTGAACTCCTGGCCTCAAGCAATCCTCCTGCCTCCCAAAATGCAGGATTACAGGTGTGAGCCACTGTACCGACTCTCATCTTCTTTCTTACCTTAATAACCCATAGAGAATTCACCGTCATCGATCTCTTTCTTTATTATGTCCCTTAAACATTGTTTTCCCAGGTACTTTGTTGAGAGGTTAATATCTGCACCCCCCGCCCCACCGCCATCCTTTTTTTTTTTTTTTTTTTTTTTGTCGAGACAGGCTCTTGCTCTGTTGCCCAGGCTGGAGTATGGTGGCCAGATTATGGTTCACTGCAGTCTCAAACTCCTAGGCTCAAGCAATCTTCCTGCTTTAGCCTCCCAAATAGCTGTGTGCCACCATGGCCCAGCTAATTTTTTATTTTATTTTTTGTAGAGATGGGGGTCTCATTATGTTGCCCATACTGGTCTCGAACTCCTGCCTCCCAAAATGTTAGTATTACAGGTGTGGGCCACTGTGCATGGCCTGCCCCTTACTTTTTATATGGATTCCTATTTTTAATCTTGAAAAGATTTTTTTCTTTCTCCAAAGATGAGGGGGTAGAAAACTGTAGTAATTTTTAAAGTTGTAAGCTAGGAAACTTTTTGTAGCCCTGTCCTTCCTAGATAGATTACCTGTAGCTTGCCATGGGTATGGTGTTTCTGTGATTGAGAGTGCCCTCTTATGGTGACACAAAAATTATTCAGGAAGTGCTAGAGTCTCTGGAAGTTTTTTAAGAGGGTGTGTGCGACCTCAAACCTAGGTCTGGCCCATTTGTAGTTTAAGTGTTCCCTTGGTATTTGCCATCCACAGCTTTAGGAGAGTTGAAAGATGCCATTTCCCCAAACGAAAGTAATCTGTTAAATTTTTTATGTACCCTAGGTGGAACGGCCGCCTTCTCCATTCTCCATGGCCCCACAAGCTTCCCTTCCCCCGGTGCCACCACGACTTGACCTTCTGCCGCAGCGAGTATGTGTTCCCTCAAGTGCTTCTGCTCTTGGAACTGCTTCTAAGGTAAAGCATTTTCCATTACTGCAGTTTTTGGATTCTTTGCTGTGTACTAGTGGGTTTTTATTGATTTGCTTTCACCCTGCTTCCACAGGCTGCTTCTGGCTCCCTTCATAAAGACAAACCATTGCCAGTACCTCCCACACTTCGAGATCTTCCACCACCACCGCCTCCAGACCGGCCATATTCTGTTGGAGCAGAATCCCGACCTCAAAGACGCCCCTTGCCTTGTACACCAGGCGACTGTCCCTCCAGAGACAAACTGCCCCCTGTCCCCTCTAGCCGCCTTGGAGACTCATGGCTGCCCCGGCCAATCCCCAAAGTACCAGTATCTGCCCCAAGTTCCAGTGATCCCTGGACAGGAAGAGAATTAACCAACCGGCACTCACTTCCATTTTCATTGCCCTCACAAATGGAGCCCAGACCAGATGTGCCTAGGCTTGGAAGCACGTTCAGTCTGGATACCTCCATGGTGAGTCTTAATTTTGAAACTATCTAACCTGTTAAGAAATATGTGTGGGCCAGGCACAGTGGCTCATGTCTGTAATCCCAGCAATCTGGGAGGCCAAGGTGGGTGGATCGCTTGAGCCGAGGATTTCGAGACCAGCCTGGGGGACATAGTGAAACCCTGTCTCTACAAAAATTACAAAAATTAGCTGGGCGTGGTGGCACTTGCCTGTAATTCCAGCTACTCGGGAGGCTGAGGTGGGAATATTGCTTGGGCCCAGGAGGCCAAGCTTTCAGTGAGCCATGATTGCACCACTGCACTCCAGCCTAGGCAATAGAGTAAGACCCTGTCTTGAAAAAAAAGAAGAAAGAAAAAGAAATATGTGTGGATAGAAGTTTATGGGTTGAAATTTTGTGATAAGTTTTATATGGAATTCAGAGATGCTATAACATAATTCCTACCCTCAAGAAATATGGCTGGGCGTGGTGGCTCACACCTGCAATCACAGCACTTTAGGAGGCCGAGGCGGGTGGATCACCTGAGGTCAGGAGTTTGAGACCACCCTGGCTAACATGATGAAACCCCGTCTCTACTAAAAATACAAAAAATTAACTGGGCCTGGTGGTGGGTGTCTGTAATTCCAGCTACTCAGGAGGCTGAGGCAGGAGAATCACTTGAACCCGGAGGCAGAGGTTGCAGTGAGCTGAGATCAGGTGATTGCACTCCAGCCTGGGCAACAAGAGTGAAACTTTGTCTCAAAAAAAAAATGTGTATATTCACAGACCAGATGAGGCAGTTTGTAAATATTGCAGTAAATGTCCTTTCATAAATGCCATTTGTAATCTAACTAGAAAACACTTAAGTTTTAGAGAAATAAGAGGTTATTCCCAGATAGGGCAATCATGAGGACTTTATAGAAGGAGTGGCATCTGAATCTGAAGTATTTCTTTGGAAAGTGGATACGGTTTTCAGATTGATAACAGCCACAATGACAGAAATGCCTAAGGTGTATTGTGGAATGATGATTAGGTTATTTTAAGTAGAGCAGAAATTTTGTCAGTAGGAGAAAGAACTGGAAAGGAACATGACACTAGATTAGAGAGAGTTGAATACCCTCTCCCAAAAGAATTTTAATTTTATATGGTAGGAAATGAAGAGCATTTGAAGGGGGTAGGTTATTGGTCCTTTGTCTAAATATGCAAGAAAGGGTCCAGAACTGAGAGGTGGGAGAGGAATATTTGATGTTTTGTTCATTTATGCACTCAACAAAAGTCTTGCCCTCACAAAGTTTATATTCTAATGGGAGGAAGATGGAATATAAACATGTTAATTGAATAACATAGTATGTTCACAGTCACAAGTGCTATGGAGAAAAATAGCCCAAAGAAGGGTATAGAGAAAGCTGGCATAGGAGTGGGAGGTATGTGAAGTTATAGAGTACAATTCTGAGCAGAAACCTGTAGCAGTAGGAGGATGTGCCATGCTGATCCCAGGGGAGATTATTCCAGGATGAAGGAAAAAGCAAGTGAGTTTGGGAGAGACTGAAGAATAACAAAGGGGTTTAATGTAGCCAGTACTAAATGAGCAAGAGAGAGAATCATTGTTTATGAGCAGAGTGGGCAGCCAGATGATTAGGTCGAAGCCTTTCGAGAGCATGAAATAAAGACTTGTTAAGGCTTGAAAAGCAGTCAGTGGGTGGGAAAAAAGGTAAGTACCACATGTGCACCGCATGCGCGTAAAAACGAAACTTTTACCTGGCTGACTGTTGGATTTGAAATGAGCAGTTGATGGAAGCATCAGCAAGTAGGCAGTCAGAAATCCAAGGAGGCAGAATGGGAAGAGTGAAGTTGAGAAGTGTTGTGGCACTAAGTGAATGGCATCTCTTGGTTGCAGAGAATGGGTAACACTCAAGTGGTACCTGTGGGGTGGATAGCCTAATTAGTGAGTGTGGATTAGGTTTGACTTTCTGGCAGCATCAGTATAGAATGACCATTTTGCGTTTGGATATAGATTATTGAAGATACTAATGGTATTTGTGTAGATAGCCAATTTACTCAAATCTTTTTAGAATTAAACCAAAAAGTTCATTTCCCTGGCTCTTTCTAGATCTCCACCTCCCTAAACTTTACATTTGAAGGTTCTTTGGAGCCTTAAGGCCCCTAAGCGTTTGGTCAGATATGATAACCCCTGGGCATGGCATTGAGAGTTAGGTTTGTATCTGTTATTGTTATTTTGAAAAGGTTCAATGAGAGCAGAGGCTCAGCTGTGGTAGGAAAGTTGTTTTTCAACACTTTTCTTTACTTTCCAGAGTACGAATAGCAGCCCATTAGTAGGTCCAGAGTGTGACCACCCCAAAATCAAACCTTCCTCATCTGCCAATGCCATTTATTCTCTGGCTGCCAGGTAAGTCTGCTAAAGCTATATTTTGTACAGTGGAGTTGTTACTTGTAAAAAGCTTACTTGCAGAAAATTGAGAAAACCCAGAAAAGTGTAAAAAAGAAAATAAAAATTAATCTCTGTTTGCACCATGTAGAAATGATGATATTTTATGTTTTAGAGTATTTCCTTCTTTTCCTTTCTCTGCATATGTGTACCTAGATCTGTTTTGCTGGGGCCTGTCAATTTTATTAATATTTTCAAGGAAGTAATTTTGGATATCTGCCATCTGTTTCATTGCTCTGCGCTCTTTATTCTTCCAGCTTTCTTTAAGTTTAATTTGCTGTTTTCCTAGCTTCGTGAAATGGACGCTGTGTTGATCTGCTCAGGCTGCCATGGCAAAATACCACCTATTGGGTGGTTTAAATAGCAGAAATTTATTTTCCCTGAGTTCTGGAGGCTGGAAGTCTGAGATCAGGGTGCCTGCATGGTGGCTTTCCGGTGAGGGCTCTCTTCCTGCATCTCACTATGTCCTTACATGGCCATCCTCAGTGTTTGCACAGATAGAGAGAGAGAGAGAGAGAGCGAGCATGCACAAGCTCTCTGGGGTCTCTTCCTATAAGGACACCAATGCTACTGGATCTGGGTCCTCCTATTCTTATGACTTCATCCAACCTTAATTACATCCTTAGAGGCCCCATCTCCAAATACAGCCACCCCTCAGTATATATGCATGCAGGGGATTAGTTCCAAGACCCCAGCATATACCAGAACGCACATGGTCGGGTCCCACACTTGGCCCTGTGGAACCACATATATAAAAAGTTGGCCCTCCCTGTATGTGGGCTCTAATGAATACTGTATTTTTGAGCCAAACTTGGTTGCAGTCAGGGAACCCAAGGATACAGAAGCCTGACTGTGTTTATTGATGAAAATCTATGCGCACACTGAGAATAAGGGCTTCAACAGATGGTTTTAGGGGGAACACAAACAGATGTTTTACGGTATTCCACCCATTTTGATATGTCATATTTTCATTAAGTTCAAAATACATACTTTTTCTATTTGTGATTTCTTCTTTAATGTATGAGTTATTCATATGTTGCCTGATTTTCATATATTTGAAAATTTTCTAGTTATCCTTCTGTTACTGCTGGCTTTATTCCAATATGGTCAGAAACCATACTGTCAGCTAGTTTATGGTAAAATTTGGTAATTTGTATCACCCTCAGTTCCTAAGAATGTGTATTTTGCAGTTTTTGGGTTGTAACATTCTGTATAAGTTAATGAGGTCAAGTTTGTTAATTGTGTTAAATCTTGTATCTCCCTAGAATCTTTTTTAAAATTTCTCTGCTATTGGATAACTGAGAGGAGAATGTTAAATTCTCCACCTATGACTGTGGTTTTTTTCTTTTCCTTTTAGTTATATTTATTTGTGTTATCTGTATATTTAGCCTATGTAATTGGGGTACATAGAAATTTAGAATTTTTGATACTAAGTAAGTTTTTATTACAATCAAATACCTCTTTTACTCTGTAGTTCTATTTCTTGCCTGCCTTAAGTCTGCTTTGCCATATATGAAAGTGGCTACATCACCTGTCTGTTAGTATTTGCATAACCTCTGTATTATACCATTTCACTCCTCTATTTTTTTTTTTTTTTTGTAATATGGAACGCTTGATGAATTTGTGTGTCATCCTTGCGTAGAGGCCATGATAATCATGGTAATCATCTCTGTATCGTTCCAGTTGTAGTGTATGAGCTGCTGAAGTGAGCACAACTCCTTCTATTCTTTAATAGTTATCAAGAGATTCCATCATGCACTCTTGACTTACTAGAGTTTGTTTCATTTATTTATTTAGAGATAGGGTCTTGATCTGTTGCCCAGGTTGGAGTGCAAAGGCTCAATCATAGCTCACTGCAGCCTCAACATACTGGGCTCAAGAGATCCTCCCGCCTCAGTCTCCTGAGTAACTGGGACTCCAGGCATTCGCCACCATGCCTGGCTAGGTTTTTAATTTTTTATTTTTAATAGAGACAGGGTCTAGCTGTGTTGACCAGGCTGGTCTTGAACTACTGGTGTCAAGAGATCCTCCTGTCTCAGCTTCCTGAAATGCTGGGAAATACAGATGTGAGCCATCACACCCAGCCTACAGAGTATTTTAAATCAGCATCTCTGTTTGTTGCCCAGGCTGGAGTGCAGTGGCGCAGTCTTGGCTCACTGCAGTCTAAACTTCCCAGGCTCAAGTGATCCTCCTGCCTCAGCCTCCCGAGTAGCTGGGACCACAGATGCGCACTACCACACTCAGCTAATTTTTGCATTTTTTGTGGAGATGGGGTTTTGCCATGTTGCCCAGGCTGGTCTCGAACTTCTGGGCTCAAGAGGTTTGCCCGCCTTGGCCTCCCAGAGTGCAGGGATTATAGGCGAAAGCCACTGTGCCCAGCCCACTTTTAATTTTTTAAAAAGCTACTTGGCCGGGTGCAGTGGCTCACACCTGTAATCCCAGCACTTTGGGAGGCCAAGGTGGGTGGATCACATCAGGAGATTGAGACCATCCTGGCTAATGCGGTGAAACCCCATCTCTACTAAAAATACAAAAAAATTAGCCAGGCATGGCGGTGGGCACCTGTAGTCCCAGCTACTCAGGAGGCGGAGGTTGCAGTGAGCCGAGATCTTGCCACTGCACTCCAGCCTGGGCGACAGAGCGAGACTCTGTCTCAAACAAAAAAGAGATACTTTCACTGAATACAGCATCTATTTTCGTTTTGTTTTGTTTCGTATGTTTTGTTTTGAGACGGAGTCTTGCTCTGTCACCCAGGCTGGAGTCCAGTGGCACGATCTTGGCTCACTGCAACCTCTGCCTCCTGGGTTCAAGCGAATCTCCTGACTCAGCCTCCCAAGTAATTACAGGCACACACCACCATGCCCAGCTAATTTTTTATTTTTTTATTTTTTAGTAGTGACAGGGTTTCACCATGTTGGCCAGGCTGGTCTCGAACTCCTGACCTCGAGTGACCTGCCCGCCTCAGCCTCCCAAAGTGCTGGGATTTATAGGTGTGAGCCACTGCGCCTGGCCCAGTGTAGCATCTGAACTGAAGTTGTTTTCTTTCAGCAGTTTAAAAATGTCATTCCACTCTCTTTTGGCTTCCACTGTTTCTGTTGAGAAATTAGCCGTCAGCCTTAATGTTACTCCTTTAAAGGTAATGTTTCTTGGCTGTGAGTGGTGGCTCACGCCTGTAATCCCAACACTTTGGGAAGCCAAGGCAGGAGGATCACTTGAGTCTGGGAGTTTGAGACCAGTCTGGGCAACATAGTAATACTCCCATCTTTACAAAAAATATCAGCCAACCATGGTGGCATACGCCTTTAGTCCCAGCTACTGGGGAGGCTAAGGTTTGCTGGAGCCCAGGACGTTGAGGCTGCTGTGAGCTGTGATGGCACTACTTCAATCCAGCTTGGGTTACAGAGCACGACCCTGTCTCAAAAAAATAAAATTGAAAAATAAATAAATAGGCCAGATAAATAGGCCAGGTGCAGTGGCTCATGCCTGTAATCTCAGCATTTTGGGAGGCCGAGGCAAGCGGATTGCCTGAACTCCGGGTTTGAGATCAGCTTGAGCAACATGGCGAAACCCTATCTCTATGAAAAATATACAAAAATGTAGCTGGGCATGGTGGTGCACACCTGTGGTCCTAGCTGCTCAGGAGGCTGAAGTGGGCGGATCGCCTAAGCCCAGAAGGTCGAGGCTGTAGTGCGCCATGATTGTGCCACTGCAGTCCAGCGTGGGCAACACAGTGAGACCCTGTCTCAAAAAATAAAAATATATATTTTTAAAAAAATGATAATGCTTATTTTCCTAGCTGCCTACAAAATGTTTTCCCCCGCTCTGGGTCCCAGCAGTTTTACTATATCTTCCTTTGTGGTTTTGTTTATATTTATCTTTTAATCCTTCATAAGTTTTCATAAGTTTTTTTTTCTTTTTTTTTTGAGACGGAGTCTCACTCTGTCACCCAGGCTGGAATGCAATGTTGCGATCTCAGCTCATTGCAACCTTTGCCTCCCAGGTTCAAGCAATTCTCCCACCTCAGCCAAGTAGCTGGGATTTTAGGCATGTGCCACCATGCCTGGCTAATTTTTGTATTTTTAGTAGAGATGGGGTTTCACCATTTTGGCCAGGCTGGTCTCGAACTGCTAATGTCAAGTGATCCACCTGCCTCAGCCTCTCAAAGTGCTAGGATTACAGGCATGAGCCACTGCACCCTGGCCTCCTTTTCTTTTTCAAACACTAACTAGAACCAAACCTCCGTAAGTTTGGTAAAGTTTATTTAGTTTGTGATATTTTTAATCAGTTTTAGGACATTGTCAGCCACTTTTCCTGAAAACAGACTGAATATTGCAGTCCCTCTTTGTCCTCCTCTTCTGGGACTACCTTTTCCGGAATGTTAGACCTTTTCACTATGTCTCCGAGAGCTCTTATGCTGATGTCTTTTTTTTTTTTTCCATTATTTTTTTCTTGGCATACTTTATTTTCTTTTTTTTTTTTGAGGTGGAGTCTTGCTCTGTCACCCAGGCTGGAGTGCAGTGGCGCAGTCTCGGCTCACTGCAAGCTGCGCCTCCCGGGTTCATGCCATTCTCCTGCCTCAGCTTCCCGAGTAGCTGGGACTACAGGCGCCCGCCACCACGCCCCGCTAATTTTTTGTATTTTTTTAGTAGTGACGGGGTTTCACCACGTTAGCCAGGATGGTCTCAATCTCCTGACCTTGTGATCTGCCCGCCTTGGCCTCCCAAAGTGCTGGGATTACAGGCGTGAGCCACCGCGCCCGGCCTATTTTCTTTGATTTTTAAATTTATTCAGCCTCCCTAGTAACTGAGACTATAGGTGTGTGCCACCACACCTAGCTAATTTTTGTATTTTGTGTAGATACGGGGTTTTGCTGTGTTGCCCAGTTTTATTTTTCGATACAGATGCTCCTCAACTTAAGATGGGGTTATGTCCCAGTAAACCCATTGTAAGTTGAAAGTGCATTTTGACTTACAGTATTTTCGACTGGGTTTATCCAAATATTACTCCATTGTAAGTAGAGAAGTGTATTTAATGTTTATTACTTTTGCACCATTGTAAAGTTGAAAAATTGTAAGTTGGGGACTGTCTGTGTTGTATTTTTAAGTTCTAGTATTTTCTTTTTTTTTTTATTTTTTATTTTTTATTTTTTATTGATCATTCTTGGGTGTTTCTCACAGAGGGGGATTTGGCAGGGTCACAGGACAAGAGTGGAGGGAAGGTCAGCAGATAAACAAGTGAACAAAGTTCTCTGGTTTTCCTAGGCAGAGGACCCTGCGGCCTTCCGCAGTGTTTGTGTCCCTGGGTACTTGAGATTAGGGAGTGGTGATGACTCTTAACGAACATGCTGCCTTCAAGCATCTGTTTAACAAAGCACATCTTGCACCGCCCTTAATCCATTCAACCCTGAGTGGATACAGCACATGTTTCAGAGAGCACAGGGTTGGGGGTAAGGTCACAGATCAACAGGATCCCAAGGCAGAAGAATTTTTCTTAGTACAGAACAAAATGAAAAGTCTCCCATGTCTACCTCTTTCTACACAGACACGGCAACCATCCGATTTCTCAATCTTTTCCCCACCTTTCCCCCCTTTCTATTCCACAAAACCGCCATTGTCTTCATGGCCCGTTCTCAATGAGCTGTTGAGTACACCTCCCAGATGGGGTGGTGGCCGGGCAGAGGAGCTCCTCACTTCCCAGTAGGGGCGGCCGGGCAGAAGCGCCCCTCACCTCCCGGACGGGGCGGCTGGCCGGGTGGGGGGCTGACCCCCCCACCTCCCTCCCGGACGGGGCGGCTGGCCGGGCAGAGGGGCTCCTCACTTCCCAGTAGGGGTGGCCGGGCAGAGGCGCCCCTCACCTCCCGGACGGGGTGGCTGGCTGGGCGGGGGGCTGACCCCCCCACCTCCCTCCCGGACGGAGCGGCTGGCCGGGCAGAGGGGCTCCTCACTTCCCAGTAGGGGTGGCCGGGCAGAGGCGCCCCTCACCTCCCGGACAGGGCGGCTGGCCGGGCGGGGGGCTGACCCCCCCATCTCCCTCCCGGACGGGGCGGCTGGCCGGGCAGAGGGGCTCCTCACTTCCCGGTAGGGGTGGCCGGGCAGAGGCGCCCCTCACCTCCCGGACGGGGTGGCTGGCTGGGCGGGGGGCTGACCCCCCCATCTCCCTCCCAGACGAGGAGGGAGGACGCTCCTCACTTCTCAGACGGGGTGGCTGCCGGGCGGAGGGGCTCCTCACTTCTCAGACGGGGCGGTTGCCAGGCAGAGGGTCTCCTCACTTCTCAGACGGGGCGGCCGGGCAGAGACGCTCCTCACATCCCGGACGGGGCGGCAGGGCAGAGGTGCTCCCCACATCTCAGACGATGGGCGGCCGGGCAGAGACGCTCCTCACTTCCCAGATGTGATGGCGGCCGGGAAGAGGCGCTCCTCACTTCCTAGATGGGATGGCGGCTGGGCAGAGACGCTCCTCACTTTCCAGACTGGGCAGCCAGGCAGAGGGGCTCCTCACATCCCAGACGATGGGCGGTCAGGCGGAGATGCTCCTCACTTCCCAGACGGGGTGGCTGCCAGGCAGAGGCTGCAATCTCGGCACTTAGGGAGGCCAAGGCAGGCGGCTGGGAGGTGGTTGTAGCGAGCCGAGTTCACGCCACTGCACTCCAGCCTGGGCGCCATTGAGCACTGAGTTAACGAGACTCCGTCTGCAATCCCAGCACCTTGGGAGGCCGAGGCTGGCAGATCACTCGCGGTTAGGAGCTGGAGACCAGCCCGGCCGACACATCGAAACCCCGTCTCCACCAAAAAAATACGAAAACCAGTCAGGCGTGGCGGCGCGCGCCTGCAATCGCAGGCACTCGGCAGGCTGAGGCAGGAGAATCAGGCAGGGAGGTTGCAGTGAGCTGAGATGGCAGCAGTACCGTCCAGCTTCGGCTCGGCATCAGAGGGAGGAGTTCTAGTATTTTCATGTGATTTTAAAAAATGTATCGATTCCATCCTTTTTTTTTTCTTTTTTGAGACAGAGTCTCACTCTGTCGCCCAGGTTGGAGTGCAGTGGTGCAGTCTCGGCTCTCTGCAACGTCTGTCTCCCAGGTTCAAGCGATTCTCCTGCCTCAGCCTCCTGAGTAGCTAGGATTACAAGCATGTGCCACCACCACGTCTGGCTAATTTTTGTATATTTAGTAGAGACAGGGTTTCACCGTGTTGGCCAGGCTGGTCTTGAACTCCTGACCTCAAGTGATCCACCCACCTTTGCCTCCCAAAGGGCTGGGATTACAGACGTGAGCCATCGTGCCCATCCCATCTTCTTTTTTTTTATTGAACACATAAATTATTATTTTAATGGCCATATGTAACTCCAACTCTGTCCAGCTTGGCAAGACAGCCAAAATATCTATTTGGCTTTTCAATTGCTGCTTTCTGCTTGTTTTCTCAAAATCTAGCCCCATGTGTAAACAGTTTAGGGATTTGCAGTAGCTCTAGGGAAAATTGCTGGCATTTCAGGTATACTTCTCTGCTATTCCCTCCTCTGTATTTTTTGGTCCCTTATACCTTGGCTGTCATTATACCCCAAAATTCCTGTCTCTTCTTAGTCTGTTTTCTGTTGTCATAACAGAATACCTGAGATTAAGTAATCTATAAAGAAAAGTTTATTTAGCCCACGCTTTTGGAAGCTGGAATGTTGAAAAGCATGGCGCTGGCATGGTGAGGGCCTTCCTGCTGCCTTGTAACAAGGCATCAGCATATGAAGGTGGTAACTAAGTTTCCAACACGTGAAACTGGGGGACACATTTAAATCGTAGCATTCTCACCAGCCCATTGAGACTACTTTAAACCCCTAGTTCAAAACCCCTAATATAGGGCTTACTCTAATGTATTCTTTCTTGAATCTTAGCCTGTTAAGTCGTGGCTGCCTGGTTGCTCTCCAGTGTCTTCTTTCTTTTAAAGCATATATTGCCAACATGCTTTGTGAGAAGGAGGTTCAATTATGTATTTTATGGACTTTATTAACAGAATTATAATTAAAAATTTTAAAAGTTAGGCACGGTGGCTCACGCCTGTAATCCCAGCACTTTTGGGAGGCCAAGGTGGGTGGACCACTTGAGGTCCGGAGATCGAGACCAGCCTGGGCAACATGGTGAAACCCTGTGTCTACTAAAAACACAAAAATTAGCTGGGTGTGGTGGCGGGCGCCTGTACTCCCAGCTACTTGGGAGGCTGGGGCAGGAGAAATGCTTGAATCTGGGAAGTGGAGGTTGCAGTGAGCCAAGATCACACCATTGCACTCCAGCCTGGACGACTGAGTCTCCGTCTCCAAAAAAAAAAAAAAAAATTATTGCCTTTTTAATGACCCTTTTTACAAAAATAATACATGTTAACTAAAATTTAGAAAATATAGGTAAGCAGGCTGGGTGCAGTGGCTCACGCCTGTAATCCCAGCACTTTGGGAGGCCAGGGCTGGCAGGTCATGAGGTCAAGATCGAGACCATCCTGGCCAATATGGTGAAACCCCGTCTGTACTAAAAATACAAAAATTAGCTGGGTGTGGTGGCATGTGCTTGTGGTCCCAGCTGCTCGGTAGGCTGAGGCAGGAGAATCGCTTGAACCTGGAAGGCAGAGGTTGCAGTGAGCCTAGATCACGCCGCTGCACTCCAGCCTGGTGCCACAGTGAGACTCCGTCTCAAAAAGGAAAAAAAGAAAAAGGAAATATAGGTAAGCAACACTGAAGAAATAAATGTTACCTGTAATCTTACTACCTAGAATCAGACAGTAGTTAGCAATTGGATACATGTTCATTGCCATTCTTCCTTGTATGAAATCATATTGTCATTGCTGGTTTTCACTAAAAATATCTTGAACATCTTTGCATGTTATTACATATTCTGTTGCAATGATTTTCAAATTATTTCACGATTATACATCAGTGTAACTAAAGTGGAATCTCAGTTTGTAAAATAGATAAGAACAGATCTATTGTAGTAGAAGCAGCAGTAGGCTTCCGTGGCTCCGGCTTGGAACCTCTAAGGCACTTGGGGACACAGTTGTGTGGTTCAGTATTTATTCAGTACATTATTATTTGGTATTTAAGTTATTGCCTAATTTTCCAGCATTATAAATAATGCTGCAATGAATGTTCTTGATGGTTTCCTTAGGGAAAATTCTCAGAAATGGAATTTCTGAGACCAAGAGTATGCATGTTTGGTAAATACTTTTGTTGAATTACACAACAGAAACGTATCAATTCCTTATTTCTACAGCTCTGTAACAAAGTACCCATTCATTTCCCTACACCTTCACTGACAGCATGTGGCCAAATACCACATTAAGAACAAACTAGGGATGGGTGGGGTGACTCAGGCCTGTAATCCTAGCATTTTGGGAGGCTGGGGCGGGAGGATCACTTGAACCCAAGAGTTTAAGATCAGCCTGGGCAACATAGTGAGACTCTGTCTCTACAAAAAAAAAAAAAATTTTTTTTAATTAGCCGGGTATTGTGGCACATGTCTGTAGTCCCACCTACTGAGGAGGCTGAGTTGGGAGGATCACTTGAGCCCAGGAGATCAAGGCTGCAGTGGGTTGTCATCATGCCACTGTGCTCCAGTGAAAAATCTAGGTGTTTCTTTCTGAATATGGATTGTCCTCCCGCCATCTCATTTTATTGTGAAAACTTACAAAGATAGTAAAGGTGAAAGAATTTTACAGTGAACACCCATATACTGATCACCTGGATTCTACTTTTAGCATTTTATTATACTTGTTTTATCAGACTATATGTCTGTCTTTTGATGTTTTCAAAGTAAATTGTAGATACCAATACACTTCTGCCTCAGAACTTCAGCATGCGTTGCACAAATCTTAAGTGGATATTTCCCATTAACGGCAAAAAACACAATTACTTTTGCACCAACCTAATAAAAGTAATATGTAGATATAAGAAAAAAACCTCAAGTGAGATTAAAGGGGACTTCTGTGTTCTGTGTTAAGTTTCTATGGCACTTAAGTGTGTATTATAAATGTGTTGCTTTTATAATTAGGAAAACTAAGCATCAAGCAGACAAACGAAAGAGATGCTCCTTGTAGCATCTTTAGGATATGCAAAAATAATAGGAAGGGAGGAGAAACACAAATTCACACTCCAAGAAGTAGGTTTTTGTGTGTCTTTTTTTCCCCCCTACAATTTAGTGGGGTGTTTTTGTATTTCTTGGGAGTTTTTTCATTTCATTTCATGCGGTGGCAGAAGTCTTGTTTCCAAAGTTTCTGGGTGAAAGTTACATGTGGATATAACAGCCAGATCCTTGATGTGGGAGTCAGTAGATCTGGGATCTAGCCTCAGAATTTACGCTAACTGCGGTCGCTTTATCTCTCTCTATTTTAAATTTTTCTTATATAAAACAAGGAGTTTGAGAAAGCTTTTGCCAAGCTATGCATTCCTTGAAACCATAGGTAGAGTTTAGAATTGGAATTTAGTTTACAGTTCTAACATTGTCAGAAAAAATCTTGCTGTTTCTCTAACTCTAGGGCCTGGGACTCTATAATGAAACTTCTGTGGGGGATTAGGACTAACCAGTATCTCAGGTGATTAGCCCAGTATATCACCTCTGAAGCATAAAAGCTGCACCTTTGGTCAGTTGAAAGTGACATTTTTAGTTAGTGTACTTTTGCTAATTACTTGTCTTGGTCAGCAGAAATAATAGTTCCCTAGGTGACATGTATTTTGCTCTGTTCAGTTTGAGTTATGTCTGTTTTTAAGCCATTTATTTTATACTTCAAAGTTTACTGGTTTGTTACTTCTTTTTCTATTTTTTATTCTTCATCTTCCAGACCTCTTCCTGTGCCAAAACTGCCACCTGGGGAGCAATGTGAGGGTGAAGAGGACACAGAGTACATGACTCCCTCCTCCAGGCCTCTACGGCCTTTGGATACATCCCAGAGTTCACGGTAGGTTCACAACAACCCTTTTTGGGCCCTATACCTTTATGTGGGTAATTGACACCCTTCACCTGCTTGGCTTGCTACCTGCACATAACTGTTATCCAGTCAGATTAAAGCAGAAAGATAAAGATAAATCTAGCCCTTAATGGTTTAAGCCTTTTGTAGCTGTAGGTAATTACACTTATGGTTTCTCAGCAACATGAGAACCTCAAAAACACATACACCTATAACTTGCCACAAGAGTCAACTTTAACGTTTATTAGTGATATTGGCAAAACGAGAAGATGAATCTTCATAAGTTTATAGATAACAGTTCTATTTCCAAAGATCATTATGGCACTTTCCTTCTGGTTCAGAGCATGTGATTGCGACCAGCAGATTGATAGCTGTACGTATGAAGCAATGTATAATATTCAGTCCCAGGCGCCATCTATCACCGAGAGCAGCACCTTTGGTAAGTTGCCATTCTGCTACTTTAAAAATCATTGATATGTCATAGGAATGAACATGTAATATTTGGCAATTGAGATAGCTTGATCTAAGCTCAAAATTCTTCTGTAGCTGGGACTACAGGTATGTGCCACCATGCCCGGCTAATTTTTGTATTTTTAGTAGAGACGGGGTTTCACTATGTTGGCCGGGCTGGCCTTGAACTCCTGACCTCAGGTGATCCACCCCTCCCAAAGTGCTGAGATTACAGGCGTGAGCCACCACGCCCAGACAAAGCTGAAAATTATTTTCAGTAATCTTTGGCAAAATATCTTTGACATGGGCAGTAAAGTATCCCCAATCCTTTATTTCCTACTCACACTGCTGGTTCCTTTTGTGCTTTTCTTTGTCCTTCCAGGGCCTAGAGACATTTGTGTTCTATACCCTGGACCTGTAAGCTCCTTTTTTTTCTCATTGCATTGATGAAATTCTTTTATGTGGGGGTGGTGAACACTCAATTCCCATGTTAACTAGCCTACCAGATTGAAAGTTCAAGAAGCCTGCTCTCACAGGATCCTTTGCTGATCTTCCAAGGTGGAATGTGGATAGAAATGTTTATTGAATGATCTGAGATGACACTGGAGTCATTGGCTATTAACCTTGTCAAGAATAACCTTTGGCATGTTCAAAAATGAAAGCTGCAGTGTTGGTGCAGATTTTATTTTCTATTTTTATCTCTGTTTACATGGTGTTTGGCCCACAGTAGATAACCAGTAACTGTTGAATGAGATAAGTGATTGCATACATGTAAAAATGAATGGCTGCCCCGTATTGAAATGTATTAGAAGATGAAGTGCGTCAGAAGAAGATAACATCACTCATTTTTCTCCAGGTGAAGGGAATTTGGCCGCAGCCCATGCCAACACTGGTCCCGAGGAGTCAGAAAATGAGGATGATGGGTATGATGTCCCAAAGCCACCTGTGCCGGCCGTGCTGGCCCGCCGAACTCTCTCAGATATCTCTAATGCCAGCTCCTCCTTTGGCTGGTTGTCTCTGGATGGTGATCCTACAACAAGTGAGTCTCCAGACTACTTTGGGTTTGTCCTGAATGGCAGTGTGGCCTGTATGTTTATATTGAAAGGGAGATGACCTTCTCTGGTGACAGTAAGTCAGTATGTAGGCTAAACATTATGTCTAAATGGGAGGAAAGTCCCAAGTTAGGAAGTTAGACTGTAGTCAGACTCTTCAGGATTTTTGCAGACTTAGAAAAGAGGTCGTTCCTTAAACTCTGGCTCTTCTTATGTTAGGGGTAGGTAGGATTTATAGTTTCTCTGAGTATGCCTTATGACACTGGTAATTAGGCTTGATGGCTCAGAGCACACATTCCTTTTTCCTGGGCTCTGTTCCATTGGAAAGAAGGCATGCTAGCTCTGGAACACACACTGAATGGGCCTGGAGCCAGCCCATGTTGGGCCTTGACTACTGGAGGCTGCTCTTCTTGCACCTGTGGCTGCCTGGTAGGGCAGCAGCCAGAGTTGCTGTCACTTTGGAATTGAAGACAGCCTTCAGGACAGACAGCTGGTGAAAAAGAATACAGCCTTCGCTTGCCCAGACGAGCAATGTCCCCCACTCAGCCTTGGCTAATGCTGCTTTATTGCAACTTATATCTGTCTTTTTCCTTATTTGTAGAAGGCGAAGTTTAGTATCTTCTCTGGTCCCCTCAGAATTAAAACAGACAATTACATGTGCACAAACATGTTGCTTAGTGTAAAGCATGATGCAGATGTTTATGATTGCAGTGGTTATTGTTCATAGGACAGGTGCATGGTATATTTAGAAGGTTGTTTTTATTGTGATGAGGAGGCTATATCTTAAAACCCTTGAACCTGTAAAACCCAGCCTTGTGACTGAAGAGCACATGTACCCAGTTTACAGGAAGTCAGTAATATCTTGATATTAGCACATTTTTATTGCTGTTGTTAAATGAGGATTTCCCCAGATTTGCAAATATTTTCTTTCCTATTTCTTCTAGATGTCACTGAAGGTTCCCAAGTTCCCGAGAGGCCTCCAAAACCATTCCCTCGGAGAATCAACTCTGAACGGAAAGCTGGCAGCTGTCAGCAAGGTAGTGGTCCTGCCGCCTCTGCTGCCACCGCCTCACCTCAGCTCTCCAGTGAGATCGAGAACCTCATGAGTCAGGGGTACTCCTACCAGGACATCCAGAAAGCTTTGGTCATTGCCCAGAACAACATCGAGATGGCCAAAAACATCCTCCGGGAATTTGTTTCCATTTCTTCTCCTGCCCATGTAGCTACCTAGCACACCATCTCCCTGCTGCAGGTTTAGAGGACCAGTGAGTTGGGAGTTATTACTCAAGTGGCACCTAGAAGGGCAGGAGTTCCTTTGGTGACTTCACAGTGAAGTCTTGCCCTCTCTGTGGGATATCACATCAGTGGTTCCAAGATTTCAAAGTGGTGAAATGAAAATGGAGCAGCTAGTATGTTTTATTATTTTATGGGTCTTGAGTGCATTTGAAGGTGTCCTTCAGTTCCCACGTAGAGAGAGTGTGGATTATATTACATGATAACCTACCTGGGGAACAGTCCAGAAAGCTATAGAACAAGTATTTTGCTGGAAATCCTAATTGAGGACTTAAGACTTCCTGGGTTAAGGATGTGGCCGTGTGTGTGTGTGTCTGCCTGTGGTTGTATGTGTCCTTGTGATTATAAGATTAACCTGCTGTGTGTGTTAATTCCAGGCAGGGAATTAGCACAAAAGGTTTAGGAAGGAATCTTTTTTTAAAGACTTCCATCTACTGTGGTATTATACCCAAGCCTAGTGTGTATTACAACTTCAACACTCCCCTTTGGCTTATATTACCATGTGCATAGCTAAAGTCTTCTATTTTTAGAACACCTTCTGTCTGTTCTTTCCCCATCAACTCCTTCCTCATCCTTCTTGGTGTTCTGTCATGGGCCATGGGCTTGCTATGGCCAGCCTTACTGAGGCCAAGCAGCTTATGGGATGTTCTTTATTGTGTGTGATGGTATTGGTTTGTTTGGTAGATAAGTGGGAGGAAAAGTACTGTTGCTACACTATTATAGGCATGTTTGATACTAGCAGCTAACACTGGTCACTCCAAAGCACTGTTTCTATAGGAACATTGAATCTATTAAGATGTTTTGATTATCCTAATACATAATGACCGATTTGAGATAGAGGCCTTTAAATACATTCCATGCCCTCCCCAGAAAATAGTCTGTGGGAGTCAGTTGCCTTGGTGCCAGGTATGTGTTCTGATGTAGGTCATGAGTCTTTCTACTTAATGGGAAGGGAAGAACATTTGTTTCCAGGATGACTTTCTGGCCAGAATACCGGAAAGCTTTTAGGAAGCTTCGTTCACATGCTATTTAAATGCACAAAATAGACAGTAAGGATTTATCTGTTCAGTTTTTCTTCCCAGTGAATTAATTTCAGCTTATATGGGTGTCTTCATTTGAACATGAGGAATATTAGGTTATATTTTCAGCAGTGGTTTTTTCCTTTGCCCTTTAAGGAGTGGGGATAGTGTCCATGGTGGCCCAGCCTCTTGCTGATGGCACCTTCCCTGCATTGCTGCCTCCCGATGATGTGGTTCTTTTCTTGTGCCTGTGGCTTTGGGAATGTAACATCTCTTTCCTCCTTTCCTTCCCTTCTCCTCTTCACCTGAGGTCCTAAATACTCTCTGTAATTACTGTGTTCTTCACGGTAATTAGACATCATTCAGTGAATAAATTACTGTAGTCAAAGACAATATGGGCTGGCAGTTTGTGTAATTGCAAGTTCATAAAGAAGATTGAGGGTCCAGTTGGGAGAACTATTAGTCAGTTCTTTTATATGCTGATAAATGATCCCTCGAGTTCAGTTAGTATTCTGTCCAGAGTGTTTAGCTGACTTTCTTAGCAGTGTGTAACCTTTCTCCATGTCAGAAGCAAGCCTGCTCTTTGATAAATCTGTCTTCCTGAAAATCTAAATCATGCTTTTGTCTTTAGATCTACACAGAAATGACCCTCCTTGGATCAGTTTTCTTTCCAGTCTAATCATCTTTGGAACTAAAACTTGTTCTAACTCGTCTCTTGGCATTCAGCTACTCCTAGATCTTTTGGTTTTATCCCCTGGCCTCAGAGCCATTTATATTCCCAGAGTAGGCAGTACAGGATCTCGTGTTGATTTGCTGTGGTTACCCAGTGTCTTCTCTACATGGCATAAAGCGGCAAAGCCCACCATTAGGTGAGGCGGTCCCGAGTTGAGGTAGAGTGGGGCAGAGGAAGATGGCAGTGAATATCAAACAGTAGACTGCCATCAACTTCTAACAGCCAGTACACACACTGTTTCATTTTGAGGTAACGTTCAGTTTTGCATTTTGTTTAAATATTGAAGGCCTAGACAAAGAACTAGAAAAAAAAAAAGCAGTTTCCAGGCCCATCCATATTGTAATTTTTCTTTATCTGCAGATATTGCCTGTAGTCTAAAGATCTCTTTGGAAGACAAAGCATTGGCTATATATCTTTTGCCTTTTCCATGCATCTAAATCTTCTCTGGAGATTATCTCCCTACTGTGTAGGCTAAGCGCAGTCTCGACTTTTCCTTTTTTGAGTCCTGTGTGGCTCTTTGAATCAGCGTGAAACTGAGGCTCCAGCTCCCTGTGTTGTGTGTGTGCCATCCATGGGCTTGGGTGTTAGTTTGTCACAGGTATCTGCCAGCATTCAAGGTTTTGGATCATTTCATGAGGATCTTTCCTTTGACTGGGTGCTCGGAGGACACACCTGGGTCTGTGCCTGAGATTGCCAGGCAAGATTAAGGAAAGTTTTCATGTGGCTTTTGTTTTGAGGTTATTCTCAAAACCTTAATTTCTTATATTTTCTGTTGACTAAGGCACCAGTAACCCATTCTTCACCCTCCATTTGTATGGCAATTTAAAATTCTTTGGCTTTGCTCTGAATTTAATTAAAACTGCCTTTTATGAACAGACTTCGAGTGTTGCCGTTTTTGGCAAGCCCTTCCCCTTGTCCCTTCCTAGTGGCTAATAAAGTAAAAAAACCCACACCACTTTGTTCTGCTTTTTCTCATATTCATTGGGCTGTTGTATTCAGCCAGTCTCATGCTTTCCCTGTGTCTTCACGGGTTGCTTTCCAAGCTGCCTTGTTGCGGGGTTGCTGCAGAGCAGCAACTGGACCTTTCCAGCTGTCCCCATGTTCCTTCCACTAAAGTAGAGGGTTCTTAAAATGGAAAAACCTGTGGGCTCTTCATATACCTCCCTTTAGTTAAGTAATAGACCAGGCAGCTTCTCATCTCAGCATTTACCTGTTAATATTTTTGTGAATAGTGCTCTCTACCTGTGGGTGGCCGCTCTCTTCCACTTGCTCGTCTCCCCCCAGCCCCATTCTACATAATCTACCATTCTTCTCCTCCCTTTCTCTTCTTACACAGACCCTCATTACCGGGGCCCAAGATGTGGGATAGTACTGTTAGTATTATTTAACTATTTTGTAGATTTAAAAGATTTCTGGTTAAGGGAGGTGGGGGTCACTGTTCATCACTCTTAAAATATGTGTTTTCTCTATAGAAAAGTAAAATGTGTTTATGGTCCCAAACAGTCAACTCACAAATTTTTATAACAAAATTTCCTTGTAAAAACTAGGGACCATCTATATATTCCCTTTAAGATCTAGTTCTTTTTGTAGGTGTTCAGCAATGGTGATAAAGCAGAATATTCTCCTACCTCATGTCATTAAAGTCAGAAGATTATAGACCTTCTCAAACTATAAGTCCCTCTTCTTGCCATTGGCCTTTCTGACTCTGGAATGACCACTGTTCATTGAAAAATAGTTTTCTGACTATTGGTCTGGCTCTAACAGTTTGTTTGTTCATCCAGCAAATGTTTATGAGTGATGACCATGTGCCAGAAATGTCAGGTATGTGTCCTTCCCTTGGCACCACATAGTAGTTTACTAATGTTTGGGGGATTGTACTTGGGCTGTCATAGCCTCTGCGTTTGACCTTAAAATAGCTCTTCCCAGTAAGATTGTGCAATTTTTATTCACAGCTCTTTCATGTAGACTTACCTTTCCTCATAGAGCTATCCTGGTTAATAACAGGCCAAGATTCTCCCATTATCCCCTGTTGTCTCCTGTAGCTTTGATAATGCCTGGGAGATTCCTTGGTGTAAGTGTCATGGATACCGACTGTTTTTATGTTGGAATTTGTTCCAACATAGTTAGAATCTGTTTGGTGAGTTGAAAGGTAAGTTGGCTCAGAGTTGCACAGTAGGGCATTAAATGTTTAAGCAAAGCATCTGCCCACACTCCCCTTTCCAATCTAGTGCCTTCCTTGAACTTTTTCCTGAGCTGCTACGTCCCTAATCCCCCTTGTTGGGAGGATTTTCGTATCACCCTTATGGGACCTGTCACCATGTCCTGTACTATTTGGAATTGGTTTTCCAGTCTTTCAACAACCGTTGTGGCTAACTATGTTTTAGAAGGGCTGGAGGTGTGGGCCCTGTCTTCGGGTCTCAGGACCCAAAGATCCTTTAGTCAGTTGTTGGGTCTTCCAAGAGCCAGACATTAATACAGATTGAACTCCATCAGTCCCCTAATTGTCAGCCTTTACCTCCCTCCCAGAGCAAGGAGTTGAGGGATTCTAAAGCTTAGTGTCCACACATCATTCTACCAGACCTTAGAGCTTTAGAAGCTCAATCTAAAATACTGTAACTCAGCATAAACTATTACTGTCACTCCTTTGAACTCAGTCTCCATGAGCAGTGTTTTGTTGGAAATACATAGAACGGCTTAATGCCTAGAGGGTGGTGGATAGTGAAGGACGATCAAGGTTATATTTTTGACTGCTTAGGGATCCTTTGGATACAAGAAACAGAAATGTTCAAGCGGAAGAAAGGAGGGAGTGGAGTCGTGGTAAGGATGCAGGGTATTTCGCAGAACCCAGGACGGGAAGTGCCTTTGGTTCTCGGGTGGAGCTGGAACTGCAGAGCTTTGCACCTAGTCCTTTCTCCCGCTTCACAGTCTGCTTATGGTATATGTGGCCCCCAAATAGGCACTCTCGTCCTCAAGTCTACACCACCTTCCAACTCTGGGGATCACCATGAACAAATTCTCAATTTCCCATACTTAATTTTTTTTTTTTTTTTGAGACAGAGTCTCGCTGTGTCGCCCAGGCTGGAGTGCAGTGGTGCAGTCTCAACTCACCGCAACCTCCGCCTCCCAGGTTCAAGCAGTTCTCTGCCTCAACCTCCCGAGTAGCTGGGATTACAGGCGCCTGCCACCATGCCCAGCTAATGTTCATATTTTTAGTAGAGACAGGGTTTCACCGTCTTGGCTAGGCTGGTCTTGAACTCCTGACCCTCATGATCCACCCACCTCGGCCTCCCAAAGTGCTAAGATTACAGGCGTGAGCCACCGCGCCCGGCCCATACTTCGTATTCTTAAGAAAAACTACACTCAGCCCAGCACATTGATCAAGTATCTATCTCTGAGCAGTTGGCCTTGCCAGGGAGAGCAGAGATGCGGCAGGCTCCTTCAGCTGGAGACAGGGAGCTTCTCAGAGAAGTGAGCAGAGACTCCACAGACACCCTAAAAAGGCTTCTACTCAAGGAGTAAAGCCACTACTGCCTTTTTGCTAGTGGACAGGAAGGCACAGGAGTTTGTCTGGGACATCATAGAAATTCTTAGGTTTAACTTAATTCTGGTCATTGTCTTCTTTATTTCCTGTTTTTCTTCCCTTTGTCAGTCTTGGCATCCAAGATTTCTTACCTCCCTCTTGTGGGCCAGCTTGTCCTGTTCCAGAGCTAGCCTGTTCCTGGGTGGCCTTCCTTAGCCTCCATTCAGCCTCAGGTCTTTTGCCTTCTTCCGTGTTTATTTAGAGAGCAGAATCTAATAACGGGTTCCACTGTAGCCACTATCCATGGACTTCTGGGTCCTCTTCAGGTTTGAGTGCTTGAAAATGTTCATTCTCTGGGCTTGTGGCCTGTCTCCTCCACTCTCCTCCTCACCCTCTCGCTCCTTCCTGTGTGAGGGCCGCTCTGCAGTAATGTTCTCAGGCAAGCCTTCCTAGGCACCTCAGAAACTACTTTGCCAGAGCCAGTAAGAATATATAATATTGGAGCAGTTGCCAGGATAGAAATTAAATATAGATTCCAGTTTAGGATAGAGTTTTTACCGAGAGCTCTTTAGACAGTATACCTGTCTCTTCTCTGGCAATTGCTTTCATTTTAGTCCTATATAAAAGCTTTCCTTTTCTGTTTTTTTTTTTTTAACTATGCTTTTGCTTGCCTAAATCTTTTGATCTTATATTTCTCTCATCTCAGAGCCTGTCCTGAGTTGTAAGGTATTTCATACTGCCTTACTTAAAAGTTTTTTAAACTACTAGAGTCATTTGATACACACAGAAGTTACCTAATAATCCAAAGATGTCCATCAAGGGAGGAAGGGTGGGTCATCAGACTTTGCCTTTGATGTTGTAGACTAGGCTCCTGAGTTAAGCAGCAGAGGGACAGCAGTGCCATGTGCCTTCACTGTGTCCCAGGAAATCTGGGTTGGTTCCAGTGGGAAATACCAGTATTTCTTGGTTCTGGAAAGTAGCAAAAGAGTAGGAGATGGGGATATAGGGATGGGGAGAGCAGGCCCCGCATGTCCATGGCGAGTCAGGTGGGGAGCACGGGTGGAAGGGCCGGTTGTTGACAGACAGACTAAGCTGTGTGGTGCTCTTGCCGCCCCTTCCTGGGTACAGAGCTTGAGAAAAATGCAGCCGACCACTCCCTGTGTTTGTACAGAGCAAAGCCCAAAAGCCAACCTCAGATCTCCTGATTTGGCAGCTGAAGAAATCAGCAGAGTCCTGATTGCCTGATTCAGTCCCAAAAATGAATGTCAGGCCCCGCCCCCTCCCCACCAACATTGCCTCTCCTACATTCTCCTTCTGCCCCTAAATCAGACAGGAGGCCAGAGAGGAGTATTGCTCAATGCGTGCTATGTGCAACTCCTCAGGCCTTGCGCCACCTCCATGCTGAGCCCTGAAGCAGGGTGTCCTGGGTGCCTGTGTGTCAGCTCCCTCCTCTCTACCTACCTCTGACCTTGTTGTGGGTGAGGGTAGCCATGCTTATGGCCATCTTAAAACCGGAGAGGCAGAGAACTACTTCTGAGTCTGTAGACCACGTGTTGTCTTCCATGGCCTGTTTCTCCTGCTGTCTGGGTGAGTGAGCCTGCAACGCAATGCCCATGAGAGTAAATGCCTCCTGACCTACCCTGCTCAGCACTGTTCTAGTGTCTTGGCCTTGAAAGAAAAGCCTGACTTCCTGCTGACACATGTGGTAGGGGCATGGCAGCTATGAGGCACCTCCTACATCTGTTTTCTGGCTGTGGTGACTTGGGATTTTTAACCTTATATATCTTTTTCCTTTACTCAAAACAAAACAATTTTTAGCACACTGAAAAAAAAAAAAAAAAGCCAAATGTTTTGTGCCTTTCTAAGGCAGCACTGTATCCCAGGCTGCATTTTAGGACTTAATATGGAAATACCAGAGTCTGAGCTCCTCTACCTTGAGTTTCATTAGTCCTTAATGTCTAGGAGACAGGAAAGAATGCTCTCTGTGACTGGAGAGGTGACATGCAGGTGCAGTGTGTCTGGAGTCCCTTTCCCCTGCTGTGAGACTTCAGTGGAGGAGAGAAGCATTGTACCCTGGGATCATTTGGTTGGTTCCAATCACAAGCTTAGTTATCAGGTTGCATGCCTTGTCTCCTGCAAAAGACAGAATGTTTCACAATTCCCAGGTAAACTCTGGACCATTCCAAGTGTCCTAGCCTTCTGATGACATTAATTACCTAGTTGTGTGGAGGAGTATAGGATGGACTCTCCTGAGAAGGGGAGGTTGGTGGCTTTGTCTTTTCTTTTTGCTGGATCCTGAACTGGTCTAGACCTCCTGCCCCCACCCCCCAGCCCCCATCAGATGTGGCTGGCCTTTCATTTGAAGGCTTCAGACTTAAAGCATTAAGCAGCTAGTGCCCTCTGCAGGGCCTGGTTTCCCCAGGGAAGGGCAGCAAGGAACATGGACCAGAAGCCTGTCCTCAGTAATGTGACTATAGTGAGCTTTAGCAAAAGTTTTTCTATATAATGACATCTTACTTATCTTTTACCCTTTCCTCAGTTTTCCCCTGCCTTTAACTAATAAAGAATTGGGAGACAGAAATTTTAAAGTCCTCCTTATTCAAGATTTTGAAATTCTTAGCCTGGGAGTGCTGGAGAGAACCTGATGCTTTCTCCAGAATGAAGAGTCCCAATTTGTATATCAGTGTTAAGAAGAAAACAAAACAAACACATAGATGAGATTTTCGTGGACTATTTTAAAAATGTGTCATTAATATAAAAAATTTATATTAGCAGTATTTAATCATTCTCACCTGTAAAGAATAAGAAAAACAGAAGGTAAATATTCTTACAGAGAATAGCAGAGCTTTAAGATTCATTTTCATTTTAAGTCCATTTTATTTTGCCAGTGTATTAATGTTTAGAAGTCTGTTTTACTAATGTTATTTATTAATTTTTTTTCATTTCCATACACAGTTAGTTAACTAAAGAGCTTTTTCAAGCACCCATGTCTGTAAAAAAATATTTTTAAATAAAGTTTCTTTTGTTGTAGCGGACTTGAGTTCTTGCTCATTCAGGGGGTTGGGAGGCAATACTCGAGTTGCCGTAGGACCAAATGCCAAGGCCCCCTTCCTCATGGCGGTGAGCCTGAGCTGCTGTCTGGAGGGCAGTTCCAAGTGGCAGGAAAGCATAGGAAGGGGACACAGCTCCTGCTAACAGCCTGCCAGGCCCTTCGTGCTGCGTCATCAGGGCAGTTTTGCTGCTGAAAAGTAGGGTGACTGTCTGTTTTGTGGTAGAACTTGAGCCATTTGCTCAGAAGCAGAGGTAACTCCTGATCTCTGCTGCCAACTGGAAACGGTTTTGTGTGCCTTTTGGTTGTAGTTTCACAGGCCCCCAGGTTCCTGTGGTACCCATGATGAATAAAAAGCAATGTATGATTTCTGGGACAATTAAGCTTTATTTTTCATATATATATATACACATACATATATAAAGGAAACAATTTGCAAATTTACACACCTGACAAAACCATATATACACACATACGTATGCATACACACAGACAGACACACACACCCGAAGCTCTAGCCAGGCCCCTGTTTTCCATCCCTAAGTACCATTCTCTCATTTGGGCCCTTCTAGGGTTGGGGCCCTGAGCTTGGTTTGTAGAAGTTTGGTGCAAATATAACCATAGCTTTAATCCCCATGAAGGACAGTGTAGACCTCATCTTTGTCTGCTCCCCCCTGCCTTTCAGTCTTACGTGATCCATCAAGAGGGCTATGGGAGCCAAGTGAACACGGGGGATTGAGGCTAATTCACCTGAACTCAAAAACAGTGCCCAGCTTCCTCACTGCAGGCACGTTTTTTTTTTTTTTTTCCTCGAGACGGAGTCTCGCTGTGTTGCCCAGGCTGGAGTGCAGTGGCACGGTCTCGGCTCACTGCAAGCTCCACCTCCTAGATTCATACCATTCTCCTGCTTCAGCCTTCCGAGTAGCTGGGACTATAGGTGCCAACCACTACGCCTAGCTAATTTTTTTTTTTGTATTTTTAGTAGAGACGGGGTTTCACCGTGTTAGCCAGGATGGTCTCGTCCTGACCTTGTGATCCGCCCGCCTCGGCCTCCCAAAGTGCTGGGATTACAGGCGTGAGCCACCGCGCCTGGCCCCGGCACGTATCTTTTAAGGAATTATACCAGTTCCTGGCTTCTGACCAAAGAAAAAATGTCACAGGAGACTTTGAAGAGGCAGACAGGAGGGTGGTGGCAGCAACACTGCAGCTGCTTCTGGATGCTGCTGGGGTGCTCTCCGGAGCGGGTGTGAACAACGCACTTCAACATGAGCAGGCGCCTGGCTCCGGTGTGTCCTCACTTCAGTGGTGCACCTGGATGATGGAAGCCAGCCTTTGGGGCAGGAAACCAGCTCAGAGAGGCTACCCAGCTCAGCTGCTGGCAGGAGCCAGGTATTTACAGCCATAATGTGTGTAAAGAAAAAACACGTTCTGCAAGAAACTCTCCTACCCGCTCGGGAGACTGGGGCTCCTTGCTTGGGATGAGCTTCACTCAACGTGGAGATGGTGGTGGACTGGTCCCTGAAAAGCGGGCCTTGCAGGGCCAAGTGAGGTCCTCAGGTCCTAACCCAGTGGCCCTCTGAAAGGGGGTGTGCAGGCGAGGGGAGCAGGAGGCTTCTCTCTAGTCCCTTTGGAGGCTTTGGCTGAGAGAAGAGTGAGCAGGGAGCTGGGAATGGTCCAGGCAGGGAAGGGAGCTGAAGTGATTCGGGGCTAATGCCTCAGATCGATGTATTTCTCTCCCTAAAAGTGGGTAGAGGAGAAGAGGGGAACACGGAGACGGTGCTGAGTTGAAGGTGTGAGCACCGAGAGGAAGGAGAGATGGAAGCAGAAGCCGATGAATTTGGTGGGCAGCGTTGGGGAGGAAGCTAGGATGGGCATGGCAGGCCAGGGAAGGAGGGCGGCCCCCGTCTGACTGCACTGGTGAAATGGCCACACCCAGAGCCACGGGCATTGGTCAGGAAAAGGTGATGGGACAGGGTCTTTCTCAGTCTTCCTCCAAGCTCCCTCAGCCAGGTGCTTGGCCCTGCCATCTGTGAGTAGTGTTAAGAAGGCAAGATGGGGCCTGCTCCCTATCTCCGACAAAGAGGGATGAAGGATAGAGAGTTAGAACCGTTAGTCCCTACTGCCCCCGGTCCCTGAGGATGTGGCAGGCTCTGGCCACAGGAACCGCCTCCTACCTGGTCTCCCGGAGCCCTCTTGTCACCGCTGCTGCCCTGCAGGAGGCCCATCTCTTCTGGGAGCTTATCTGACTTAACTTCAACTACAAATTCGCTCTTACGAGACGGGGGCAGCGTGCTGGGAGGAGGGAGGGAGGTGAGAGGTTGGTACCTCAGGGCCACAGGAAGAGAAGGGCCCGCTGTGAAGGATGTGGAATGGATGAGGGCTCCTTGCTCCAGGGCCAGCCCAGGGCAGGGAAGCAGGTCATGAGACCACGTGGCTGATGGAAGCTGGGCAGTGGGCAGTGGAGCAGGCAGCACCCTGACCCAGGGCCCCACTCCTGCTCTCAAGGGGCAGGCGGGCGCTGGGCAGGCAGCAGGCTGGGTGGCAAAACGGGCGGGGGCGGAGGGGCCGATGTTGGGCTTACATCTCCTGCTTGCCTGAGCGCCTGCACGGCAGCTTGCCCTTCTTATAGAGGAAATAGAGGACAGCGCCCAGCACCGCCAGGACCAGGATGCACACAATCACAGCCACGATGACCACGCCCCGGCTCTCCGGCTCCGGCAGCTTTCTCTCTGCGCCACAAAGACACTCCTCGTCACTCCCTGCCCCAGGCCACCTCATCACCATCGTTGCCCCAGCCAGTCCAGGGCCGACAAGATGGGGCTGCTACTCACCTTTCTGGACAGGGCTCTCTGGGGAGGGACAGGGCAGAAAGGATGCCCTGGCACAGCCCTGTTCTCTTGCCAGGCCTGGCTTACCTGTGGAGGTGCTGTTGGCTCTGGTATGAGGACTGGCAGTGGAAGTGCTGAGGCCAGTGGTTGTGTTGGAGTCTGGTGTGAGGGTGGTTAAATTGACTAGGAGGCAGAGGGAGGTGTGTTAGGAGAAGCGCAAGTTACTGCCCGTGCCTGGGCCTGCCCCTGCCATCCCCTGCAGGGATGCAGCCCTCACCCAGCTCCAGGAAGAGGACGCTGGTGTTTTTGCCCAGGTCGTTGGAGGCCGTGCATTCAACACCTGTCTCCAACAGCTCCGGGGTCACGAGGACATTCAGGGTGCTCAGGACTCGCTGTGGATCTTGGTCTTGTTCACTTGCCTGCGAGGAAAGGAAGGAGGCAGCTCAGGGGATGGGGAGGATCTCTGGTCCTGGCCACAAAGCCCAGACAGGGATTAGGAGAGTGTGGCAGATGAGACACCCGCTTACCGTGCCGTTGACGTTCCAGGAGATGGTGGGCCGGGGGTGCCCTGACGCTTCACAAGACAGATTCAACACCATATTCTCTTTCACCCGCACCTTCCTCTCCTTGAATGCCATCCAAGGGGGGCCTTGGGGAGGTAGGGAGAGGTGAGGCGGCGAGCCCAGCTAGCCTGCCTCCCCCTCCGCACCAGAGCTCCCCAGGGCAGCAGGTGGCTTTTTGTCAAAGAGCTTAAAAACCACCCCACTTGGGGTGACCTGGTCTCTACCCAGAGGGAGGGCCTCACCAAAAATGGCCACGTTGACCAGCTGTGTGCGGTTCAGGCCGGGTATGCTGGGCACAGATGCCACGCAGCGATAGCCGCCTCCTGCCTCCCGCTTCAGGTCATGCAACTGAAGCACAGGCCCCCTTTCCAGCACCTGGCCTGTCTGGGATGAGAGATGGGTCAGAGGGTCTGGGAAAGAGCACATTCTTGTCACCCCCAGCCCCACCCACCCCATCAGCCCCTTGCCCCAGACCCGCCTGGGTACCTCTTCTCTCAGCCACTGGAACTCGAGGTCCTGGCTACTCTCTGCCTCACAGGTCAGGGTGAGGCTGCCGCCTTCCTCTCTCTCAGGGGCTGCGGGACTCACTCGGACGTCAGACACATCTGGGGGTACAGCAATCATGTCACCCAGGGCAGGGCAGGGCGGGGCCAGTTCCCTATTGCCCCAGCCTGGTCCCCCTGTCCTGGGTCCCCAGCCCCTCACAGTTCACCAGTAGTTCCTGTGGTTCACTCAGCAGCGATATCATGGTGTCCAAGTCCAGGCCCTGACATTCATAGCGCCCACTGTGTTCCTTCCGGGCAGGCTCCAGCACCAGGACCCCATTGTCGTTGGTTGTCTCTTCCTCTGCCTCCCTGGTGCTGGGGTTCTAGGGAGGATTGGGGAGGTGAGCAGAGTGCCCCTCCCGCCACTCCACTTGGATCTCTGCTTGCACCCCCACCTGCACCCAGCACAAAGCCCCCACACCTGCTTGCTGATGCTGAAGTGTGGTGGAGGGTTGCCATCAGCCAAACACCTGATTTCCACGCGGTCCCCTTCCTTCAGCATTCCCACGGGCTCCACTTCCAACCACACTTTCTCTGTCGGGTCTGCATAGGCAAAGGGGGTAGCTCTTGGCCCATGAGTCAACCCTGGGCTGGATAAGGGGGAAGCCAGCAGGAGTTTCCAGCAGCCCCAGCCCCAGTAAGCAGAGAGTCAGGTTAGTACTCACAGAAAACAGGGACGGTGACTTCCCTGGACTCCTTCATGTGGTTCCCACTGGGCAGCCGGTAGTTGAGCTCACAGTAAAACTGGGCATCTTTGTCTTCTTTAACCAGCTGTGCCTTCAGAATACTCTGCAAGGTGTACAAACCACTCGACTCCACAGTCTGGGACGACTGAATGTGGACCCCTGGGCAGGGAGGAAGGGCAGGAAGACTCAGCCTCAGCCCCACCTCCGGCCCCACCCTAGGGTTGTCCACCGGGGTTGGCAGGGGACCATCTAAATAGCCCCCTGTCCCCTGTAGAAGGCCAGGTACAAATGCAAGCTGGAAACCCTTCAACCCAGCACTTTTACTGCTCAGTGTCAACCCTAGAAAAACATTTTCATGTCTGCTCATATCCAAGGATATGTGCAAAGAATGCTGCAATGATAAAAACGAGCAGCCGTCTAGAGGTCCACTAAATGGGGAATGGTGAACTCGACTACCTGCTATGCATAGTATGGAAAACTTGGCAGTAAGCAAAACGATCAGTTGATCTAAATAGACTGACCCAGAAACATTGTATAAAAGAAATTGTCTAACAATGTATACCATACACCACCACTTAGACCAGGGTTTCTCAGCACTACTGATAATTTTTTTTTTTTTTTTTTTTTTTTCAGACAGAGTTTCACTCATTGTTGCCCAGGCTGGAGTGCAGTGGTACAATCTCAGCTCACTGCAACCTCCACCTCCCTCCTGGCTTCAAGTGATTCTCCTGCCTCAGCCTCCTGAGTAGCTGGGATTACAGACATGCGCCACCACGCCCGGCTACTTTTGTATTTTCAGTAGAGATGGGGTTTCTCCCTGTTGGACAGGCTGGTCTTGAACTCCCGACCTCAGGTGATCCACCCACCTTGGCCTCCAAAAGTGCTGGGATTACAGGCGTGAGCCCAGCCAGCACTACTGATGTTTTAGGCCACGTTGATTCTTTATTGTGGGGGCTGTCCTGTGCCCTATAGGATGTTAGCAACATCCTTGGTCTCTCTACCTACTAGATGGCAGTAGCACCCACTCCATGTGTGACAACCAAAAATATCTCCAGACATTGCCAAATATCTCCTAGGAGGAGGGGGTACAAAATCACCCCTGGTTAAGAATGACTGATTTAGATAATAAAAAACAGAAGCCTATATCATTCTAGAAATATTTCTATATATAAGCAAATACATAGAAATAGGCTTGAAAGAACACACCCTGATAGCAGAGATTATTTTTGGGAGGGGGGGGTCTCAGGCAAGAAGAAACTTCTAGATTTTTTGTCAGTTTAAATTCTCATGAAAATATTTTCAAGTACCATTTGTATAATTTTTCTAAGTTAAAAGCTTAAAGAAAATGTAAGGCAGTTCCTGTGTAGTACCATAGGGACAGCTCTTTTTAAGAGATGGGGTCTCGCTCTGTCATCCAGGCCAGAGTGTGGTGGCGCAATCCTAGCTCACTGCAGCCTTCATTTCCTGGGCTCATATGATCCTCCTGCCTCAGCCTCCCAAGTATCTGGGACCACAGGCACACACCACCATGCCTGGCTAATTTTTTTATTTTCTGTAGAGACAGGGTCACCCTATGTTGTCCAAGGTGGTCTTGAACTCCTGGCCTCCAGAGATCCTCCTGCCTTGGCCTCCCAAAGCACCGAGATTACAGGTGTGAGCTACCACACCTGGCCCAAGGGTGGCTTTTGGGAGAAAGGGCTACTCACGGTTCTTCTCCTCCTTCAGAGGCCGGCCATTCTTGTACCAGATGACTTGAGGAATGGGGTACCCGTTCCTCCCTACACAGGTAGCGACCTAAAGAGCACAGGGTGTGAGTCTCCCTGCCTCCGAGCCCCCTTCAAGCCCCATCTCAGCGGCTGCGCACCAGCTGCCCAGCCCACCTGCCACACATCTCACCTCCTCAGGCTCCTTACTGTTCACAGGGATGCCCAGGGGGTTGACCTGGATGTTTGGCTCCTCCGGAGCTTCTACAAGAAAATAGAAATGAGGGGGACATCTGGCCACGTCCCACCACCCTCACTACCCTGCTGGCAGACACAGGGTCACGCACTGTAGACGCGGAGCCGGATGCGGTACTCCTGGGACCGAGGGCGCTTGCCCTGGCACAAGAAGATGCGCTCGTCTTGGGGGGTGACTTGAGTCAGGGCCAGAGTAGCCCCTCTGTCCTGGAGGCTGAGCCGCTGCTCGTACTCCCCAGGTTCGCTCTGGCCCTGGCCCTGGCGCACACGGAAGATGAGCGTCCGCTTCTCCTTGTGGACCTAATGGGAGGAGACACAGAGGAGGAGAAGGGTCCTGGGCTACAAGAGGGGCAGAGTCTCCCTCCCCGGGCTGCTCTTGCAGGAGCCCAAGCACTCACAGAAAACCAGTCGACATGGCTGAGGTTGCCTTGGGACTGGGAGAGGCCGCACTTCAGAAGGGCTGTGCTGCCCACTTCCACCTCCACCAGCTCAGGCGCAGGCTGCTCAGCCTCTCCGGGCACACCTGGGGGAGGGAGGCGGGGCCCCCGCAGCTGTGTCAGCTCCGGCTGCTGTCCGCCCCTCCCCTCGCAGCGCTGCTGCAGCTGTTTTTCCTGCCACTCAGAGGGTCTGCAGAGGGCCCTGTCCTCTGAACGCTCTACCCCCCGACCCGCGCCCCACCTGGGCCAGCCCTCTCCCCGCCCAGGAAATCCCAGGTCCTTGGAGCCGAGCAGAGATTGAGCAGAGACTGAGCACCGAACAGCTCCAGCTGAGGCTGGTAGAGGGGCAGAAAGGGGCAACCTAGGCTCGGGGCCAAGAGGAAGGCCCCTTTCCTTCCAGGCCCCCTCCTCTCCGGGTGAGCTCAGAGTGTGGGAATGCAAAGCATGTGCCAGGCTGGGGCACACAGGCCCTTTTGTGTCACCACCGCCAGGGGAAGACACCACTGCTCTACCCTCTGCCCTCCAAAATCCCTGCCCTAACTCCCCAGCGGGCTAACTCTGGCGGAAGTTCCGGTCTCATGCTCCCTCAGCAGCACCTCCATGAACACTCCGCACACACCCGCGGACCCCACCCTAGGTAGCTGGTAAGGATGGAGAGGTCAGAGTCTCCCCCAGGGGTCAGGGCAAGGGCCAGGCAGTGGGCAGGAGTGACGTCAGTGGTGCCAGCGTGCTGCCAGCCCTGTGAGGAGGTGATGTCACTCGACACCATCTGCCTGGGCTCTGGGATGCCTGGGTTGTTACCTTGGCTCTCGGACAAGGAGGGCAGGTGGAAGGTGGGGTCTCCAACCCAGAGCCTCAGACCCCTGACTCCTCCCAGAGCTAGAAGAGCAGGGCAGGGTGGAGCTGGACCGGCTGCAACTGTGGAGCCCGATTTAGCCCTTTCCCCAGAAATAAAGTCAGCCTGGGAGGCAGTAGCCTGGAATACCCCAGGGACATGGTTGGCACTGGGCACGAGGCCAGCGAGCTGGGTATTGCCTAGCCCTCCCCTTCCCCAGCCGGACAGCGGCTGGGACGGCGGAATGGGAGCCAAGAGAAACACGCGACACCGCTGCGGGCCATACAAGGGCAGCGTGGACCCGAGAGCGCCCTGCTACCAGGCGGATCCGGAGAAACGCTCCGAGGTGCCCGGGCGCACTTCCCACCTGAATGTGGTCCCCAAAATAAGCCAGCGGGCGCTTCCAGTATGGGAATCCTCCATCCCTCATCTCTGTCCCCTATGATCCCATCACTCGGGGAGGCGCGAGGCGACCCACACCGCCCCGCAACCCCTGCCAACGCCCAGCTCGGGCGGGAGCCGCCGAACCTCCCGCTCTCGCTCACCTCCAGCCTGGCGTGATGCCCAGGCAGAAGGGGGAAGGGGTGGGTCGGCGCACCCCCTCCAGCGAAGGAAGCTGCCTTTTCCAGCAACAGGCGGGCGCGGAATTCAGGCTTTGAGGATGCGCCCCAGCTGCGCCTCCTGCCCGGCTTCAATTGCGGGCCCCCAGAGTGAGCACCTCAGGGACCACCCACCCCCCAGCACCCCGAAAGGCTGAGCTCCACCCCTTCTCGTTCCCAGAAGCAGCCTCCTCCCCGCCTTCCGAGTGCTGCTCCCGGGATACTCTAGAATCCCGGCTGCAAACTGGCTGCAAAGAAGAGTTGCTCGCGCGCAAGGCGCCCGGGGATCGGGGACCCAGGGAGGAGGCTCGTCCTCCCAGACGCAACGCCCCGACCCCGCCGCGCCGCTGGCTCTGCTCCCTGGCACGCTCCACCGCAGACCCCTAGCCGGGGCGCGGCCCCCCTGAGAACTCACTCACCCGCGACGCGAGGACAGCAGCAGCAGGCGGCGAGCAAGAAGGCGCAGACCAGCCTGGGAAGCCCCATGCTTCCCGGCCGGAGGGCGAGAGCCAAGTGAGCAGCTCGAGGCTGCCGGGGGCTGACGTCAGGGGGGCGGGGGAGGGGGCCCGGAGCGTCCGGGCCCGCCCCGCCCCGCGCAGCCCCCAGCCCCCGCCCCGCGCGCCGCAGCCCTAGGGGGCGGGCCCCGGCGCCGCCAGCCCGGGAGCTGCGCCTAGGAGCGCTGCCGGAGGTAGGCCAGAGCCGGACTCCCAGGCTCCTGGCTTGGGAAGGCTGAGGGGGTAGTGACAGGTGTCTCGGGGTCTGACTGGCCGAGGTGGCAGCGAGGAGAAGCTGTCCCGGATGCCCGGAGTCGCCCCGGGTCGAAGCCAGCCAGGCTCACCGCTGCTCAGCCCCTGCCAGCCAATGTAGCCCCTAGGGTACCTCCTGGGGGAGGAGCAGTAGCGGACCTGGTCCTCGGTGTCCCCAAGGGGCCTCCCACTTGGGCTCCCCTCCCTTGCCACAGAGAATTCAGGCCGGCCTCTATCGCTTCCCAGAACGATGGCACCACTGCCGCTGCCGCCGGCCTGACACTGCCTCAGCCTCAGTGCTGGCAGCTTTGGGAGAAGAACCCTGCGCCAGTCCCACAGACCCAGAAGTACCTGTATGGGGAGTGCAGACGATGCCTTCTGGGCTGTCCCTTCAAACGCAAGCTCCTGCAAGTCTAGCCTTTGACCAGAGAAAGGAAGGAGGGGGCTGAATTCGCAGGCCCAAGGTGTTCACACTTGTCCAGACCTGGGCCTTGAGAATCATGTTTCTTCCCTCTTCACTCTGGAGCCTACCCTGGAACTCAGTTTCCCCTCACCTAAGAGAAAGAAACAGGGAGAAGAAAGAGTTAATGGGCGAGGGTCCCCAGCCTGACCCTGCAAACCTGTTGCTGTTCCTGATGATTGAAAGGATCCCGGCAGCGCTGATCTTCCCCCACCCCATGTCTTCCCCAGCCCTATTGACTGTGGGTCCATAGCTGAGGGAAGAATCAAATCAGACCTGCTTGGGTGGGGAGCTCTGCAGCTCCCCTTCTCCCAAAACGCCGGCTTCTCCCTGGGTCTTCTGGCCTCTTGAACTAAGGCTCTAGGGAGGGGGAGGTGCTCTTGCCTCACTCTGACCCCAGCAGCCTGGCCTCAGAAAAGGGGTCCACATCTGCTGATGCGCCTCCACCAGGGAGTGCCAAATAGGGGCCTGGATTTGGGGAGAGGTCTGTTGCCCAGCGGGGCCACCCCTCTGCTCGCTGGGGGAGGTGGAGGGTGAGCCAGCAAACCCCGGAGATGGCCAGGTGACTTGAGAGCATGCTCCAGGGTGGCGTTTTGATGACGCAGAGATGACTGGAAAACCACACCAGCCTTGTCTTTCAGAGCCTTCTCGACCCCTCCTCCAATGCCATTAGTCTCCAGCCAGAGGCTGTGCAGAGCCCAGGCCCACCGGGCCAGGGGCCTGGAGCCTGGAGCCTGCAGGGAGAGCAAGAGGAGGACGCTGGCTCGCCCTCCAGAGTGAATGTATGGACTGGCCCCAGGCCCAGAGCTGACTAGATGAGAATGTTTTGTCTGCTGGGCTGGAGTGGGAATGGCTGAAGGATGCCGTTTGCCCTGGCAGGCCCGGCTGGGCATGGAGCTGGCTTCCCTGCCCAACCCCCTTCCTTCACTTAACACCATTAACTAATCGTTCGCCTCTCTGGCCTGAAAACAAAGCCAGCTAACCACCAAGGACAGTCAGTTCTGAATTCTTCTTCCGCTGGAGGAGAGTGAAGCCAGGTGGGGGTGGAGGATTCGTCTCTGCGGTGAAAGGGAAATGAGGTCAGAGCCTAGAGCCCAGGGTGACGTCCCTTCGCATGGCCCCACCAAACAAGCACAGAAGACTGTCCTTTAAGGAAGCCAGTAGCCTGGGGCTGTCTAGGCTGCTCGGAAGTGGGTCATAGCCTCAGGGGACAGATAGCTTTGGGATGGTTTCATGAGGTGGGCACTTTGGGATTCCAAACTAAAGAGGGGTCAGGACCTCGGAGAGGACTCAGGAGTGGAGGCAGGGAGCAGGGTGGAGGGAGCGGAAGGTGAAGGGGATCAGCCCTCAGCTCTTCTTAGAGGCCAGAGGCTAGTGCTCCGGCAGCCCCAGGGGAGAGAAGGTGGCTGCGGGACTTCCAGCAGGACAGGAGTGACAGCCAGCAGAAGGGAGTTGGAGGAGGAGGCCATGGCCGTCTACCCTGCAGGGACCCAGCACCTGGACTGGGTTGGAAGAGCCTGGCTCAGATGTAGGCCAGGGCCAGAAGAGGCCCTGGGGGCAGAGTCCTAATTCTTCTTCTTTTTTCCCTCGTTGGGTTGCAGGCAAGAAGGCTGCTTTCCTCCAGCCCCATGGTGGACCTGGGCCCCTCACACATGAGGGGACCCTCCTGCGCATAATGCCCTCTGCGTGTCTCTGGTATAGGTCTGACCACAGGTGGAGAAACTGAGGCCAGGTGGGGTGGGGGTCCTGGTTGGGCTCCTCAGCCACAGTCTCCTGGATGGGTGGAGCTTTCAGCTCATTGTAAGGAGAAGTGGAGCCCTGGGGAGTTGGAGGTAAAAAGACAAGGATGGACCTGTCCCCAGAGGCCATGAAGGGGCAAGACTGGAACCCAAGTGTCCTCTCTCAGCTCCAGCAAAGGGAACTTAGCGACTTCTGACCCACCCTTCTGGATCCAGGGGCCTTGACCAGGATGTGAGGATATGAGAAGGGTGGGTCAGAAGTAGCTTGAGGAAGGAAGCTGATAAAGAGGTGTTTGCAGCTGCTGTGAGGACATGGGGTGGGAGTCCCAACAATCTTGGCAGTTACCGAGACTGGGGAACCCCCTGGCCAGGCCAGATAATAGGATCCGGCCTGGGTCTTTGGAGGGGGTGCGGAAGTTGGAGAATTTTTCCAGAATGTGGGTGTGAGTAGGAGAAGATTATACTGAAGGAGTGAAAACAGGGTGGAAAAGGGTAGGGGGCAGGAAACCGGATACTGTACTGGGGGGTGGATGGAAGATGTGGGGGAAGAGATTGAATCGGGGGAAGCAGCCCCGCTCCCGCCGGATGCTGTCTCACCCATGTCCTTCGCACCTGACCCAGGGCAGGAGGAAGGAGGCACAGCCGGGATGGAGGTGCACCCCACACCACCATGGGAGAGAGGGAGGGTGGCCTTCTGCGGGATGGGAGGGGCTATTTTTAAACTTGGAAAAACCGTGAGTTCATCTCCATTCTGGAGGCTGCAAAGGCCCCATTGTACAGGGGTCTAGAGAGGGGGAGCGGGGGGAGGGGGCGACGGGCACAATGGCGAGGATTATGTTGGAGCAGGCAGGGGGGTGGAGGGCGGAGAGCGGGGGAGGGGCTGTCTTCGTCACAGATGGCCTACTGAACTCTGGGGTCGAGCCAGGCTGGGGCTTGAACTGGGGGGCGGGGCCCACCCTCACAAAGATCCCCGTTGGGGAACTGGGGTCTCTGACATCCGGTGGCCCAACCTGGGGAGGGGGCTGACGGTGGGATTCCCACAGCCTGGCTTTCCCAGGGACCGCAGGGTCTGTTCCCAGGCTCCCAGCATTCCGACGACTCCCCTGAGAGCTGCTGGCCTCTTCCCTCAGCCCCTTCCCTGCCAGGGGGTGGGGGGAGAGAAGGAGAAAGAGGATGTGGATGCATCGGGACTCTTCCTGGGGATGATGGACTCTTAAGCCAGAGGCGGGGGTTGGGTGGGCAGCAGTGGGTGGTTAGGGTAGGTTGAGCGGGATCGGAGTCCCCAACCCCGCGGACCCCTCCTCCGACCGACTGGGACTGTCCCTCTCGTACGCCCCGGCCTTAGGAGCCTCCGCATGGGGGCCAGCCCACCTGCCGGACCTCAGGCCTCCGGCACCCAGGGCCTCCACCCAGGGGACCCGGCCGCGGCGGGAAGGCGCCGGCGCTAAGCTCCCCAGGAGCCGGCCTCGAGGTCCCGCCCGGCGGAGGCAGGGGGCGGGGATCCGGCCGCTCGCCCCAACCCAAACATTACCATAAATGCTCAGGCGGCTGCGGGTGGATGGGCGCGCGGGGAGCCTGGGGCTCTCCGGAAGCCCCAGCTCCAGTCTCCAGGCCCGACCCAGCGCGGGCCCGCGCAGTGATTCGGTCTGACCAGCCGTCCCCTTTACAAAGCGGTGCAGCCGGGGATGGCAGAGCTGGGGTGGGCGCGGGGACAGGGTGGAGAAAACCCAGGCCGCAGGGGGCGTCTCGGGGCTGCCTCCTGGGTAGGCAATGAGGCTGTGACCCTGGTTAAAGAAAGAGTGGGGCCCTCTAGCCAGATGGCAGCGTCGGCGCCGCGGGGAGGCGGCTCTGTCTCCCTGCAGCTCTGCGGGCCCCGCTGCTGTCAGCGGTGACACCCTGGGTCTCGGTTCCCCGGCCCCAGCACCTAATCCCCTTCCCTCTCCTCTGCCCCCAGCCTGCACCTGGGGAATGAAGGGTGATGGGGGCGGAGGGTGGTAGCAGGATGCTGGGAGTTTACACCTCTCCCCTTCAGGGAAGTTCACATCCGCTCCCCAGAATACCACCATCCAGGGAGAGGAATGTCCCCAGAGAGCTCTTCAAATCTGACTTTGAGTCGTCACTGAGGGGAAGGCCGGCTGGTCTACAGGAGGGGGCCTGTGGGAAACCTGGGGGCGCCATGTTGAGGTCTTCTGGCCCCTCTCCTCCCTGAAGGACGCTCCTGCAGTTCCTCTTCCCTGCCACACGGGGCTGCCAGCATCCCAGGGGGAGCCCTGGAGAAGGGGAGCCTTGTTCCGTCCCATCCCGGCGATGCCTGGGACCCTCACTGCTGCTGCCAGGGCTGATCTTGGAGCCGGGAGTAGAGAGGGGAGGAAAGAGGCTGGGCGCGGTGGTTTATGCCTGTAATCCCAGCACTCTGGGAGGCCGAGGCGGGCGGATCACGAGGTCAAGAAATCGAGACCATCCTGGCCAACATGGTGAAACCCCATCTCTACTAAAAATACAAAAATTAGCTGGGCGTGGTCGCGCGCGCCTGTAGTCCCAGCTACTCGGGAGGCTGAGGCAGGAGAATTGCTTGAACCCAGGAGGTGGTGGTTGGAGTGACCCGACATCACGCCACTGCACTCCAGCCTGGGCGACAGAGTGAGACTCCGTCTTAAAAAACAAACAAACAAACAAACAAACAAACAAAAAACAACTGTGTTAACAGCTGGCACAGTGGTGTGTACCTGTGGTCCCAGCTACTCGAGAGGCTGAGGTAGGAGGATTGCTTGAGCCCAGTAGTTCAAGGCCAGCCTGCGCAACATATGCAGACCCTCATCTCCAAAAATAAACAAATAAATAATTGTGAAATGCACATAACAGAATACTAACCAGTTTAAACGTCAGCGTTCCGTGGCATTCAGCACATTCACAATGTTGTGCAATTATCACCATAATCAAGTTCCAGAATTTTGTCATCACTCCAAGGAACCAAAATTTGAACCAAGTTTTACCTAACGAACTCCAAAACCTGCGCAGTCTATGTGTAATAATCACAGCTGAATTAAGAGCTCAGTTGTGTGGTAAAGACAGGAAGTGCAACTGGGATTCAGAAAAGGGAGTGTCGATGTGGACTGTGCTGGCTAGGAAAGTCTTTCTGGAAATGTGAAGCCTTCAATGAAAGGTCAGGTTTAGATACGGAGGAGTGAGGAATGATCTTTCGAGGCAGGGGAAATGACACAAGCAAAAAGAGAGAGATGGGACCCACGAAAGGGGCACGTATATGGACAACTACAGAATTTCCCTATCAGAAAGTGTCAGAGCAGCCATCCGGCTAGAAGATGGAGTTGGTGGAGAGGCTAGGTGACTTGTCTTGAGATTATATTCACATAGCAATCCCACTTTTTTTTTTTTTTTTTTGAGACAGGGTCTTGCTCATTTGCCCAGGCTTAAGTGCAGTGGCTCGACCTCGGCTCACTATAACCCCTGCCTCCTGGGTTCAAGCGATTCTTCTGCCATAGCCTCCTGAGTAGCTGGGATTACAGGCACACCACCACGCTTGGTTAATTTTTGTATTTTTAGTAGAGATGGGGTTTCACCATGTTGGCCAGGCTGGCCTTGAACTTCTGGCCTCAAGTGATCCGCCTGCCTCAGCCTCCCAAACTGCTGGGATTACAGGCGTGAGCCACCTTGCCCGGCCTAGTCCACTACTTTCATTTCCAGTATCCGTTTACTTGGAGCGCATTGAGGATAGCTTTATTTATGTATTTATTTTTACACGGCGCCTGTCAGGGCCTGGGTTTCACTGCCACACACGGGGCAGTGCATGGTGAGCTGAGGCCCCTGGAAGCTCTGGGCACTCGCGGCCACTGGCAAAGCCCGGGATGATTTTCATCCAACCCCGGGCTCCCCAACCACCAGAGGGATGTGGGTGGCTGACGCAGCCAGACCTACCTAAGTGGAGAGGGGGCTAGTTTTAGCTACACCATTACCCCTTGGCATCACCCTTGTGAGTTACATGGCTAAGTAGAAATTCAGCACGGTAGAGGGTGCATGCACGTGGGAGCTTGGGCAGATGAGATGGGCTTAGGTTATAGGGGAACAGCTTAAGATAGGGTGGGCAATGGGGAGCCACTGCAGGTTCTTGAGCAGTGGAAAAACGATGTGACATTGGAATTTAGGTTTACCATGGTTTCTTGATTTCATCTTGGCCTGAGAGCGCCCCCTGGTGCCCCTAGTTTGAATTGTTTTCTCATCCTACAGAGCAGGTGGGAGGATGGGGGACTGAAAAGCGGGATTGATGAATCGCAGAAGCCAGACTCTTGGGTTCTATTTCACTTCATCCTGGGTAATGACAGCCTTACAACAAAGCTAGGGATGATATGTGGGCAGAGAGGGTTTGAGGTCAAGAGGGGCATTGTAATTCCCTTCTCTGTCTCATAACTCGGTGCATATGTGTATTGTGATTTGGGATACAGCACACTAGTGAGGAACTAAGCTGGGGGCTGGAGACAGGATGATAACTAAAACGAGGGGTCATGTGCTTGAGAAACGTACAGTCTCGTGAGGGCGACAGACAAATAAATAATTATAACACAAAGAGCTGCGTACCAGGGTGCAAATATGCACATAAAACGGTTACTTAACCCAGCCTGAGGTGATGAAAGAAGGCTTCTTGGAAAAGTTGATGCCGAGCTTCATTTTAGGCGGTGAATAGGAGGTAGCCAGGTAAATGGGGGTGGGCTGTGCTGTCTGAAGTGTGACGGAGCTCGCTATGTGCAGGGGGCTGCTAGGAGTTGGTTAATATTCTGCAAGGGAAGGCTGAGGTTAGTGAAGGATGAGGCCAGATTACAAAGGATTTGTAAGCCATGGTCAATTACTCAGAGCAACAGGCTGTGTATAAATGGTGTTAAGCAGGGGAGTAACCATGAGTGACTTTAAATCCATTAGAGCTCAGGCCCCAGAGGGACAGAACAAAAGGCCCCTCTTACTAAGTTTCCATTTCCCTTCTCAGATCCCTCTTTTCCCTTGGGTGATGAGGTTGAAAACAGCCAATCCCTTCTGGGGAGCCTGCCTCCTGCACACAAAGTGTGGCCTTATTTTACCTCCAACAAGCCAGTTCATTTTATCATAATAGTCTCACAGTAGAATGAGAGATACGTGTGGGGATGGGGGCTCTTCCCTTATGTCATCCATATGTGACTGAGATCCCCTTGGCAACCTCTTGGAGGTGGGATACAGCACTTCACCGAGTCCACTAAAAACAATCCTTGCACCAAATCCATGCAGTGGAGTACTACGCAACTGTTAAAAGAAAGGACAGGCCGGGCGCAGTGGCTCACACCCAACACTTTGGGAGGCCGAGGCGGGCCCATCACTTGAGGTCAGGAGATCAAGACTAGCCTGGCCAACATGGTGAAACCCTCTCTCTACTAAAAATACAAAAATTAGCCAGGCATGATGGTGCGCGCCTGTGGTCCCAGCTACTCAGGAGGCTGAGGCACAAGAATTGCTTGAACCTGGGAGGCGGAGGTTGCAGTGAGCCAAGATTGTGCCACTGCACTCTAGCCTGGGCAACAGAGCAAGACTGTGTCTCAAAAAAACAGAAACAGAAAAAAAAAACAAAACAAAAAACAGTGAGGACAATCTCTATACACTGGTGTGGACTGTAATGGAATAAAACCCATTGAATTTGAATAAAATAGGAATCCATGACTCCAAACTGATAATAAAAAGATATCCATAAACAAATAGATGAGAAGGGAAGGCTATTCTTTACAGTCTTTACCAAACATGATTTTAAATTAAAAAGATAGGTATATGGCTGGGCAAGATGGCTCATACCTGTAATCCCAGCACTGTGGGAGGCCAAGACAGGTGGATGGCTTGAGCCCAGGAGTTTGAGACCAGCCTGGGCAACATGACGAAACCCCACCTCTACCAAAAACAAAACAAAACAAATCCAAAAATTAGCTGGGTGTGGTGGCGCACGCCTGTAATACTGCTATTCAGGAGGCCAAGGTCGGAGGATCACTGGAGCCTGGGAAGTCAAGGCTGCAGTGAGACAAGATGGTGCCACTGTACTCTAGCTTGGATGACAGAGCAAGACCTGTCTCAAAATAAATATATAAATAAAAAACATAAAAATAGCTACCTAAAGAGGGATAGAAGGAACAGCCCTCCACCCTCATAACATCTGTGGAGATAAGGCAGGGTATAAATGAAGGCTGACATATCATATGTCTAAATATTTGAAATATTTGAAAGCTAACTAGCTGCTCGGTATGCTCTATCCTCCTACCTTGACAAATATGCCTTCTAATGACAAAATTAAAAAATGTGTAAAGCTGGCTGGGTGCGGTGGTTCACGCCTGTAATCCCAGCACTTTGGGAGGCCGAGGCAGGCAGATCACTTGACATCAGGAGTTCGAGACCAGCCTGACCAACATGGTGAAACCCTGTCTCTACTAAAAGTACAAAAATTAGCCAGGCGTGGTGGCGCCTGCCTGTAATCCCAGCTACTCAGGAGGCTGAGGCAGGAGAATCACTTGAAACCGGGAGGCAGGGGTTGCAGTGAGCTGAGATTATGTCATTGCACTCCAGCCTGGGCGACAGAGAGATACTTTGTCTCAAAAAAACAAAACAAAACAAAAAAGTAACGCTATGGTTTTTGTATGCTCCAAAGTCAACAAAATATCCAAGATAAGTTAACTTAGCTATTATTGCATTTATTATTACATATATTATTGCCTGGGTATGCTTATGATAGACTAGCAATATTTACATGTGTAATAAAGTCATACACAATTCATGATTATATATTTATTCCATAAATTAATTTTCCTTGCCTTCACTTCAGGAAATTCCTTAATTATGTTGTTATAATAAAACATTTCTCATAATTCGTGTTCTATTGCCAGTAATGCCAAATTAATTGGCCTTTCTTGAGTCATAGTTGTTCCGACGTCTTCAAAAAAATAATTTCTTTTTTTTGAGACAGTCTCGCTCTGTTGCCCAGGCTGGACTGCAGTGGTGCAACCTCAGCAAACTGCACCCTCTGCCTCCCAGGTTCAAGTGATTCTCCTGCTTCAGCCTCCCAAGTAGCTGGGTTTACAGGCATGCGCCATCATGCCCAGCTAATTTTTTGTATTTTTAGTAGAGACAAGGTTTCACCATGTTGGCCGGGCTTATCTCCAGCTCCTGACCTCAAGTGATACACCTGCCTTGGCCTCCTAAACTGCTGGGATTACAGGCGTGAGCCACCGCGCCCCGGCCATTTTTTTTTTTTTTTTTTGAGACAGGGTCTCACTCTGTCATCCAGGCTGGAGTGCGGTGGTGCCATCTCAGCTCACTGCAACATCTGCACTGCAGTGCAACCTCTGCAACATGGGCTCAAGTGAGCCTCCCACCTCAGCCTCCCAAGTAGCTGGGATCACAGACAAGTGCCACCACGCTCGACTAATTTTTGTTTTCGTTTTTTTGGTAGCGATGGGGTTTTGCCATGTGGCCCAGGCTGGTCTTGAACTCCTGGGCTCAAGGGATTTGCCCACCTCTGCCTCCCAAAATGCTGGGATTACAAGCGTGAGCCACTGTGCCTGGCCTGGCCTTAAAAAATTAATTTTTTTGGCGGGGGGGACGGAGTCTCGCTCTGTCACCCAGGATAGAGGGCAATGGGCGCTATCTCGGCTCACTGCAACCTCTGCCTCCTGGCTTCAAGCGATTCTCCCACCTCAGCCTCCTGAGTAGCTGGGATTACAGGTACCCACCATCATGCCCGGCTAATTTTTGTATTTTTGTGGAGACTGGGTTTCCCCACGTTGGCCAGGCTGGTCTTGAAATCCTGACCTCAGGTGATCCACCCGCCTCGGCCTCCCAAAGTTCTGGGATTACAGGCATGAACCACCACGCCCGGCCAACAAATTAATTTTAATATGGAGAAACTGCTCTGCTGTGGCCTTAGCAAATGAAATTATTACTAATATGCTTAAGCAAGACTTAGACTCAGAAAGGGATCATAAATTTTATATGTCATGTTCAAATATTTTAAAGGGGTTACATATGATAAATATTTGATCCCAGAAAATATTAAAAAAATTTTTTTTTCTTATTATTCTTTTTTGAAACAGAGTCTCGCTCTGTCACCCACGCTGGAGTGTAGTAGTGCAGTCTTAGCTCACTGCAGCCTTGAACTTCCAGGCTCAAAGTGTTCCTCCCACCTCAGCCTCCCAAGTAGCTGGGACTTACAGGCATGCATCATCACACTTGGCTAATTTATTTATTTATTATTATAACATTTATAACAAACATGCACATGTGTTTTATGTATGTATGTATGTATTTATTTAGTAGCAACACCATGTTGCCCAGTCTGGTCTTGAACTCCTGGCCTCAAGTACTGCACCCACCTCGGCCTCCCAAAGTTCTGGGATTACAAGCGTGAGCCACTGGGCTCTACAGTTAGCTTGTACCCCTTCCCTTTTTGTGTGACTATATTATTCTATATGAAACACAGCTGGGTTTTTTTTTTCTATTTGCATTTTGGTTTTTTCTTTCTCATTTCTATTGATTTAATTTAATTTAATTTTTGAATATAAAGAACATTAGCATTCTTCTAAAAGTCAAAATTAGGTCAGGTGTGGTGGTTCATGCCTGTAATCCCAGCACTTTGGGAGGCCGAGGCGGGTGGATCACAAGGTCAAGGAGTTCAAGACCAGCCTGGCCAAGATGGTGAAACCCCGTCTCTACTAAAACTACAAAAATTAGCCAGGTGCAGTGGCAGGCGCCTGTAATCCCAGCTACTCGGGAGGCTGAGGCAGGAGAATCACTTGAACCCGGGCAGCAGAGGTTGCAGTGGGCCAAGATCATGCCACTGCACTCCAGCCTGGGTGACAGAGTGAGCCTCTGTCTCAAAAAAAAAAAAAAAAAAAAAGTCAACATTATACAAAAACGGTATACTCAAAGGAGTGTCACTTCCTCCCCATCCCTTCCATTCCATTTCTCCACCCACCACCCCTTGTAGTAATTAATGTTATTTCTGGTTTAACCTTCCTGTGTTTTTATTTTTTCAAAATTAAGCAGCTATCAAGAGAATAAGAAGACAAGCTACACACTGGGAGAAAATATTTGCAATAGACACATCTGATAAAGGACTGTTATCCAAAATATACAAAGGACTCTTTTTTTTTTGTTTCTTTTTAATACAGATTCTCACTGTGTTGCCCAGGCTGGAGTGCAATGGCTATTCGCAGGTATGAGCCCACTACTGATCGCCACAGGATTTTTGATCTGCTCTATTTCTTTTTTCTTTTCTTTTTACTTTTTTTTTTTTTTTTTTTTGAGGCAGAGTCTCACCCTGTCACCAGGCTGGAGTGCAGTGGCATGATCTCGGTTCACTGCAACCTCCACCTCCCAGGTTCAAGCGATTCTCCTGCCTCAGCCTCCCGAGTAGCTGGGACTACAAGTGCGTGCCACCATGCCCAGCTAATTTTTGTATTTTTTTAGAGATGGAGTTTCACCATGTTGGCCAGGATGGTCTCTATCTCTTGACCTCGTGATCTGCTCACCTCGGCCTCCAAAAGTGCTGGGATTACAGGCATGAGCCACCATGCCCGGCCGATCTGCTCTATTTCTGACCTGGGCTGATTCACCCTTCCTTAGGCAACCTGGTGGTCACCCATTCCTGGGAGGTTACCACATTGATGCCGAACTTAGTGCAGACCCCTATTGGTATAGTGCACTACAGCCCAGAACTCCTGGGCTGAAGTGGTCCTCCTGCCTTAGCTTTCTGAGTAGCTGGGACTGTAGGTCTGGCATAAAAGAAACTCTTAAAACTTAAAAATAAGAAAACAACCCAATCTAAAAGTGGGTCCCAAACCTTGACACCTTGTTAAAGAAGATATACAGATAGAAAATAAGCATATGAAATGATGCTCCACACTATATACTGTCAGGGAAATGTAAACTAAAACAGCAACGAGATACCATTACATACTCATTAGAATGGCCAAAATCCAAAACTGACACCGCAAAATGCTGAGGAAGATGTGCAGCAGCAGGAATTATCACTCATTGCTGGTGGGAATGCAAGACGGTACAGCCACTTTAGAAGACAGTTTGGTGATTTCTTGCAAAACTAAAAATACTCATGCTATATTTATGATCCAGCAATTGTGTTCCTTGGTATTTACCCAAATGAGTTGAAGACTTATGTCCACCTGAATGCACATGAATGTTTATAGCAGACCTTATTCATCATCCCCAAACCTGGAAGCAACCAAGATGTCATTCAATTGATGAATGGATAAATTAGCTAGTACATCCAAACAATGGAATATTGTTTAATGCTAAAAAGAAATGGGCTATGAAAAGATATGGAGGAAACTTAAATCCATATTGCTAAGAGAAAGAAGCCAATCTGAAAAGGCTACATACTGTACGATGTCAACTATATGACGTTCTACAACAGGTGAAACTATGGAAACAGTAAAAAGATAAGTGGTTGCCAGGAGTCTGGGGGGAAGGAGGGATGAATAGGCACAGCACAGAGAATTTTTAGGGCAATGAAACTATTCTCTATAACACTGTATGATGGATAAATGTCATTAAACATTTGTCAAAACCCATAGAATGTACAACACCAAGAGTGAACCCTAATGTAAACTATGGACTTCAGTTCATAATAAAGTATCAATAGTGGCTCATCACTTGTTTAAAAAAATATCCAAATGAGCAGTATTTTGGTTACACTTTTATCAATATTATTCATATTAAACAACCATCTCAAATATCTGTGGGTAGTGCACGTGCAAGGGTAATTTGATTTTCCATTTGAGACCATAATTTGCTCTTTGTGAATCTTCTTAACGCTGCTCAGTCTTCTAGTTTCCCCTTCCTTCCTTCCCTCCCTTTCCTTCCTTTCTTCCTTCTTTCCCTTCTTCCCCCTCCTCTCTCTCTTTCTTTGTCTCTTCCTTCCTTCTTTCTTTGCCTTTCTTTCTTTCTTTCTTTCTTTTTTTCTCTCTCTCTCTCTCCCTTTTCTTTCTCTCCTTCCTTCCTCTCTCTCTCTCTCTCTCTTTCTCTTTTTCTCTCTTTCTTTCCAGGGTCTCAACCCTGTTGCCCAGGCTGGAGTAAAGTGGTGCGATCACAGCTCACTGCAGCCTCGACTTCCCAAATTCAGGTGATTCTCCCACCTCAGCTTCCCGAGTAGCTGAGACTATAGGCACATGCCACCATGCCCAGCCAATATTTTGTATTTTTAGTAGAGACAGGGTTTCGCCATGTTGCCCAGGTTGGTATTGCACTCCTGGGCTCAAGCGATCCACCCACCTTGGCCTCCCCAAGTGCTGGAATTTCAGGTGTGAGCCATGGTGCCCAGCCCTTCTAGTTTCTTCTCTAAATTAAACCGACTTGTTTTAACAGCATTTAGCCAGCATTCCCATCATGTATCCAAGAGCAGTTGTAAGGTCAATTGTGATACAGTTTTTTCCAAGATATTTCATCTTTGGGCACATCCAGAATATTGCATATAATCTTTTTATTTTTCCAAAAATGCCATTATTATCAGCACAATTAGGCTGTGTCTTCTAATAACAAGTTCAACTATGTGCCATACAGGGGACATGTCACCAAAAAAATGCTTCCAGATTTTTGGCCAAAATCCTGGCTTGTTCATCTTTATTATCTTTACTAACCATGTCATTACTGTTATCATCGACTTGCCCTTGACAGTCTTTTAAATCAAAGACTAAAATTGCAAGTAGGTTTTTTCCTTAGTGCAAAACTAGGGAAAACTAGTTTTTCCTTAAGTCAAAACTAGAATATAGCTAGTTAAATACACATGCGTGTTTTCTCTATATTTACATATATGCAAATTTAAAGATAAATAGGAATTAATATTGAAAAATGTTCCTCAGCCACATTGCACAAACCACGTTAATTTCTTTTCTTCTTTCTTTCTTTCCTTTTCTTTTCTTCTTTTTCTTTCTTTCTTTTTTTTTTGTAAGATGTGTAGGACAGAGTCAGCACGGTGGCTCACGCCTGTAATCCCAACACTTTGGGAGGCCGAGGCGGGCAGATCACTTGAGGCCAGGAGTTCAAGACCAGCCTGGCCAACATGGTGAAACCCTGTCTCTACTAAAAATACAAAAGTTAGCTGGGTGTGGTGGTGCACGCCTGTAGTCCCAGCTACTGGGGGAAACTGAGGCACAAGAAGCACTTGAGCCTGGGAGGTGGAGGTTGCAGTAAGCTGAGCTCGTGCCACTGCACTCCCACCTGGGTGACAGAGCGAGACTGTCTCAAACAAGTGCAGAAGAGCTGAAGAGCTTCTTCGGGCCTGAACCGTGTTGTTTGCAGAGCTGACGTTTGGGGCTATAGGCTTTTCCGTACCAGTAACGAGCACTGGATCCTGACTGATAGAGGACCCAGGTGCTCCTTTATGGAGACATTTTTTGTCTATGTTTGTAATACTTGGGGTCCTCTCAAGCTTGGGTGGCACTGGGAGGGAACAGGGTGGAGGGTACAAGGATGAAAGCAAACCTTCTGTGACTGTATCTTTTTATAAAGTTTTGACTTTGGGACCCTGTAAATGATTTGCATAATTAAAAAACAAAATAAAAAAAACCAACCTAAAACATGGCAATAATATAGATTTTACTGAATGCTTGATGAGGAGACGATGGGGAGGGCCGTAATATACACAATAGCACAAAACAAAACCCCTGAATTAGACATTCTTTTCTGGTTTTTCCAATCTCTTAATCCTCAGTCCTTCATAGTCTCTAAAAATCCCTTCTATTGTCCCAGCTAGAATCTTACGCTGAGCAAAACAAAACTAAACAAAAAAACCCCTGAAGTTAGCACAACAGCAGAAACCAGCTGCCGCCAGAGCAGGCCTCCAGAGGGCTTTACACTACATCTTCCATTAGAAAATACTGCAAGGATAGGGCTTCTAGGTGTTCAGCTTTCTCAATATCTGGCTTATTTTCTTCTCAATCCCTGGGACTAACATTGTCAAACAATTTGAACTGCCTCCCCAAAGCCAGTTGGAGTCTTTGTCCCTGCCCAAAGCAGGATTACCTGCTAGGTTTCCTGGGAGTCAAGGGTTGTGGCTCATTAAAGAGGGCTTTGGATTAGTGAGTCTCAAATCACTCAAAGGGGAGGTCTTGGTCCTAAACGAATGGAAATTCTCTCTTAGAGGATCCTGCCAACTCTGAGAAGGCCTTTACATGCTTCTTGGTGTGGAAAACTGGCTAGTTAATTGCACGCAGTGCAGGCACAGCACGTTTGCCAAGTTTGACTTTGGACATATTGTGTAGGAAGCACCAGTGGGATACCCATGAACCGTTCATGTCCAGGAAGCAGCTGGAGCCTGAACTTTGCAGGACAGGTTCAGGCTGAAGACACAAATTCAGAAATCATCGTGTATACGGGAGAGGAGGCTATGATGGAAACGGAAAGAATATAGGAAAGGGTATTCTGAGGCCAAGGGTGGAGGAAGTGGTGTCAAGTGCTGGAGGAAGATTGATTAATAACAACATAGTGTTCACTGGACAAGTAAGATCCCTGAAGAGGAGATGGTACGGGTGATGGGATCAACTATCTTGAAAGGGAGGTGGGCACATTCTCCAAGATTTGACACTGGCGGGAGGATGAGAGTAGGAAAATAAAAACATCAGCAACACATCACAACACAACAAACCATAACCTGGGCAGGGCCTGAGAGCAGGGAGAGAGAAAGGGTAGGAAGAAGCCAGAGGAGTTTCAGCGACTGCAGTCCTTCCTCTGCACTATAGCGTACCCCTACCACGACCCCAAGGCCTCAGTAAAGGTTTGCTGCACACCTCAGCTTCTTATCAGTGATGCTTTGGAGAATGAAGGACTCTGAGGCAGTGTTCAGGGCAGACTGAAGGGGGACGGACACTTTCAGGAGCCCAGGAGTGGAGATGGAGAATTCAACTCAAGTAGGAAATTCGGCAAAGGTGACCAGGGGAAAGATAAGTCCACTAGGAGTCTGCTAAGCATCCTTGGAGTTAGTAGAAAACACCAGGATTCCCAATATATTTGGGATGGGGTTTCAAATATATTTTGACTATTGTTTGAGTATTAAAGAAAAGGGCAGGGCCGGACTTGGTGGCTCACACCTGTAATCTCAGCACTTTGGGAGGCCGAGGCGGGTGGATCACGAGGTTCAGGAGTTCGAGGCCAGCCTGGCCAACATGGTGAAACCTCGTCTCTACTAAAAATACAAAAATTAGCCGGGTGAGGTGGTGGGCGCCTGTACTACCCGGGAGGCTGAGGCAGGAGAATCGCTTGAACCCGGGAGGCAGAGGTTGCAGTGAGCAGAGATCGCGCCACTGCACTCTAGGGTAGGAAGGCCCAGGGTAGGAAGCTGAGCGGTTTCTAAATCTGTAGCCCCTTTTTCTCAATGACAATGAAGTAATCTTCCGAGATGTTGAAAAACCTGGTGAGGAAAGTTTGGAATAGCAGTTTGGGAATCCCCTGTAATAATCTGCTTTCCCTTGTGAACAGCAGGCACTGTCTTAAAATTTTTTTGTATCCTCAATGCACTGTAGGAGTTCAATAAATGATAGAATAGATGAATAAATAGAAGAGAATGAGGAGACGGATCTGAGCAGGCTGCGAAGGCGGTGCTATTCCAAAGCCCAGCGCAGAGGCAGTGACCTCCGACCCAAGCCAAAAAAAAAACCTCGCGTTCAGAGGCCGGGAGAAAGAACAGCTCCCAAATTGAGGGGAGTCCAAGACCCTGCTCTTTTAGAGGGTGGGGCTAGGAGAGCGTATTTCGACGCTGCCCGCCAACGAACCAATCCCCGCCTAAAGGGGGAGGGGATTTAATCTGTCGCCTCTCCTTCCCTTTGGAAAGTAAATACGTTCGGGCGCCATTCAAACGGACCAATGAGTGATCGACGTTTTTGTGGTTGCCCTTCACCAATTGGCTGGAGTTTGTCGTCCCTCCCTCCTCGTCACGCCTCTGGCTCCACCCCTTTGCACACAAGATGGCGGCGCCCAGCGGAGTAGGGGCTGCGCTTGGGGTTTGCTGAAGCTGGCTGCCTCTCCCACTCCCCTTTTGGGTGCAAAGCGCCGCTAGCGGGAAGACGGGGGCCGGGCGGGGACAGGGGCACCTGCGTAGCTGGACTGAGAGCCTGCGCCCAGCTTACATCGACCCCACCCGGCCCCGGCCCGACCCGACCCGACGCGACCCGATCTGATCCGATCCCATTCCATCCGTTCCTCGTCTCCTCCCGGTCTGACCCGTTGCCCGGCCGTGGTTCGCCACACCAGGCATCCAAAGCTGAGGTCGCTCCTACGGCCTGGGCTCGCCTTCGCTTTAGAGATGTTTGGCCTCTTCCCTCCCAAACAGCCCATCTTCAAAACCTGGACTCTTGGACTGGCACCTGGCCACCTTTCCCTCTACCAAGACTCCACTTCCGTTTTACCCACTTCTTCCTCAGATTCTTGGTACCCCCTGGGTTGGAGACTGCTCATTTTCCTTCCAAATTAATCCCAGACCCCCTAAAATATTGACAACCTTGACAACCCCCCAACCGAGGAGCCAGACTTTGTTTTGGACTAACTTCCATAGCCCTATCATGGAGGCAGTGTACCTGGTAGTGAATGGGTTGGGCCTGGTGCTGGACGTGCTGACCTTGGTGTTGGACCTCAACTTCCTGCTGGTGTCCTCCCTCCTGGCTTCCCTGGCCTGGCTCCTGGCCTTCGTCTACAACCTGCCGCACACGGTACTGACTAGTCTTCTGCACTTGGGCCGCGGAGTCTTGCTTTCATTGCTGACCTTGATCGAAGCCGTGGTCCGGTTCACATGTGGGGGCTTGCAGGCCTTGTGTACTCTGCTGTATAGCTGCTGCTCTGGCCTAGAGAGCCTAAAGCTCCTGGGGCACCTGGCCTCTCATGGGGCACTGCGGAGCAGGGAGATACTGCACCGGGGCGTCCTCAATGTGGTCTCCAGTGGCCATGCTTTGCTGCGCCAGGCCTGTGACATCTGTGCCATTGCCATGAGCCTGGTGGCTTATGTGATCAACAGCCTGGTCAACATCTGCCTCATCGGCACTCAGAACCTCTTTTCCCTGGTGCTGGCCCTGTGGGATGCAGTGACCGGGCCTCTGTGGAGGATGACGGACGTAGTGGCTGCCTTCCTAGCCCACATTTCCAGCAGTGCTGTGGCCATGGCCATCCTCCTTTGGACACCCTGCCAACTAGCCCTGGAGCTGCTGGCCTCAGCTGCCCGCCTCCTGGCCAGCTTTGTGCTTGTCAATCTCACTGGCTTGGTGTTGCTAGCTTGTGTGCTGGCAGTGACGGTGACTGTGTTGCATCCGGACTTCACCCTGAGGCTGGCTACCCAGGCACTCAGCCAGCTCCATGCCCGGCCATCCTACCACCGTCTTCGAGAGGATGTCATGCGGCTCTCTCGCCTAGCACTGGGCTCAGAGGCCTGGCGCCGAGTCTGGAGCCGCAGTCTGCAGCTGGCGAGTTGGCCAAACCGGGGAGGGGCACCTGGAGCTCCCCAGGGTGACCCTATGAGGGTATTCTCAGTTAGGACCCGGAGACAGGACACTCTTCCTGAAGCGGGGCGCAGATCAGAGGCAGAAGAGGAGGAGGCCAGGACCATCAGAGTGACACCTGTCAGGGGCCGAGAGAGGCTCAATGAGGAGGAGCCTCCAGGTGGGCAAGACCCATGGAAGTTGCTGAAGGAGCAAGAGGAGCGGAAGAAGTGTGTCATCTGCCAGGACCAGAGCAAGACAGTGTTGCTCCTGCCCTGCCGGCATCTGTGCCTGTGCCAGGCCTGCACTGAAATCCTGATGCGCCACCCCGTCTACCACCGCAATTGCCCGCTCTGCCGCCGGGGCATCCTGCAGACCCTCAATGTCTACCTCTGAAGACTCCTTCCCTGCCTGCCCACCCCTCCATGCTCCACACAGGCACTCACGCTAGGACAGCATTAACACCTCATCTCCGGGTCCTGGTCTGAATCCCCTCCTACCCCTGTGGCCATCCTGCCATACATCCAGGACATTGAGATGGAAGACTATGATCTGGGTGGGGGCAGGATAACATGGCTTCTCTTTACCCAGTGGGTCCCTTCGATGCTGAGGGTGGTGAGTATGTCACTATGCAAGGGCCCTGAGACTATTTGCTGTGGGCTCTCCTCCAGCCTGCCCAGGGCCCACCCAGATGCCTCTGGGGTTACCCCTGTCTGCTTCTGGTTTTTCTGTTGGAGGTCTATAGGTCCTTTTCCTGCCTCCTTCACATTTCCTCCCCAGCTTTTGCGGCCACAACACATCAGTGTCATTTGGGTGTTTTGGCAACTCAGGGGCCTTCGGATGATCTTAAACCTTTGTGTTCAGCCAGAGCCCCTGTGCCCTGGTAGGCTTTGGGGTTAGTATCTCTCGGGTGCCCTCAGAGCCACCTCTGCCTGTGATCGTCTGATGAGGCTCCCTCCCAACCTGATCCAAAAGCCAGGCTCAGGAGTTTACCCCTGGGATGGGGGATGCATCTGCACCTGACTTTGGGGCCACGTGCCCTGTGGCACCCCAGCTCACTGGGAGTCTCAGGAGGGATAACCGGATTTCTGCTCTTTCCCCTGTCACTCCCACATCACACAGAAAAATGGCATTCCTCTCTGTCTCTCCCTGGCATTGGAGAGGGCAGACTGTGCACATTTCACTAGGGTCCAAATACAGAAGGGCCCAGGGCCCAGGGGCTTGCAGCTTCCTGAGGGGTCTCTGGCTCAGTTTCCAATGAATAAAGTTCTCTTGACAGCTCTGACAATCTCTGTGTGCATCCCTGCAAGGGAGCAGTTGGTCAAGGCAACAGACCTTGCATCAGGGTCCTTCAGCCCCGCCAGAGTCAGAAGTGTGGGCTGTGGGGGTACCTGGGCTTTAGAGGGGGGACAGGGAAGGAGCTAAGATAGGCTGGGAAGACTATGTCATGGGGAGAGTGCATGCCAGGCATGGCTCTGTGAGCTCTCATCCCTTCTGATTTGTCCCCTCTTGCACACATGGCTTTCGAAAAGCCTTCTATTTTTTCTATTTTTTCCCAAATTAAGCCCTTGTAGAGAGGAATGTGAACCATCTCACCCCTTGAGTCAACCTTCCCAGCTCCTCCTCCGGGCCAGTCTTCCTGGGAGGGAGCATGGGGTTCCTGCTGCCTGGAGTCCAGTCTGCCCTCGGATCCCAGGAGGAGCTGGTGTGTGTCTCTGTGTGTCTTGGCATGGGGGTCTGGCGCAGGGCTGGGCTGGAGTGCGGCTGCAGGATCTCCTGGTGGAGGCTGCCTAAGGCCTGTCTCTAGCTCACATTTGGGGCTCAGTCCCCATTGGCCGTATCTGCCCTCACATGACCAGCAGAAGAGCAGGGGCACTCCCCCATAATTGTATGTTCTGTCTGGGACCACAGTGCCTGGGACTGCCTTCAGGAAGGGGGTGCCGGTAGCTCAGAAAGAAACTCTGAGGAGAGCCCCGCCCCCCCGTCCTTGGGTTGAGGCTGTGCAGATGGGGCTGGGCAGTCCTGGTTTGTTAGTCATTGGGTTGGGGGTGGGCCCCAGGGGTGGGGGGAGCCTTGAGGGGCTTTGTGGCTAGCCTCAGACACAGTGGCTCGGCCCACCCAGGCTATGCCCAGCACAGTGGGGGAGGGCTCCTCATCTCCACCTCAGAACTGGGAGGGCTTGGCACTTGCTCTTTCCTTCCCTCAATCCGGGACAGGGAGCTGAGCAAGGGGAGGCCTGGCTCCTTCCAGTCTCTGTTTAATGTGGAGATAAACATTTTATGATAGAAGATAAACTTCCTGGGTTGGGAGTAAAGGCCCCCCCTTTTCTTCCATCCGCATCTGGAATTCCTTTGGCCGACCTCAATACCCCTCCTCTCCCTCACCCCCCCATAGTCAGGAGCTCAAGCTACCCAGGATCCCTGCGGCATTCTGGGGCCAGGGCACCCCCTTGTGGTCATCTCAGAAACTGCTTATCTTTAGACGCCCGAGGACGCCACTCACTCGGGTTACAGAGCAATAGCTTTCCGCTCATCGGGGGCAGGCAAGCAGCCGGAGCAGCCATGGACGAAAGTCCTCGGCTCTTTTTTGTTGGATCAGGGCAGAGGTATGTGTGGCGCAGGCAGCCCCTACGTGGTTCAGTTGGCATCTTTGAATTAGAAAAAGGTGCTCCCTTTCTCAAAGATGGATGGAGCCCCACACCAGGAGGGCATCCCGCTGTCAGACACTCCCATTCACAACCTAGGTGGCGGCTCTGTGGAGCAGCCTCTCATTCCCCTGGGCCGGCTTCCTGTATATCTGCCGCATATCTCTATTTCATCCAAGAACCCTCCCTTCTGCCTGAACACCCCCTCCACACCATGATCCCAGAAACAGGGAGCCCCCACCACTAAAGAAGAAGCCGGTAGGAGGGTTCTTAGGTTTATTGAGTGATCTCTGAGAAAAGGGCCGGCCCCAGGAGCAGGAGGGGGTGGGGAGGATCCAGAGAAGCAGAGGACCAGGAAGAGAGCACCCCACCGTGGGCTCCTGGACCAGAGCAACTGGGGGACTTACACTTGCCAGCACAGCACACTCCTCTGGTCTTGGGCAGAAATCCAGCCACTGCCCCATGCTGCCAGACCTGATCGCAGACAGCCACTGTCCCCATTCCTTGCCAGCAGCAGGACGGAGAGGCCTCTACCCCATCTCCCTAGTCATTCACAATATTCCAGGGGGGCCAGCCCTCCTGGATGACCTGGTTGTCAGCGTCACACCCTCCTTCTAGGCGTGAGAGCATGAGCTCACTTTGCAGTGGGCACTAAGCAAAGACTGGGGAGCTGTGCCAGTCGGAGTACACCAGAAATCCGGAGAAGGTGCTGTCTGTCTTGATGCTGGCATAGATGCCAATGTAGTCACCCACACCCACCTGCACCCACACTTGGTCCTCAGGCTCCAGCCTCACCATGGCCCCCCCCGAGAGCGAGGCTGGCTTGGGCCACCCCCCGAAAAACTGGAAGAAAGAGGCAATGGATTCGCCATTCTTCACCAGATCAAACTGCAGGCTGGCCCGGTAGACGGTGGCATGGACGGCGAAGTAGTAGACCCCAGGCACCTGGCAGGTGAACTTGCCGGTGACGGCGTCGTAATGTCCCTGCTCGTTCACCAGCACGCGGTCGAAGGGCAAGGGTGCGTCAGACGGCGGAGGCACCCGGCTCTCGGAGCGCTTGGCGCTGAAGGCGGATCGCGGAGGCACCGAGCACTCCCCGGCAGGCCCGGTGGGCCCCGCGGGTCCCGCCTCTCCTCGCGGCCCGGGGTCCCCTCGAGGTCCCGGCAGTCCTGCGGGGTAAGGGGGGCGGCAGGATGAGAGTAGCGGCGGCTCAGCCCGCAGCGGGGCGGCGACTCTAAGGTCACCGTACCCCTCCCCGCCCCTGCCTGAGCTTCGGCCAGTGCCTCCTCCCGCACGGGTACCTCCTCCACCCCTTCCCGCAGGGCAGATCTGGGGGGCTGGCCAAGGGGGCTCCCGCCGCCTGGGCCCCTCCCCCGCTCAGGACTGCAAAGCGCGGGGAGTGGCGCCCCCTGGCGGGAGACCCGAGTCCCGGACACCGGGAGCTGGAGCTGCGACCGCGCCTGCTCGGACATCGCCACCGATAGCCGCGGCGGTGCCTTCTTACCCGGCCTCCCGCCCTCGCCTTTCTCTCCCGGAGCCCCGGGCGCGCCGTCGCGGCCGTCGCGGCCATCGCGGCCCGGCAAGCCCTGGCTGCCATGGTGGCCCGGCGTGCCTGGAAGGCCGGGGTGCCCCGGGCACAGGCTGGGGATCTTGTTGTCGTCCAGTGGGGGCGAGCCGGCCGCCAGGCCCAGGAGCAGCAGGACGAGGAGCGGCCTCATAGCGCTGGCACCGGGAGCCCGGACGCCGGGGTCCTCTCGCAGTCTGTGGACCAGGCAGGACTGGAGTCGGGACCCAGAATCCTGGGACCTGCCTCTCTCCCCACCCCGGCGCGGCCCAGTCGGTCCCCACCCCACTGCCGTGCCCCTGAGGCTGAGCGCTCGCAGGGCCGAGCATCCGGAGAGCACAGGCAGGCGAGAGAGGGTGGGAGCGGCCAGCCCTCCCTCCCACCGCCGGCCCGCGCCAGCCTTTCCCACAGTCCCCTCCCCAGCCCCTTTCCCCTCCTCCGCCAGACTCACCCCCCGTCCCGGCTCCCCGATGGCCTCCTTCGGGGCGCTCGCTACTCCGGACCCTCCAGTTGGTGGTGCTCCAGCCCCCGCGCTTCTCCCCGGCCAGGCGCCCCCTGCCCTGCCGTCACCCCAGTCCTGGTTCGCTCCCTGCCGGCTCCGCTTTCCTCCTCCCAGACTCCAAGAGGAAACCAGTTGTTCAGGGGCCAAGAGCTCCCGGACCGGGAAATAGCTGGGAAATAACTCGTGGTGTCGCCCGGCGGCCGGCCAAAGTTTAGGGGGAGAAAGGAGGGGGAGAGAGACTTGAGCTGGGCACAGAGAGGCAGAACTTCGAGAGACGGACACACAGGGCACCTCCTGTTCCCAGGGCCAGAGGAGAGGCGGGGCAGTGGCAGAGACCAAGGACCAGACCCCATTTCAGGGAGAAATACGCAGAGAGATGAGGGTGGAGAGTTCTAGAGGCAGACAGCCAGTTGGATCCCTAGGGCCTAGGACAGGGCCTGCCTCGTGAATAGATGCTCAGTACATTTTTGTTGAATCAAGGAAAAGGTCAGAAGGCAGGCGATGGAGAAGCTGAAAAAGCAGATGGAAAGGAGAAGAGGCCTGGATGGGAAGCGGTCTCGATTGTCCGGTGGCACAGTGTGGGGCCAGTCAGCAGCCTGGGACCGGTAAAGGGACAGGAAGGAGCAGGGAGGGTGGTAGGGTCCCATGAGCCCCAGCTGAGGACTTCTCTTCCCCCTCCCTGGGAGCCCCAGAGAAGGATGGGTAGAGACCCTGCTGGTGCTCCTTCCTTTGTTCCCCTGCGTGCCAGCCCTGACCGGCAAAAGAGGACGGGCAGGAAGAGGGCAGGGGCCGGCTTCAGGGTCAGGGCTGGGCACAAGCTTCCAGGTCAGCTGCCTCTGGCAGCCTGTTGCAGTTGAAGGGCCAGGGGGTGCCCAGTAGTGCCAGGCCAGACTGGCACTGGTGCTCTGCTTCCTGGCAGACAGAGCGGCAAGGGGGCAGAACACCGCCTAGTGGGGTGCAACGGGGCACAAGCAGCCCACACAGGAGCCTCCGGAAATGCTGGTAGCAGGGCAGGCTTGTCAGGCTCTGTGGAGGGAGAGTGGCCTTCAGGCACCTGCTCCCAGGCTCCTCCCCTCCCAGGCCCGCCCTCCTTCCCTCCACCCAGAAGACCTTGTAACCGCTGAGGACCTCTGCCACCTCCTCCTGGGTGGTCATGCCCACCCAGATGTTAGGGAAGGCCGTGGTGTTGTAGCTCAGACCGAGGCACATCTCCACCTGGACAGGCTCACAGGCCAGCTCTGCAGGGGTGGAGGGGAGGGCCACTGTGGGGACTGCTCACTGGCTCTGTGGCCTGTGGCAAGTCACCGAATCGCTCGGTCCTGTGTGTACATGGGTCCAATGGGGATGGTTGTGAGGAAGCAAGAGGATAACAAAGAGACAGGCTGTACACACTCTGAGGATCCCTGCCATCCCTGAGAGCCTGCTCCAGCATCGCTTGCCAGCCCTGGGCATCATGCAGGCATGTCTTTAATCTCAGGGAACATGGGGCACCCGCATTTGCAGGGACCGCTTGGGCATCTGGAAGAAACCCCCTGCTCTGTGTAAGAGGATGCCTTCGTCTTTGGTGTGGGCTGTGGAAAGGGGCTCTGGGGGACAGAAGGGACTGGTTCTTGAAGCCCCACCAATGATTCCCAGATTCCCATTTCCCTTGGGGTGACACTCAGTACCATTGCCACCACCAGCCGACTGTCTTCCAGGACTCTGTGAAGTGGTCCCAGAGTCAGGATGGTGAGGCCAGCTGGCCCCGCCCCCTCAGGGAGGATGGGATGGGACACTGTGCAGTATGGCAGTAGGGTTCTGTGAGGTGGGCACCCAGCCTGCTCAGGGTCCCCAGGGGCAGGCTTCTCACCTGGGGGTGGGAACAAGGGGCCGCTGCAGTTGTCATCGCTGCCATCGGTGCAGTCTCTCCACATGTCACACATCCACTGCACACCCTTACACCCTCCTGCCTGGCAGGAGAGCTCACTGGGCCCACAGGGGTCTGCAGGCACAAGGGGCATGGCAGTGCCCGGGGACATACCTACACCCCCAGTACCCCCAGAGTGTCCTGACCAGGGTCCAGAGCCCTTGTCTGTCCCCCTGGAGGTGCCTCTACTGCCCCCACCCACTTGCCCAGGGGCACCTACTCTCCGTGGCATTGAAGGCCAGGTAGGTGGCTGAGAAGCCTCCACTGCTGATGCCATGATCTGTCCTAAACAGCACAGCCAGCTCATGGTGCGAGGAGACGAGGTGGGGGGGTGGCTCTGCTCCGCAGAACCTGCCCAAAGCAGACAGCTGTTCTGGGCACCAGCCCTGGCTGACTGAGGGGGCACTGCAGCCTCCTACAGGCCTGGCTCTGAGCTGGGAGCCCTGGATGATGCCAAAGGTGATGGGAGACACAGGGTTAGGGTCTGGTGAGAAAGACACATATATTCAGCAGGCAAAGCATTAAACAAACTGTCTGAACTTGAGCCACTTCTAGATGGGGAAAAATCAGCGAAGCAGCCTGGCATTGTGGCTCACACCTGTAATCCCAGCATTTTGGGAGGCTGAGTAGGGAGGATCACTTGAGCCCAGGAGTTTGAAACCAGCCTGGGCGATATAGTGAGACCTTGTCTTTACAAAAAAATTAAAAAAGTAAATTATCTGGGCGTGGTGGCATGTGCCTGTGATCCCAGCTACTTAGGAGGCTGAGGTGGAAGGAGCACTTGAACCTGGGAGGTTGAGGCAGCAGTGAGCCATGATGGCGCTACTGCACTCCCGCCTGGGCGACAAAGTGACACTCTGCCTCAAAAAAAGAAGAAAAAGAAAAATCAATGAGGGTTTGTAGGGGAGGTGGAAGTGGCCCCTGCCGGTGGGGAGGAACTGGGGCAGGGAGAGGTTTGGGGAAGGACCTCCTGGGGACAGGGAGAGTGTGGGGTGAAGGTTTTGAGGTGAGAGCTGTCTTTAGGGTGATGGTGAAGAGACCCCCGGCCTGGAGTAGCAGAAGAAAATGAAGCTGGAGAATGGAATGTGCTGGGCCGACATGGAAGCCGGGGGTGGCAGACAGTGAGGATGGAGTTATCCGTGGCTCTTCCCTGGCTCCTGTACCTGCCCAGGAGGCTGAAGGCCCCTGAGCTGCTGGTCTCATACACCTCCACGTAGTCAAACTTGCACTCGTCCTGAGCCTCCAGGCTGAAGTTGTGGAACTGTAGTTCTATGCTGTGTCCGGCAGGCACCGAGATATGCCAGGTGCAGAGCTGGGGGAGGGCACAGGTGGAGCAATTCATGGCCCCTTCTCCTGTCTCATCCTGGGCACCCAGAAGGGTCTTCTTCCCCCACTGCTGGCTGGGGGGGTGGGGTGGCGCTTTCATCATTGGTGGCTCTTAAGGGCCTTTAATTTACCTGGTTTCAGAGGTGAGTTGACCCAGTGTGGGAACATCTGGGTACACATCAGGCATTTAATAATATTCCCCCATCCCCCGTCTGCTTGATCTCTGACCTTCCCAAGTAGAAGGTAGTGTCTACCATGCCATTCCCATTACACTAACTTGGGGGTCAGGTGCTTCCGTGTGTGCCCCTCCCCCTCTGCATGGAGCACTGTGCTTACCAGTTGGTGAGGGTACTGCTGCAGGTAGCTGGGAGTAGAGAAAGTGCCCTGGAGGCCAGTCAGATTCCCCCCACACCCTGTAGAGAGGTGGAAGGGCTCATGAGTTTGCTAGGATCTGTGCCTCCATCCAATAGAGCTGGCGGTGATTGCAGAGCGAGAGTTTTGGCCATGCCCATGGGAAACAAGTTCTGGGCCAAAGAATGACTGAGCAGGAAATGCTGACGGAGGCCCTGGTTTGAGGCTGGACCAGAGCTGGGGAGCCCAGCTTGAACCCAGATCAGACGCCTGAAGAGAGGACCCCCATGCCTGGCCCGTACCCGAGAACTTGGCACTGCAATTGGTCTCATCACTGCCGTCAGCACAGTTGGCAAAACCATCACACACTGAGTCAGGTAGCAGGCAGATGAGCTGGTCACAGCGGAACTCATCATGGGCACAGCTCCCTGGATGTGGGCACCAGGAGTCAGGGAGGCCCGGAGTCTCCACCCCTTTGACAGGACTGGGAGTGGGTGGAGGGGAAGAAAGTGGACACTCAACAGGCAGGTGGGAACACACTCACCGTGCCCAGGGGCCACAGCCTGGTACCAGGCATGGAAACCAAATCCTTCCACACTGCTGTCAGAGACGAAGACCACCAGGAGGTGGCTGGCATTGGTGTTGAGCGTGGGGGGAGGCACCCTTCCACAAACCCTGCAAGAAGCCAGGTTGGGGGTGATGGAGGCTCCAAGAGCAGGGCCAGCCAGAGAGGAGCTTGCCTGGGCCTTGCAGTCCTATTTTCTCAACCCCCAAACTGGTGACCATGTGGTCAAAAAGGCTCCTCTGATGTCCCAGGGAGCTCTGACCTTCCTAGCACCTGCACATTTATCCTTGTAACATTTACTCATGGGGAGATAGGCAGGAGATCCGTGTTACAGACTAGGAAACAGGTGAGAGAGGGGAAGTGATCTTCCTCACGGCACACAGCAAGGTGGTGGCAGAGCTGGGCCCAGAGGTCTAGTCTCTCAATTTCTTCCTCGGTTAGCCCTTCTCCCTGCCACTCCCTGATTCTGCTCTTTAGATAGTGGTTCAGGACACGGTGGGATGTCCTGGGGACAGAGGGACCTACCTGAGGAGGGGGCCTTCAGGCTCAGGGGAGAGTTCCAAGCGATCAAAAAGGCAAGAGGCCACACTCTCTATGCTGAGGGCTTCGATCTTGAGCTGTATTGCATGGTCTGTGGCCACCTGGATATGCCACACGCAGTGGGTGTTGGGGGGGTAAGGGTCTGGGTAGTTAGGGCTGCTGAAGAAGCCCCTTGGGCCAGAGAGGAGGCCTCCACAGGCTGCAGAGATGGAGGTTAGAGTTCAGAGGTCAAAAGGAGTGAGGTCCTTTATTCTCTAAGGTGCCTCTTCCTCACCCTCCCCTCAACCCCACCCCGTCATCTTGGGCCCTTCTCCCGGAAGATCTGCCCCCAGTACTCACTGGACTGTGGGGAGGGGCTCACGCCTGACTCCTGCTGCCCTTTAGGGGTCCCAGCTGCCTGAGAGGTGGTGATGGTGGGGGTGGTGGTGGTCGTGGCAAGGCCTCCGGCAGGCAGTGGGCTATGGGACGCCCCAGATGGGGCTGCAGCCTGCAGCTCTGGAGGCGAGAAGATGGAGGGTGGCGTTCAGAGGAGCTGGGTCCTGGGAGGCTGGGAGAGCGGCTCATGGAGTTTCATTCCAAAGCCCTCGTTTCAAGCTGTCCCCGGGTACTTACGGGCCAGGATGATGGCCACCAGCAGCCCAAGCAGCAGGAGGAGCAGGCTGGAGAGCAGGAGGACACAGAGCCAGGAGAAGCGGCAGTCTGGCCGTAGCCCTCGAGGACGCCGACCTGCGGGTTGGCAGGTGGGGTTTTGAAAGCCCCTTCTGTTGGGTATTCCTCATGCTGTCCTTGGCTCCTGGGCCTCTCTGTCCTCCCCCAGGTCACCCCCTGGGATGGTTACCATGCCAGGGAGCTGGGACGCTGTAGCTGGCATCCTCTGGGAAAACTGGGGGAGGGCAGGGTGGCCCAGACTCAGGCTCGAAGGCAGGATTGCAGAACTCGGTCTGGAAGGGGGAGATACTTGAGGGCTGAGGGCAGCAGCGACCACTGGTGCTGGGTCTTAGGAGCACGATTCTGTGTGGTCCTTACCTTGCTCGATTCTGTTGCCTCCATGCAGAGGATGACATCTGAGAAGTCCTTCATGGCACAAGGCTCTGCATGGCTTTCTGGAGTCCCTGTGACAGCCCAAGACCCCCAAGGGCCCACTCGCTGACCACAAACTCCCTGTCAAAGGGGCAGCCTCTACTACCCGAGGGAAAAGGCTGCCAGGCTAGATCAGTTCTTGGGCTGTCCTTGGTAGAGTGGTTTGCCCTATGGGCTACTCTGTCTCTGTGTGGGGGAAGGGATGGCAGCCAGGAGGAATTCACAAAGGCACGAAATGGTCCCTTAATCCAACTCAGCTGAGGATGCTGAGGTCAAGCCCCTGGCACAGGGTGGCAGTTCTTAAAGGCACAGGCGGTGGCTGAGAACACCCAGCAGAGGAAACTAGGTGCTCTGTGCGGGGATGTGACGAGGGGAGCTCTCCATCCCCATCACCCAAGGCACTGAGTGAGCACTTAGGGGGTCGCTGGGAGGGGAGAGAAGTTGCAGGCAGAAGGGAGCCTTAGGTGGTCTGAGAAAGAAGCAGGGTGTAGGGGTGGACAAAGCCAGCTGCCCACCTTTCCTCCCCACCAGGGTGACAGGGGTATTGGCCAGGCCGGGTCTTTGGAAGGCCCCTGGTAGATCACCGGTGTGACCAGGACAAGAGAGAAGAACATGGCATGAGCGGGGGGACTGGCTGCTCATTCCTGGGACCCCTAAGCCCGCAGGGGAAAGGACAGGGAAGGGGGAGAAGGTGCCCAGGTCTTGGGGAGGGTTGGGGTGTGGAGTCTAGCCATTGGGGCTGTTGCACAGTAGGAAACCTACACCCTGCAAACAAGATTACTTCATGCCTGTTTCTCCATGGGCGAAGTCCTCTTGGAAAATCCCAGCCTAGCCCTGCTGTCCTCAGGGAGAAAGGAAAGGGATTGGTAATCTGTTTTGTGTTAGCCATGCTTAGGCTGAGAGTTTGGCAGGGAGGGAAGTGGGGAGAGAGCCTCATATTTCTGGCTACTATTTGTAGAATGTCTGGGCAAGAGGGCTACATACAGTTTCTCTCCTTTCATAACTATGAGGTAGCGTCACCATTTTACAAATGCTGGTGCTGGCCTCTGAGAGGTTGTCACTTTCCCAAGGTCATACAGCTGGTAAGATACAGAGATGAGAGTTGAGCCTAGGAATGGATAGATCTTAGGCTCACGTTTTCTATGATGTACCTCTTTCACCCCACATTGGGGCTGAGGCATGCTGGGGGAGCAGAGGGATCAGAGTGACATGGGGGCAGAGTGAGGAACCCCTTGGGGATGGAAGCAAAGAGGACAGGCTGCCCTCCTTGCACTCAGGAAAGGAGATGCCTCCACCCACAAGTTTTTCTCCATTCGTCCCTGGAGGGCCTTAGTTTGCTTTTGTCTAGGGGGTCAAGCTGTTTCCTAGACCCTTGGAAGTCTAATGGTACTTGGTCTTTAGGGAAGAGACTTTTTGGGAGCTGTAGGGACAGGTGCTCTTGGAGAGGATCAGACAGTCCTTGACCACAAAGTACTTCTCATTCTGGCTGGATCAAGACAGAGCAGGATTCCTGCTACACTGTGTGTTAAGAGCCTGGCCACAGGGGCAGCTTCCTGGACAGAGTGGCCCTGCGCTGAGCTTTGAGAATGATGAGCTGGGAGAGCCACGCCCTTGGGTCTGCTCCTCTGAAGCTGCTCGTTCGCTGTGATCATTGAGAAAGAGGTTGCTGTGCCGGGGTCTGGCCAGGCACTGGGCTCATGGAGCCGACTGAGACAAGGTGCCCTCGTCTCAAGGAGCCCCCTGCTCTGCTGTGACAGTTCTCAAAGTGGGGCCTGGGGCCTTTTTTTAGAGGACTTGAGAGCTTAGAACTAGGCTCATAATAACACTAAGACATGATGTGCCTTTTTCACACTCATTCATGTTTTCCAGACGCTCCGTGACATGTGATATGACATCGGGTTGAATGCTGAAGGAGACGCGAGTCCAGCTGCCTTCTATTAAGCCAGATGCTAAAGAGATTTGCACAAATATAAAACCACACTGCCATTCTTACTAATTTTTTTTTTTTTTTTTGAGATGGAGTTTCGCTCTTGTTGCCCAGGCTGGAGTGCAATGGCGAGATCTCAGCTCACCACAACCTCCGCCTCCCGAGTTCAAGGGATTCTCACACCTCAGCCTCCTGAGTAGCTGGGATTACAGGCGTGCACCACCATGCCCAGCTAATTTTGTATTTTTAGTAGAGATAGGGTTTCTCCATGTTGGTCAGGCTGGTCTCGAACTCCTGACCTCAGGTGATCTGACTGCCTCAGCCTCCCGAAGTGCTGGGATTACAGGAGTGAGCCACTGCGCCCGGCCCATTCTTACTAAATTTTTTTTTGTTTCAGAAAATATAGGAGGTTTTTAAAAATTTTTAAAAATTTTTTTTTAATTTACAGTTTTAGTAGAGATGGGGTCTCACTATGTTGGCCAGGCTGGTCTCAAACTCCTGGACTCAAGTAATCCTCCTACCTCAGCCTCCCAAAGTGATGGGATTATATGGTTTAAAAAACATTATTGGCCGGGCATGGTGGCTCACGCCTGTAATCCCAGCACTTTGGGAGGCCGAGGTGGGCGGATCACGAGGTCAGGAGATCGAGACCATCCTGGCTAACACGGTGAAACCTGTCTCTACTAAAAGTACAAAACAAATTAGCCGGGCATGGTGGTGGGCGCCTGTAGTCCTAGCTCCTTGGGAGGCTAAGGCCCGAGAATGGCGTGAACTCGGGAGGCGGAGCTTGCAGTGAGCCGAGGTTGCGCCACTGCACTCCAGCCTGGGCGATAGAGCGAGACTCCGTCTTACCTTAGCTTGTAAAGGGTTTATTATATTAAAATTTATTGTTTAAAAATTAGTAAGAAAATACTTAAATTTCTCTCGGCTTTAATATTAATTTGGTAAATATTAATAGATAGAACCCACATAAAGCAAAGGTCTTTGGGGTTCTCCATAATTTTTAAGAATGTAAGGGAGGTTGGGTGTGGTGGCTCATGCCTGTAATCCCAGCACTTTGGGAGGCCGAGGCGGGAGGATCACAAGGTCAGGAGATCGAGACCATCCTGGCTAACACAGTGAAACCCCATCTCTACTAAAAATACAAAAAAGTTAGCCAGGCGTGGTGGTGGGCGCCTGTAGTCTCAGCTACTTGGGAGGCTGAGGCAGGAGAATGGCATGAACCTGGGAGGCGGAGCTTGCAGTGAGCCGAGATCATGTCACTGCACTCCAGCCTGGGTGACAGAGCAAGACTCCGTCTCAAAAAAAAAAAAGAAAAAAGAATGTAAGGGGGTCAGCCGGGTGCGGTGGCTCACGTCTGTAATCCCAACACTTTGGGAGGCTGAGGTGGCTGGATCACCTGAGGTCAGAAGTTCAAGACCAGCCTGGCCAACATGACGAAACCCCATCTCTACTAAAAATACAAAAATTAGCCGGGCATCGTGGTGAACGCCTGTAGTCCTGGCTACTTGGGAGGCTGAGACAGGAGAATTGCTTGAACCCGGGAGGCGGAGGTTGCAATGAGCCGAGATTGCGCTGCTGCGCTCTAGCCTGGGCAACACAGCAAGATTCTGTCTCAAAAAAAAAAAAGAAAAAAAGAAAAAGAAAAAAAGAATGTGAGGGAGTCTTTTGAGAAGTGTGGTTCACTGGACAGAGATGAAGACAGTTTACTGGGCCGTAAGTCCGGAGATTAAATGCTGGGTAATCCGAAGAAACAATGACTTCCTCTGATGGGGCCAGCAGGAGGACTTCCTGGAAGAGATGAGCCTTTAGTCTAAAGTTTGAGGGTTGAAAAGGATTTGAATAGGCAGAACTTGGGGGTTGGTTAGGGAATTCCAGGAAGGAGGAGAGGCTTAGCACTGTGGCCTGAGGAGCTTGGTCACAACTGGGTCTCAGAACTGTTCCTGTGAGTGGGGAGACAACAGAAGGGAGGCCAAGGGGAGGCCTGGAAGACCAGGAAGCTTCTCTCTGCTTTGCTGTTACCCACGACCATCCTCGACTACACTCAGGATGTAGTAGAGGCCGCAGAGTGCCTCTGTGGGCACAGGCACTCCTGCAACTGTCTGCGTTATGAAGGGGTTTCTGGAGGAAAGGAGGGGAGCCAAGGGCCAGCTCAGGGTTGGGGAGTGGCACACCTAAAACACACTGAGAGTGAAATCCACTGCAGACCCCTCAGCTCATCACCTCAAGTCACCCTTATTCCAGCCCTGGTGGCAAGAGGAGGGAGGTAGGTGTTTTCTTCTCATTTTCTGGATGCCACCGAGGCTCCTGGAAGTTCAGTGCCTTTGCCCAAAGTTGTACAGTTGCCCAGGGGCAGGGCTGGGTTGCAGAGCTGGGGCTGTTGGAGTCCTGGTTTCCACTTTTTTTTGTTTTTGTTTTTGTTTTTTTGAGACAGGGTCTTGCTCTGTCACCCAGGCTGGAGTGTGATCACAACTCACTGTAGCCTCCACCTCCCAGGCTCAAGCAATCCTCCTACCTAAGCCTCCCAAGTACCTGAGACTACATGTGTGCACCACCATGCTTGACTAATTTTGTAGAGAAGGGATCCCCCTATGTTGCCAGGTCTCGAACTCCTGGGCTCAAGCAATTCTCCTGCCTCAGCCATAGGCTTCCCTAGTCTTTAGAAGCATGGGAGATAGCAGCTCAATCCCATTACTACCTCCAAGAGGCAGATGCCCCCAAATATCAGAAAACTGGAAAAGCCAATTCCTTGATTTTGGAATCCGTATTTAATGGGCACTCTGTTTAGTTTGGGCAATGCTATACTTACATACATCAAGTGTATTGTTTAGGAAAAGAAGATAGAAGCATCCAGAGAGATGAGAGGAATTAAATATTTGCTAAATAGGGACAGTGTTGGTTTAAAAAAAATTTGCTGAGGATCACCCACCATGAGAATCTCAGTGGAGCTTTGATGGTGTAGTCCTGGAAATGGGAATTGAGTACAGGAAATAGAAGTTTGTTGAGTTGTTGAGTACCTACTATGTGCCAGACACCCACCCATCCCCTCCCCTCCCCTCCCCTCTCCTCCCCTCCCCTCCTCTCTCCTCCCCTCCCCTCCTCTCTCCTCCCCTCCTCTCTCCTCCCCTCCCCTCTCCTCTGCTCCTCTCCCCTCCCTTCCCCTCTCCTCCCCTCCTCTCTCCTCCCCTCCCCTCTCCTCTGCTCCTCTCCCCTCCCTTCCCCTCTCCTCCCCTCCTCTCTCCTCCCCTCCCCTCTCCTCCGCTCCCCTCCCCTCTCCTCCACTCCTCTCCCCTCCCCTCCCCTCCTCTCTCCTCCTCTCCCTTCCCCTCCTCTCTCCTCCCCTCCCCACCCCTCTCCTCCCCTCTTCTCTCCTCCCCTGCCGTCCTCTCTCCTCCCCTCCCTTCCCCTCCTCTCTCCTCCCTTCCCCTCCTCTCTCCTCCCTTCCCCTCTCCTCCCCTCCCCACCCCTCTCCTCCCCTCCTTTCTCCTCCCCTCCCCTCTCCTCCCCTCCCCACCCCTCTCCTCCCCTCCTCTCTCCTCCCCTGCCGTCCTCTCTCCTCTCCTCTTTCGTTTTTCCCTTTCCTTTCTCCCTTTCCTTTCCTCCTCTCTCTCCCCTCTTCCTTCGTTTTTGTGTGTGTGTGTGTGCGTGTGTGTGTGTGTGACAGGGTCTTGTTCTGTCGCTTAGGCTAGAGTGCACTGGTGTGACCACGGTTCACTGCAGCCTCAACCTCCTGGTCAATTGATCCTCCCACCTCAGCCTCCCAAGTGGCTGGGACTACAGGTGCATGGTGCTATGTCTGGCTAATTTTTGTACTTTTTGTAGAGACAGAGTTTCACCATGTTACCCAGGCTGGTTTCAAACTCCTGGGCTAAAGTTATCTGCCCATCTTGGCCTCCCAAAGTGTTGGAATTACAGGCATGAGCCACTGTGCCTGGCCAGACACTGTTTTTCTTAACTGGTGCCCACAACTCTGAATAGGTAATGTTATGCTCAGATTACAGATGAGGAAATTGAGGCTCAGAGAGATTAAGTAACTTGCTTGGGCTGTGAATGTTAGTCTCTTTCTGCTGCCTCCTGCATCCTGCACAGGTGCTTGTTTCTGCTCGTAGAGCAATGAAGGATAGGGACCCTCAGAGGTGTCCAGCTCAGACAGACCTACTAGGGTCCAGGTAGGAGGCAGATCAGGTGGCTTTGCTGTTGGGTATGTGTGAATGTCACACTGCTGTTTGGCTCAGTTCCTAATAGATGCAGGGTTGGAAAATTTGCTGCAGAAAGTCCTGCAAAATGCTCTCAATTATTCAAACTAAAGACAGAGTACTCAGATGGAAAGAGAACTGGGTAGGGAGTCAAGATACCCAGGTTCCATCCTGTCTCTGCTTCTGACATGCTATGTGGCCTTGAGCAAGCCTTCTCTAGGGCTCAGTATCCTCACTGCCAAATCGAGATCAGGGACAAGGTGACCTCTATGATCTAACTCTAAAGCTTTATAGAGGCTGGGCATGGTGGCTTACATCTGTAATCCCAGCAGTTTGGGAGGTCAAGGCGGGTGGATCACCTGAGGTCAGGAGTTCGAGACCAGCCTGGCCAACATGGTGAAACCCTGTCTCTACTAAAAATACAAAATTAATCACGCATGGTGGTGCATGCCTGTAATCCCAGCTACTCGGCAGGCTGAGGCAGGAGAATCGCTTGAACCCGGGCGGGAGGTGGAGGTTGCAGTGAGCCGAGATCACGTGACTGCACTCTCACCCTGGGTGACACAGTGAGACTCTGTCTCAAAAAATAAATAAATAAAAAAATATATAAAATATAGCTTTATAGAAAGAAGTAAGCATTCTGAGCATTGGTCACTTAAAAAAATTCTATAAACTGGAACCAGGGAACTAGAGTTAAGTTCCATATCTTGGGACTTCAGCATGTGTTTAGAGGAAAAGTGACTTAGAATGATTGATAACATGGGAGTGGAGACCTTCAAGATCCGCAAGTCCTAGCTCAGTAATTTGCAGATGAGGCACGGAGGCCCAGAAAGAGGGAGGTTCTTGTTCAAGGTCACACAAGAGCAGTTGCAGGGGAAGCCCCTCCCCTAGGGAGAGGCCTGCTGGATCAACAGCAAACAATGAGGGAAGAGAGCCAAGTTGCTAGGAGGCAAAGCTTGATGGACAAAAAAACGTGGGGACAGACCTGCGTGTGTTTGTGGTCTGTGTAACACTAGGACCTGTTGCCATGGGGATGAGAAAGCACCACAGATTAATTACTGAAGAGCTGGGAGCAAGGGTGGCGGGCCTGAGTGGAGCCCCTGCCCTCAATGTCTCCTAGAGTCCATCTGTTCCCCAGTGGAAGACAGCAAAAATTACAGGGCTGCTTCTACCTCCAGTGAAGAACTAGTCAGAGTACAGCCATTCACTTTGCTACAAGCCTCATGTTTTTATTTTGAGGGGATCCTGTTTGCCTGCGGCTTGGGGGCAATCATCAGGGTAAGATTTCCAATCACACCCTGGGTCAGGCCACCCTCAGGGCAGGCCAGGGAAGTTTGGGTCCCTCAGGGAGAAATTCCAAGTTTTAAGTCACTGTCATTTTCAATCCCTCTTCTTCACTCTTGGGAAATGCTTAGAAAAATGCCCCCACAACTGTCCCCCTCCATGAGGTGGGTTTGATAGCAGCACACAGGCCTTAAGTGACAGCAGGTGCTTCTGTCTCAGCAAGGATGGAATAGTCAGGCCTTTATTTTTCAGTGTCTGGAGCAGTGAAGGCAGTGAGGAAGAATCCTGATGAAACACTCCAGGCTCACCTGGTGGAGCCTTCAGCTTCCCTAGTTCTAAGACCAGCAGCAGAAATGGAAAAGCTGAACAGTGCTAATGAAGAGGTGAGACCAAAGGAGACGTGGGTCACCGAGTGCACCAAAGGCATCACCTCTTTTAGGGGTTAAATCTGAAGTCTTGAGAAAAAGCACTTTAGGGAACAAAGCCTGTAACATAAAGGTAACTGTTTCTAAGTATTAGGTGGTAAAGCTGAGATCTTTGACTTATCAAAGACTAAGCCCTGGCTGGGCGTGGTGGCTCATGCCTGTAATCTCAGCACTTTGGGAGGCCGAGGCAGGCAGATCACCTGAGGTCAGGAGTTCGAGACCAGCCTGACCAACATGGAGACACCCCGTCTCTACTAAAAATACAAAAATAGCTGGGCGTGGTGGCGTATGCCTGTAATCCCAGCTACTGGGAGGCTGAGGCAGGAGAATGGCTTGAACCCAGGAGACGGAGGTTGCAGTGAGCTGAGATCATGCCATTGCGCTCCAGCCTGGGCAACAAGAG